>NC_044310.1:35231866-35576866 GCF_007474595.2 Lynx canadensis | reverse complement strand
AGGCTCTGAGCTGTCAGCACAGAGCCTGATGCGGGGCTTGAACTCACGGACCGTGAGATCATGACCTGAGCCGAAGTCGGCTGCTTAACCCGCTGCTTAACCGAGCCACCCAGGCGCCCCCCAGTTTGCATTTTGACCAACAGTGCATGAGGGTTCTTTTTTCTCTATATCCTCCCTAACACTTGTTGTTTCTTGTGCTTTAATTTTAGCCATTCTGACAGTTGTGAGGTGCTATCTCACTGTGGTTTTGATTTGCATTTCCCTGATGATTAGTGATGCTGAGCATATTTTCATGTGTCTGTTGGCAGTTCCTTTGCCCATTTTTGAATTGGGTTGCATTTATATGTATGTATATGAGTTGAAAATATTTTCTCCTATAGATTGTCTTTTAACTCTCTTGATTGTGTCCTTTGATATATACAAGTTTTAAATTATGATTAAGTCCAGTTTATCTATTTTTTCTTGGGTTGCTTGTGGTTTTTGGTGTGATATCCAAGAAATTATTGCCAAATCCAATATCATGAAGATTTTCCCCAGTGTTTTCCTGTAAGAGTTTTATAGATTTAGGTCTTTGCATTTAGGTCTTTGATCCACTCAAGTTAACTTTTGTATGTGGTGTAATGTAAATAGTAATGTGTTTTTAATTTTAAATTCCAGTTGTTCATTACTGGTGTATATGAATGTGACTGACTTTTTTTACACTAACCTTGTATCCTGAAGCCTTATTATAATTGCTTATCAGTCCCAGGAGGTTTTTTTAATAGATTCTTTAGGATTGCTACATAGATGATTATGTCATCTGTGAACAAAGACAGTTTTATCTTTTTTCCTTCCAACCTGTATATGTTATTTTATCTTATCTATTAGCTAGGACTTATAGTATGATGTTAAAATGCAGTAGTGAGGGAGCACCTGGGTGGGCTCAGCCAGTTAGGGATCTAACTCTTCATTTCGGCTCAGGTCATGATCTCACAGTGGTGAGATGGAGCCCTGTGTTGGGCTCTATGCTGAGTGCGGAGCCTGCTTGGGATTCTCTCTCTCCCTCTCTCTCTGTTCCTCCCCTGCTCATGCTTTCTCTTTCTCTCAAAATAAATAAACAAACATTAAAAAAGCAGTAGAGAGAAGGTACATCCGTACCATTTTCCTAATCTTAACCAGAAAGCTTTGAGTTTTTCACCATTAACATAATGTTTGCTGTAGGGTTTTGTTTTTTTTTTAAAGATTAAAAAAAAAATTTTTAATGTTTACTTTTGAAGTAGAGACAGAGTGTGAGCAGGGGCAGGGGCAGAGAGAGGGGGAGACAGAATTTGAGGCAGGCTCCAGGCTCTGAGCTGTCAGCACAAAGCCTGACATGGGCCCGAACTCATAAACTGCTAGATCATGACCTGACCTGAAGTCTGACATTTAACTGATTGAGCCACCCAGGCACCTCTGTTATTTAATTTCTAATGATGATCAGAGAAAATGATGTACATGATGTCTACCTTTTAGAGTATACTTAGATTTTGTTTTGACCTAATACATGGTCTTTTTTTTTTTTTTTTTGGCCAATGTGTTTGAAACAAGTATTAATTCTCTGTTTTATGTGTTTGTTTGCATAAAGTTCTATATGTGTCTTTTCATTTCTATCTTCTATCTTATTTAGAAATTCTCTATATTTCCATGTTACAAATAAAATTATCATTTTTTAATCTTATGATTTTACTACTTATATTTAAATATTTGATCTATCTGGAATTCATCATTCAGTTGTACCAGCAATATTTATTATGTATTTAATATTTTTCTCACTGATTGGAAAATTTACTGAATTTTCCTAAGTATTTTGGTATGTTTCAAGGTCTGTTTTCTTAGGTCTGTTTAATCTGTTGCCTTGATTTGTCTGTTCATATACTAGTACACACTGTTATAACTTAATCATTGCAACTTTATTTTAATATCTGGTTAGTCTAGTTCTCTATCATTATTCTTCCTTTTCAGAATTGTCTTGGTTGTTCTTCCTTATTTTTTATGTGAGATTTATCTATTTTTAAAACTTTTATTTTATTTTATTTTATTTATTTTTTTTTTAATTTTTTTTTTTTAACATTTATTTATTTTTGAGACAGAGAGAGACAGCATGAATGGGGGGAGGGCCAGAGAGAGAGGGAGACACAGAATCTGAAGCAGGCTCCAGGCTCTGAGCTGTCAGCACAGAGCCTGATGCGGGGCTCGAACTCACGGACCGTGAGATCGTGACCTGAGCGAAGTCGGACGCTCAACCGACTGAGCCACCCAGGCGCCCTAAAACTTTTTTATTTTAATTAGGCTCCAAATCCAATATGGGGCTTGAAATCACAACCCTGGGATCAAGAGTTGCATGCTTTACTGACTTAGCCAGCCAGGCACCCCTTTAGGTGACTTTTAGAATCAATCAGCTTGTCAGTTTCCTAAAGCATACTATTGCCATTTTTATTGAGGTTAGAGAGAATTCATAAATTTAGGGAGAATTAATGTCTTTATGGTATTGAATCTTTTATGTAAGTACATTCTATACCTTTATTTTGTATCTCTTCAAGTATTTTGTGCCCCTTGGTAGACATCAGAAATTTTTTAGCTTGCACATTTTCTGCAACATTTATTCTTAGTTTTTTCTCTTTTCTATTGCAATTGTAAATTGGAGCTCTCCTTCCATTATATCTTCGGTTTGTTGTTTGCATATGAGGACTACTAAATTTTGCATATTAATTTTGATGCAGCCAACATACTGAATTAAAAACAATTTTTTTTAATGCTTATTCATTTTTGAGACACAGAGACAGATCACAAGTGGGGGAGGGGCAGAAGGAGAGGGAGACACAGAATCCAAAGCAGGCTCCAGGCTCTGAGCTGTCAGCACAGAGTCCAACACGGGGCTTGAACTCATGAACTATGAGATCATGACCTGAGTGGAAACCAACTGAGCCACCTAGGCTCCCCTAACATACTGAATTATTAATGTTTGTGATAGATTTTCAGTTGATTTGTTTTGGTTTTCCAGGTTTATAATCATGTTAGCTATAAATGATGATATGTTTATTTATTTCTTATTTTTATACCTCACTTTTTCTCAACCAACTGCAATGACTAATACTTCCTAAAATATTAATAGTGATATTTGTCATCTTTGTTTTGTTCCTGACTTTAATGGGAATGCTTGTAGTGTTTCCTAATTAATATGATTTGGAGGCTGAAATAAATATATTTTATTCTATTAGATCTTTAAAATATTAACAAAAATCTTCTATTTTCTTAAGAATTATTTTTATGAAGAATGGATGTTGAATTTTACCACATGTCTTCTCAGAATCTATGGTATGATGGTTACTTTTATGTGTCAACTTGACAGGGCCACCAAGTACCCAGATATTTGGTTAAACATTATTTGGGTGTGTCTGTGAGAGTGTTTTTGGATGAGATTAACATTTGAATCAGTAGATGTAAGTAAAATAGATTGCCCTCCCTAATGTGGGTGGCCCTCATCGAAACATTTGAAGATCTGAATAGAATAAAAAGGCTGACCTTCTTATAATTAAGAGGGGAACCCTTCCTGCCTGACTGCTTGAGTTGGGACATTGGTCTTTTTCTGCTTTTGGGTTGGAACCAAAATATTCTTGGGCCTTGAGACTGCCAGCTTTTGGATTTGAACTTATATCGTTGGCCCTCCTGGATCTCAGGCCTTAGGACTTGGACTGGAACTACACCATTGTCTCTCCTGGGTCTCCAGCTTGCTGACTGCAGATCTTGGAACTTCTCAGCTTCCATTATCATGTGAGCCAATTCTTAATAATAAATCTCTTTCTCTCTGTATATATCCTATTAGTTCTGTTCCTCTGGAGAACTCTAATACATATGGTGATAAAACTATTTTTTTCTTTTGATCTCTTAGTAAAGTGACTTGTATTAGTAGGTGTTCTAATAGTGAGCCATCCTTGCATTCCTGGTATATTATTCTTTCATGTGCTGCTAACTTCTTTTTGCTGGGGGTTTTTGCCTTGATATTTGTGAGACTTGTCTGTGGTTTTCTCTTTCATGCTTTTGTTATTAGTTTTGGTAGCAATGTTATTCTTACCTCAAAAAAAATTATTTTGAAGTCTTTTCCCCCCTATGCTTTGGAACAGTTGAAATAGTTTTGGAATTACTCCTTAAGAATTCATTAATATAGAATTCTCCTGTGCAATGTTTGGTCAGGTACTTTGATACTTTTCCTTTTCTTCTGGGGTAATTGGTCTATTTAGATTTTTGTTTCTTCTGGGTCAATTTTGGTAAATTATATTTTACTAAAAAGTTATTATTTCTTATAGGGTTTCTAATATACTTGCATAGAAATGAGTAAATTTTGACTTAAATCTTTTGTTTGTTTAAGTAACTTTTAGATTAGTTGCAACTCTTGGAGTATAGACCCTACACTATTTGGTCTGTTGGTCCTTTTTCATAGATTTTCATTTCTCCTGTGATTTATAATTTTTTTATTGAAAATCTGTTTTCAGTGGGAGACAATTTCCCCTGGAGTTCTTTTTTTTTAAAAAGGATTTCTTTTCTTTTTTTTTTTTAATGTTTATTTATTTATTTTGAGAGAGAAAGAGAGAGCATGAGGAGGGGAGGGGCAGACAGAGAGGAGGAGAGAATCCCAAGCAGGCTTCTTGCGGTCAGCACAGAGCCAGACATGGGGCTTGAACTCACAAACCATGAGATCATGACCTGAGCTGAAATCCAGAGTCAGATACTTAACCTACTGAGCCACCCAGGTGCCCCTCCCTTGGAGCTCGTGTGTGTGTGTATGTGTGTGTGTGTTTTAATGTTTATTTATTTTTGAGAAAGAGAGAAACAGTACAAGTAGGGGAGGGGCAGAGAGAGACACACAGAATCTGAAGCAGGCTTCAAGCTCCAAACTCCAAACTCCAAGCTGTCAGCACAGAGCCCGATGTGGGGCTTAAACTCAGGAACTGAGTGATCATGACGTGAGCTGAAGTTGGATGCCCAACCGACTGAGCCACCCAGGTGCCCCGAGTTCTTTTGTTCTAAGTTGTGGATGTACTTAATATAGTGGTCTCACATTTGCCTCTGCTGGAGTCATATAGGTTCTAGATCTGAACCTAAAAGCTTTATTTTGATTTCTTGGCTCAGGCTTTCTGTATAGATCTCAAACCTGAACTTGATTTTCATAGTTGGCTTTTATTCCTCATTTAAGGCAGTAGGATCTAGCATTATCCTACTATAAATGCCTACTATGAAAAGGAGAAAGCTAGTTAACATTATATCATGGTATTTTAGAAAGTAATTAGTTAATTTTATGGTGAGGACATTATCATTGGGAAAGAGAGAAATTTGTCTATTTATTTATTCTGCATGTAATAGTCTGATACAGGGTTTGATAAACTATAGCCTGCCACTTTTTTTGTAAATAAAGTTTTATTGCAACACATCCACACCCATTTGTCAGTATGTATGTTTTATGGTTGCCTTTGTGCTACAATAACAGATTTAAATAGTTGTAACAAAGACCACGTGGCCCTTCAAGCCTAAGTTATTTACTCTCTGACCCTTTACAGAAAAAGTTTGCCAACTCCTGGTCTGATAACTATAATGCAGCTAGGATATGGTTAGTCTTTATCTTTGATTACAAAGTACAAATGACTACAGAGTTTTAAAGGTCAGGTTAAATAAAAAGTGCATCACTGGCAATAAAAGGAAATATTTGATTTCTGGTATGGGAGATAGAAATTATGCAGATAATTTAAGGACTTTCAGTTGCTTTAGATAGCAAAAGGAAGACTGGTTGATGGATGACTTTACACTGAGGAATGTGGATTTATGTGACTTGCTTGTATTCCTTTAAAATAATTCAGTTTTAGAATTTAGGACCTTCTGGTCACTCATCCTTAAAAATAGATCTTTGGGGCGCCTGGGTGGCGCAGTCGGTTAAGCGTCCGACTTCAGCCCGGGTCACGATCTCGCGGTCCGTGAGTTCGAGCCCCGCGTCAGGCTCTGGGCTGATGGCTCGGAGCCTGGAGCCTGTTTCCGATTCTGTGTCTCCCTCTCTCTCTGCCCCTCCCCCATTCATGCTCTGTCTCTCTCTGTCCCAAAAATAAATAAACGTTGAAAAAAAATTTTTTTAAAAAAAAAAATAGATCTTTGTTGTGTTTATATGTTCCAGAAATGGATTTATACAAACCCAAAAGACAAGCCTTCTCTTTTAGGTGTATTCAGCTTCTGTATTTCACAAAAAATGTGTTTGTTTTTAAGGTTAATGATAAGTTTAGCTAATCTACTGTTAGGAAATAATTAAGGCAGATGGACTTGGACTGGAGCAGTTGTTCTCAACTGGGGGCAGTTTTGCTCTGAACGTGATATTTGACAGTGTTTGAAGTTATTTTTGGTTGTCACAATTAGGCAGTGAATGCTACTGGTATCTAGTGGGTAGGGGCCAGGGATGTCACAAAACATCCTATAATTCACAGGACAGTGCTCTGCAACACAGAATTATATGGCCTTAAATGTTAATAGTGCTGAGGTTATAAATCTGTGGCCTAAAAGCATAGAAAAGTTGAAAGCATTTTATAACCTCTCTTACTGAATTTGGGGAAAATATATTTCTAGAAACAAAGTAAGTTGGATTTGCATTTATAATATTTGTGAGCTTCAAATATTCACCTTTGATTGTTAGTCTTTCCTTTTCATTAAAAAAAATCATGAAATAGAGATTAAGGGCAATTTCATTATTTCTAGGCAAATGACTTAGAATATTTTGGATGTTAGGGAAGGACTGAAGCATGTGTAAGTGGAGATGACATTAGTGTTTGTGTGCACATTTAATAGAGTAAGAGAGAAAAATATAAAACCAATTGGCACAGTGGACCCCACTTCTCACCTTCTGGTAAGTGAAAAATCTGTCCAGTTCCATTGTTAGCAGTGACTGACAACGTGCTTAATGTTTCCAATTAAGAGTGCTTCTTTTGGGATACAGTAGAAGGTTCTTCCTTTCTTTTTAATCTAGTCCTGTTTTGTTTGAGAATATGATTGGGAGGAGACTTTCTAGGAAGGTGATTGTTCCAATCTTTTGAGATAACTCACCTTTTATTACCCCATGATATAACTCTGTATTTTAGCATGTATTGTGAAAACTGTAAAACCTGGAATCCCATTCCAGAACAAAGTATCAATGTAGCTTTTTTCTTTTTAATAATAGCTTTACTAAGAAATAATTCACATACTATAAAATTCTCCTTTTAAAAATCTATAATTCAGTGTTTTTTAGTATATTTACAAGGTTGTGCAGCCATCATCACTGCCTAATTAAAAAATTTTTTAGCGGGGTTTCTGGGTGGCTCAGTTGGTTAAGTGTCCAACTTCAGCTCAGGTTATGATCTCACAGCTAGTAGGTTGGAGCCCTGCATATGGCTCTGTGCTGACAGCTCAGAGCCTGGAGCCTGCTTCAGATTCTGTGTCTCCCTCTTTCTCTGCCCCTCCCTCGCTCATGCTGTCTCTCTCAAAAATAAATAAACATTTAAAAAATAAATAAAAATTATTTTATCATCCTAAAAAGAAAACCTATACTCATTATTAGTGACAACTCATTTCTCCCTTCCCCCAGCCCTTGGCAACCACTATTTTACTTTCTGTCTCAATGGATTTGTCCATTCTGGACATTTCATATAAATAGAATCATATCATATGTGGCCTTTATGACTGATTTCTTTCACTTAGCATAATGTTTTCAACTTTGATCCATGTTATAGTATATATCAGTACTTCATTCCTTTTTTAAAAAAAATTTATATTTTATTTTATATTAGAGACAGAGACAGAGACAGAGAGACAGCGAGAAGGGGAGGGGCAGAGAGACGGAGACAGAATGTGAAGCAGGCTCCAGGCTCTGAGCTGTCAGTACAGAGCTCGACATGGGGGTTGAACTCATGAGCAGTTGAGATCATGACCTGAGCTGAAGTTGGACACTTAACCGACTGAGCCACCCAGGTGCCCCACTTCATTCCTTTTTATGTCTCAGTAATATTTCAGTGTATGGATAGTACAACATTTTGTTTATACAGTCATCTGTTGATAAACATTTGGATTGTTTTTATCTTTTGGCTATTGTGAGTAGTGCAGCTGTAAACATTCGTGTACAAGTATTTGAGTACTTGTTTTCATTTCTTTTGAGTATATACCTAGAAGTGGAATTATTGGGATATAAAGTAACTCTAAGATTTACTTTTTGAAATAGTACCAAACTGTTTTCCACATTGGCCGTATCATTTGGCATTCCCACTAGTAATATACGGGGTCCAGTTTCTCTACAATCCTGCCAAAACTTGTTATTTTCTCTCTCTTTTCTTTTTATAAAAATTATAATAACCATCCTAGTGGGTGTGAAGTATCTCATTGTAGTTTTGATTTCGTTTCCCAAATGACTAGTGATATTGAGCATTTTTTTTCATGTGCTTCTTGGTCATTTGTATATCTTCTTTTGAGAAATGGCTATTCAAGTTCTTTGCACATTTTTGAATTGAGTTGTTTTTGTCACGTTGTAGTTCTTTATATAGTATCCTTTATTTTTTCAATTTGAAAGTAGTCGTTTGTTAACTGTACAGATTACAAAAATAATCATGGTAGATACCTCAGTTAATCTATTTTTTTAATTAAAAATTTTTTTTAAAATTGTTTTTAATTTTATGTATGTATGTATGTATGTATGTATGTATGTATGTATGTATTTACTTCCAGGTTAGTTAGCATATAGTGCAACAATGATTTTGGGAGTAGATTCCAGTGGTTCATCCCCTATGTATAACAGCCAGTGCTCATCCCAACAAGTGTCTCTTAATGCTTTTTATCCATTTAGCTCATCCTACCTCACACAACCCCTCTAGCAACCCTCTGTTCTCTATATTTAAGAGTCTCTTATGTTTTGTCCCCCTCCCTGTTATTTTTGCTTCCCTTCCTTTATGTTCATCTGTTTTGTATCTTAAATTCCTCATATGAATGAAGTCATAGATATTTGTCTTTCTCTGACTGACTAATTTCACTTAGCATAATACCCTCCAGTTCCATCCACGTAGTTGCAAATGGCAAGATTTCATTCTTTTTGATTGCCGAGTAGTACTCCTTGTGTATATATACCACATCTTCTTTATCCATTCATCCATCAATGGACATTTGGGCTCTTTCCATACTTTGGCTGTTGTCGATAGTGCTGCGATAAACATGGGGGTGCATGTGCTGCTTCAAAACAGCAAACCTATATCCCTTGGATAAATACCTACTGGTGCAATTGCTGGGTCCTAGGATAGTTCTATTTTTAATTTTTTGAGGAACCTCCGTACCATTTTCCAGAGTGGCTGCACCAGTTTGCGTTCCTACCAGCAGTGCAAAAGAGATCCTCTTTCTCCACATCCTTGCCAACATCTGTTACTACCTGAGTTGTAAATGTTAGCCATTCTGATAGGTGTGAGGTGGAATCTCATTGTGGTTTTGATTTGTATTTCCCTGATGATGAGTGATGTTGAGCATTTTTTCATGTGTCGGTTGGCCATCTGGATGTCTTTTTTGGAGAAGTGTCTATTCATGTCTTTTGCCCATTTCTTCACTGGATTATTTGTTTTTTGAGTGTTGAGTTTGATAAGTTCTTAATAGATTTTGGATGCTAACCCTTTATCTGATATGTAGTTTGCAAATATCTTCTTCCATTCTGTTGGTTGCCTTTTAGTTTTGCTGATTGTTTCCTTCGCTGTGCAGAAGCTTTTTATTTTGATGAGGTCCCAGTAGTTCATTTTTGCTTTTGTTTCCCTTGCCTCCAGAGACAAGTTGAGTAAGAAGTTGCTGTGGCCAAGATCAAAGAGGTTTTTGCCTGCTTTCTCCTTGAGGATTTTGATGGCTTCCTGTCTTAATTTTAGGTCTTTCATCCATTTTGAATTTATTTTTGTGTATGGTGTAAGAAAGTGGTCCAGGTTCATTTTTCTGCCATGTCGCTGTCCAGTTTTCCCAGCACCACTTGCTGAAGAGACTGTCTTTATTCCATTGGATATTCTTTCCTGCTTTGTCAAAGATTAGTTGGCCATATGTTTGTGGGTCCATTCCTGGGTTCTCTATTCTGTTCCATTGATCTCAGTGTCTGTTTTTGTGCCAGTACCATACTGTCTTGATGGTTACAACTTTGTAGTATAGCTTGAAGTCTGGGATTGTGATGCCTCCTGCTTTGGTTTTCTTTTTCAAGATTGCTTTGGCTATTTTGGGTCTTTTCTGGTTCCCTACAAATTTTAGGATTGTTTGTTGTAGTTCTGTGAAGAATGCTGGTGTTATTTTGGTAGGGATTGCATTGAATATGTAGATTGCTTTGGGTAGTATGGACATTTTAACAACATTTATTCTTCCAGTCCAGGAGCATGGAATGTTTTTCCATTTGTGTGTGTGTGTGTGTGTGTGTGTGTGTGTGTGTGTGTGTCTTCTTCAATTTCTTTCATAAGCTTTCAGTAGTTTTCAGTATATAGAGTTTTCACCTCTTTGGTTAGGTTTATTCCTAGGCATTTTGTGGTTTTCGGTGCAAATGTAAATGGGGTGGATTCCTTGATTTCTCTTTCTGTCACTTCATTATTGATGTATAAGAATACAACGGATTTCTGTGCATTGATTTTATGTCCTGTGACTTTGGTGAATTCATGGATCAGTTCCAGCAGTTTTTTGGTGGAATCTTTTGGGTTCCATGTAGAGTATCATGTCATCCGCGAAGAGTGAAAGTTTTTCCTCCTTGCCGATTTGGATGCCTTATTATTATTATTTTTTAATGTTTATTTTTGAGAGACAGAGAGACAGAGCACAAATGGGGAGGAGCAGAGAGAGAGGGAGACACAGAATCTGAAGCGGTCTCCATCCAGGCTCTGAGTTGTCAGCACAGAGCCCAATGCTGGGCTTGAACCCGTGAACTGTGAGATCATGACCTGAGCTGAAGTCGGGCGCTCAACTGATTGAACCACCCAGGCACCCTGCTCAGTTCATCCTTCTAATGAGCCTGTTGATCTGGTCTTCCCTGTTGTGGGCATCTCCACCTTTTGCCAAACGGGTGGTCTTTTTCTTTATTCCCCCTCATGGAGAAGATAATTTGAAGGGCCATAAGAAGTTATTTGCTTCTTTGAAATATAGTCTAACAGTATAGATCTTGTGAATCAGATCCTCCACGCAGATAATGCCATATTTACCAAGAGAGTGAGCAGTCAATGTGTTATCTGTCAAGGTAATTCGCTTCTTGTTGATTTTGCCATAACCACACTTGTAGATCAGTTCATTTACTGACTTCCAGTTTGGGTACTCCCATATTTATATAGTGTCTTTTGATGCTGTTCAGTTTATCTATTTTTTTCTTTTGTTGCTTGTGCTTTTGGTATCAAATCCAAAGTCATAAAGATTTCCCCCAATGTTTTATTCTAAGAGTTCTGTAGTTTTAGCTCTTAAGTTTTGATGCTATTGTAAATGGAATTGTTTTCTTTTCCTTCTTTTCTTTTTTTCTTTTCTTTTCTTTTCTTTTCTTTTCTTTTCTTTTCTTTTCTTTTCTTTTCTTTCCTTCTTTCTTTCTTTCAGTTTATTTATTTTGAGAGAGAGAGCATGCGCACGCATGTGCACTGTCAGTGCAGAGCCTGACATGGGGCTTGAACTCACAAACCATGAGATCATGATCTGAGATGAAATCAAGAGTCAAGATTAACCAACTGAGCCACCCAGGCACCCCTCTTTTCTTTTCTATCTTTAAAATATTTTTTATTGGGTTGCCTGGGTGGCTCAGTGGTTAACTGTGTGACTTCGGCTCAGGTCAGGATCTCATTGTTCATGAGTTTGAGCCCCGCATCAGGCTATCTGCTGTCAGCACCAAGCTGCTTCAGATCTCTGTCTCCCCCCGCCCCCCGCCCGTCCCTCACGTGCGCACATGCTCTCTCTGTCTCTCAAAAATAAATCAGTAAATAAATAAATATTAAAAATAACAAAAAAAATTTTTATTAAAGCAAAAATGACTACAATGAAAAGAGATGAATTAAAAAAAAAACCAGAAGAGTAATCTTTGGTTTGGGAGGATTCTTATATTCATGTAATGAGGACCCTTTAATTTTAGCAGTGGAAGTGTTGGAATGCTGACATAAGATCAAGTTAGGAAAAGAACACCAATATCAGGTCAAAGCTAGTTGGTGTCTTCCAAAGTGACAGTAGAAGATACCACAGGGTAAAACGTGGGCGGAGCTGTACTCTTTTCACCTCAGAAGAGAACTTTATGTGCTACAAGAAGAATGCCTCAGTCACCCATGGTTCTAGGGAAAGGAATTAGTTTCTAGCAGTATTATTATAGGGGAAATGGTTTTCTTAATTTCGTTTTTCAGATTATTTATTGCTAGTGTAAAAAAATACAATTGATGTTTGTATTTGTCTTGTATCCTATAACTTTGCTGAACTCTTTTATTTTTTAGAATTTTGGAATTTTCTTTTTTAAAGTTTATTTATTTGAGAGAGAGAGAGAGAGAGAGAGAGAGAGAGAGAATGAGAGAGTAAGTGGGGGAGAAGCAGAGAGAGGAAGAGAATCCCAAGCAGGCTCTGCGTTGTCAGCACAGAGCCCGACGCAGCGCTCAAACCCACGAAACATGAGATCATGACCTGAGCCAAAACTGAGAGTCAGATGCTTAACTGACTGAGCCATCCAGGTGCCCCTAGAATTTTCTATGTACAAGATCATGTCACCTGCTTAACATAAATCTTGACTATATAAGTTTTCTCCTCTCCCATACCTAGACCCTTGCACAGTCTGAGTTACATGCCCGTTGTCTTCACAGAAACTTGTTACTTTTATCATATTCTGTTGAAATGATCTATTTAAAGTGTCTGTCATCCCACTTAGCTTTAAGCTCCATGAGGATAGGGACTATGTGTTATTTACTTTTGTTTTGCCAGGGTATAGCACTGTGCCTGGCATAGAATAGGCATCCATCCATCCATCCATCCATTCACTATATTGTGGTTCTTCTATATGTTAGGCATTGTGCTAAGTGCTGAAATACAGTAATGATTAAGACTTGTTATTCTTGGGGCGCCTGGGTGGCGCAGTCGGTTAAGCGTCCGACTTCAGCCAGGTCACGATCTCGCGGTCCGTGAGTTCGAGCCCCGCGTCGGGCTCTGGGCTGATGGCTCAGAGCCTGGAGCCTGTTTCCGATTCTGTGTCTCCCTCTCTCTCTGCCCCTCCCCCGTTCATGCTCTGTCTCTCTCTGTCCCAAAAATAAATAAACGTTGGAAAAAAAAAAAAAAAAAAAAAGACTTGTTATTCTTGCCATTGTGGAATTTATAATCTAATGGTAAATATTTATATTAAGTAATTACAAGGGTGATTACAACACAAAGAGAAACATGGCATATTAGTTTCCTATTGCTGCATAGCAGTATTACCATGAATGCAATAGTTGAAAAGAATACGTATTTATGATATCTTTTTCTGTGGTTCAAGAGTCCAGGCAGGACTTGGCTGGGTCCCCTGCTCCATGGTCTCACAAAGCTGTAATTAAGGTGTCAGGTTGGGTGGAGATCCTGACTGGCTCAGTCAGAAGAGGGTGTGACTCTTGATCTCAGGCTTGTGAGTTCAAGCCCCATGTTGGGTGTAGAGATTACTTAAATAAATTCAAAAAAACTTTTACAAAATGGTGTCATCTGGGGCTGACATCTTATCTGGGGCTCAACTGGGGAAGGATTTGCTACTAAGCTCATGTGGTTGGTGGCAGCATTCAATTCCTTGCAGGCTGTTGAATTCAGGGCTTCAGCTTGATATGTTTCATATTGGCAGCTTGAGTCTTTGAAGCTAGTAAGCGAGTCTTCTAGTAAGATAGGTTACAATCTTATGTGACATTTAGGTCACAGTTAATTCATTTTTTTCTTCTTATTTATTTATTTTTTAAATTTATTTTTTTTGGAGAGTGCAAGCGGGGGGGGGGGGGTGCAGAGAGAGGGGGACAGAGGATCTGAAGCCGGCTCTGTGCTGACAGGCTGACAGCAGTGAACCCGATGTGGAGGTTGAACTCACGAACTGCAAGATCATGAACTGAGCTGAAGTCGGATACTCAACCGACTGAGCTACCCAGGTGCCCCGCAGTTAATTCATTTTTGATGTTTTAAATTTTGAGTCACCTTTGCCATATTGTATTGGTTAAAAGTAAGTCACAGACCCTGCCCAGGCTCAAGGGGAAAGGATCACACAATGGCATGAACACTAGGGGTAGGGATCATGGGAGCCAGTCTAGAGTCTATTGCCACACATGGATTGTAATGGGAGTACAAAAAAGTCATTGTCTAATTTGGAGCGGGAGAATGCTCTTCTTGAGAAAGTGAAGTTTAAGTTGAGACTTGAAGGGTAAATAAGAACTAGCCAAGTGAAGGAATAGGTTGGAGAAATGAACATTCCAAGAGGAAGGAACAATCTATTTATAGGCCTAGATGAGAGAAGTCTGAGATGCAGTTAAGGATCTCAAAGAAGTCTAGAATGGCTTCAGCAGAGGGTCGGGGAGATTGGTAAGAGATGAAATATGTTGCAGAGGTAAGCAGGGGTTTATTGTTGAGGACCTCATCATCTGTAAAGGTCCTCAAGGATAAGAATTTTCGATTTTATCTTAAGAGACTTGCTTTTAATTTTAAGTAAGTGGGTTGGAGAGGGTAAGAATTGATTCAGTTTGGCAATGGTCCAAGTGAAAGATGTGATATGTGACTGTGGCAGAAGTGTGCATGGTGGTAACTGGAATGGTGTGGAGTGAAATGATTTGAAATACTAGACATGCTTTTTAAAAATCTTTTAAAAAAAACATTTATTCAGTTTTGAGAGAGAGAGCATGAGCTGGGAGGGGCAGAGAGAGAGACAGAGGATCTGAAGCAGGTGACAGCAGAGAGCCTGATGCAGAGTTCCAACTCACCAACCGCGAGATCATGACCTGAGCTGAAGTCAGACGCTTAACCAACTGAGCCACCCACCCAGGTGCCTCTAGACATGCGGTTTAATTTACCAACTTAAGTATGCTTATAAAAAAATTGAGAGATACTTTGAAGGTATTAACTGTAGCATTTGGTGAATGGTTAGATGTGATGGTGAGAGGAAGGAGGAATCAAAGATGATTTCAGGTACAAGTAGCTGGATGTTTGAACTCTGAAGGAGGAATGTATTTGATGATTTCAGATTTGGATTAGAATGTGAAACCTCTACAAGCAGTTAACATTTAGAGTTCAGAAGACAGATCTGGCTTGGAAATGTAGATATAAGAGCTATTAACATAGAGTAACTGGGAGTGGCTGGGTAGCTCAGTCGGTTAAGCGGCCGACTTCGGCTCAGGTCATGCTTTCCCGGCTGTGAGTTCGAGCCCCGCGTCGGGCTCTGTGCTGACAGCTCAGAGCCTGGAGCCTGTTTCAGATTCTGTGTCTCCCTCTCTCTGACCCTCCCCCGTTCATGCTCTGTCTCTCTCTATCTCAAAAATAAATAAACCTTAAAAAAAAAAAAAAAACATAGAGTAACTGAAGCCATGAGTATGAATGATGTTATACAGGGAGTATAAACAGACAGAAGAGAGCCTGGGACCAAGTATTGAGGAACTCAAACATTTAAGGATTGAGTAGAGGAAGGAAGAGCTGGAATACAAGAGTAGAGGAAGGAAGGAGCCTGAATACAAGTAGTAAGAGGGTAAGAGTACCGGTGTGTGTATCTGTGTACCTGTGTGTTAGTGAGTGAGAGAGAGAGACTTGATGAAGAAATTTGAACCTAGGATGAACACAAAGTTTGTGTTCTTTTCACTGTACCCTGTATAACAATGCCTACCTTGTAATGTTGGAAGGATCAAATGAAATGTGTAGAGCATCTTGTACAATGTTTTGTCGATCGAGCAAATAGTAGCTTTTGTTATTTTAGATGTTATTTTCTCTATTTTATTTTTGCACAACAGTTCAAATTTGATCTTAGGTTAGCCCACTAGTTTTAGATGTGATTTCATTTTTAAAAATTTTATTATTGTTATTTTTATTAGAGAGAGAGAGCACAAGTGGGGAAGAGGAGCGGGAGGGGAGAGAGAGGAGAGAGAATCCCAAGCAGGCTCCATGCTGAGTGAGGACCCGACCCAGGGCTCAATCACATGACCGCAGGACCAAGCCTAAATCAAGAGTCTGTCGCTTAACTAACTGGGCCCATAACTGAGCCCCAGATATGATTTCATTTTTGATGGTCATGTGATATCAAATGCCTTCTTTTCTTATAATTATCATATTTTTCATAGCGTGATTGCCTCTTCTCTCCTTTGTACCTCCTGTATACCCTATATAGACTTTTATCAGAGCAATGCTACATTTTATGACTTTTTTTTTTTACGTGTTTGTGTTTCTCTGTTAGATCAGACCTCCCTATGTTTTTCATCTCTGTGTCTTTAGTACTTGGCACAGACTCTGCCAAGTAGTGGGTACTCACTAAATATTTGTTGCATGAAAAAAACCCCATATATACGTTATAAGAATATGTAGAATTTGCTAATCAAATTGTACACCTGAAACTAATATAACACTGTATGTCAATTATACTTCAGTATAAAAAGAAAGAAAGAAAAGAATGCATTGAGAAGCAACATGAGAGAAAGATAGACTCTGGAGCTAGACTGCCTCTGTTTGAGCCTTTAAAAATTTTTTTTTTTCTAAACCCAATATGAGGGTCGAACTCACAACCCTGAGATCAAGAGTCAACATGCTGCATCACCTGAGCCAGGCAGGCACCCCTATACTGACTCTATTTGAATCTTGGCTCTACCACTTATAAGCTTTCTGACCTTGGGCAAGTTACTTGACTTCTGTGCCTCAGTTTTTGCATCTGCAAAATGGAGGTAATGATAGTACCTACCTTATGGGGTTGTTGAGCAGATGTAATGAGCTAGTATATGTAAAGTATTTAGAATACTGTCTAGCATATAATATACCCTATATAAGGGCTAGTTATTATTTCTATTACAAATGCAGTTAAGATTTTGAATTTTGTGCTAAGTACTATGTTAAGAACTTGTATACATGATCTTTTTATTTATACAAATATTTATATTTGCCACAATAATTCTATAAGCAGTTATACTTCCATTATATAAATGAGGAAACTGCCCCTGCCCTGGAGCCATTAAGAAGCAGCAGCCGTAGCTCTGTGCTACCCTATGGCCGGGGGCCTAAACAAGGGCCATGAGATGACTAAGAACGTGAGCAAACTGAGGTATAGCTGCTCCCATAGGTGCCTCACCAAGCACACCAGGTTTGTGTGGTACACGATCCGAGAGGTATATGGCTTTGCCTCATATGAGCAGCCTGCATGGAGTTGCTCAAGGTCTCCAAGGACAATGGTGCCATCAAGTTCATCAAGAAAAAGGTGGAGACACACATCCATGCCAAGAGGAAGAGAGAGGAGCTGAGCAACATGCTGGTAGCCATGGGGAAAGTCACAGCCAAGAAGGATTGAACTCCTCCCCTCTGTATGTAATAGAAACTTTTGGAACTTGGAAAAAAAATAATAAATACATAAATAAATGAGGAAACTGAGGTCCAAAAATGTTTAATGTCTTGCCAATAGGTAAATGGTACAGCTAGGATTTGAATTCCTATCTGTGTAATTGATGAATGGAATATCATAGCTAATTTTGATCCAGTGTACAAGAAAAAATTTAAAGATTATTTTATTAATTTTTTTTTAATTTTTTTTCAACGTTTATTTATTTTGGGGACAGAGAGAGACAGAGCATGAACGGGGGAGGGGCAGAGAGAGAGGGCAGAATCGGAAACAGGCTCCAGGCTCTGAGCCATCAGCCCAGAGCCTGACGCAGGGCTCGAACTCCCTGACCGCGAGATCGTGACCTGGCTGAAGTCGGACGCTTAACCGACTGCGCCACCCAGGCGCCCCTATTTTATTAATTTTTATATATTTATGCTATATTTTTAGAATACTGTGTGTGTGTGTGTGTGTGTGTGTGTGTGTGTGTGTGTGTGTATGCTTTCTTATAGAGTTCAACCTGATTCATTTTGAGTGGCAAGTATACAACTAGTTATATAAGTTAGAGGCTTGGGCGCCTGGGTGGCTCAGTTGTTAAGCATCTGACTTCAGCTCACGTTATGATCTCACGGATCATGAGCTTGAGTCCCACTTTGGGTGAGCATGAGCCCTGCTTTGGGTGAGCACAAGCTCTGCTTCTGGTGAGCATGAGCCCCGCTTTGGGTGAGCCCCGCTTCTCTCTCTCTCTCTCTCTCTCTCTCTGTCTCTGCTCCTCGCTCACTTGTGCTCTCTCTCTCAAAAAAAAAAAAAAAAAAAAAAAGAGGCAAAGTTTCTACTTTCTCCCCCTTTATATTTTCCCAAATTGACAGCATCATGTGGAAATGCCAAGCTGTAAGAAATAATAAACTTATAAACTAAAAGAGCCAGATATCTGCCATCTGCTTGGGTACTGAAAAATTGATTTATTCACATTCATGGTTATACATTTATTATTTAGTGCACATGGAGTTGTCATGCAAACTCTAAATCTGTAACAGTATTAACAGTTGTGGTATAAAGAAAGTAAGGGGAACATTTTAGTATGTGAATGTTACTTTGTTCTAAGATGTTTTATTTTTGTGCTTGGGAAGGTAAAGTTTTTGTGTTCTCTGGTGGTTTTTTCTACTTTGAGAAGTAAGATACTGGGTCTCAAAATGCTGGTGTTGCTGCAGCGGTCTTAGTGTGCCAACTGCCTACAATTTTTTAGTCTCTCAAACTACATCTTGTGAGATCTGCAAGACACTGAATCCTTTCTCTTTCAAATGTGATCATTGTCACAACCTGAATCTACAGAAACTCAAGGATTTTTCTCAAATTGTCTATATTTTCATAGTTGTGTTTGTTCTCTTCTCTTCTCTTCTCTTCTCTTCTCTTCTCTTCTCTTCTCTTCGGGAGAGAACATGAGTGGTTGAGAAGGGCAGAGGGAGAGAGAGAGAGAGGGAGAGAATCTTAAGTCGATGCAGGGCTCAATTCCACATATTGAGATCATGCATGACCTGAGGCGAAATCAAGAGTTGGACACTCAGCTGACTGAGCCACCCAGTGTTTGTGCTTTTCCATCTGTCTCTCTGAGACCTCACCATAAAAAGTGTTTTCATCAACACTACGTGGGATCCTGTTCTTACAGTATGTAATGACTGCATGTTTTCATAGTCACAGTGTCAGAGAAGAGTTAAGGTCTATAGTCTTGAAGGTGTATAAGGAAGCTTTTATAAAATGGCTAAGAAGTAGACAGGATGATGTGAGGTAGTGAATGTTCTACCTGAGTGTGAAGGTTAGGAGTAAGCCCGTTAGCCATCTCTGGTACTGTTTAGTACCAGTTTTTAGAGTTATTGCTCTGACTGCAATGTCTGTTTATACCAAAGCTGTTTGGAGGAACAAAGTAATGAGTTCTGGGAGTAATTTGAACCTACCCCCAAACTCCAAAACATCAGTGAGCAAGATGTGTGTGGATGTGTGTGTGTGTGTGTGTGTGTGTTTGTCCATGTTTGTCCCCTTGTGTCAGATCAGCCATTTCAGAAGTAAATTGCCCCATATAGTCAGAGAATTAAGGTAACCTTCAGTATGAAGAATGAGATTAAAGAAGAACAAATGTAGAGAAAACTCTTCATTGTACAATATTACTCTGGCATGAAAGCAGTGTTTTATAGGAATTGAGCGCTTTTTAAAATGTTTTTCTTTTTCTTTCTTTCTTTCTTTCTTTCTTTCTTTCTTTCTTTCTTTCTTTCTTTCTTTTAGGAATTGAGTGCATTTTTAACCATCAGAAAATGTTTTCAGTGTTTGAAACAGTCAAGGAAAAGAGTGGATAGAGACACTAGAGCAGCAAGGCTTGAACCTTAAGTATCTTTACATGGGGAGGGTGTGAAGAAGGAGAAGAGACAAGTAGCAGTCAGAGATAGGTTCGTAAAGTTCAAGGAAGCTGCCAGAGCTACAAATTCCAAAGAGCTGACACCGTGTTACAGACACTTACAAAAGAGGGTATAAAGAGGAAAACAAACTTCCCTCCCCACCTTCCACCACCCTTTTTAAAGGAGTTTAGCATTGAAAAGTGTGGAGAAAGAGGGTGATAACAGTCCAGTGCAACTTAGGGCTTTGCACCTTGGTAATCGTCTTTGTTGCATAGCCTTATTGTCTGTCAAAACTACTTCTTGCTAAATTTCCTATTGTGTTCCTTGTTGCATTTATCTGGTTTTGTAACCTCTTTGAGATACTGGGGGTTTCAGAGCGGGAGCTCTCCTGGGGAGGTTTGGTGTTTGGCTGGTGTGGAGGGGAAATGATGTATTTTATAGGAGGCACTGTGTATCATATGTGCACTTAAGGTTCACACACAGCAATATATGATTGGAGCTTTTGGCCCTTTTCAGTACATTTAATATAACCCCTAGAGCTGCTGTGGGAAGTTGGGCTAAGTAGTAAAGAATATTGTAGATGTCTCAGTGGGCCAAGCTCAGCACTCAGTGACAAGTGATAATTTATCAGGTAGCAAATTTTACTGTGTTCATATTGCTGTGTAGAAATACCTGCCAAGATCCTTTACTTTAATTGATAATTCGGCGGGGGGGGGGGGGGGGGAGGGGGGACAAAAACTAGAAGCACACAAGTTGTATTGTACAACTTGCATTCACTCAGCTCGTAGAAGTATTTCTGTAAATGATATGATATATGTGAAGGCACGTGAAAGATACTACAAAAAGTTGATTCTAGAGTGTATTATTTTGCGTCAGTGAGAGTGAGAGAGTTGGTTACTGTCCTTTTGTGTAATCTCATTGCACTCTGTTGCTACTTCTGTTGCAGCATGTGATAAACATTGCAATTATTTGCCATCTTATTCATTTATTTACTCAGCAGATATTTAGTTAATACTCATTAGGTGTAGGACATTGAGCTAGGTGTTAGGGATAGAGGAATAAAATCCTGCTCTAAAAGAGCTCTTAAATATAGGAAATATATTTAAAACACAGTATTTGCTAAAATAGAACTTTAGCAAGAGCCTGAAATTACTCAATACATATTTGCTAAGTGTGTGAAAGTATGCATAGGGTACTAAGGAATATAATACTGGGCACCAGTATAAACATTGTGTGAAGGGGTCAGAGAAGGCTTCATAGAGGAAGTCACCCTTTAGTTTTCTTGAAGGAGAAAATAGAGCTTGTCTGGTGGACAAGTACGGGAAAAGGCATTTCAAGCAGTTGGAAAAGCATATGTGGAGGCACAGAGGAATATTCTAGGAACGGTGAGAAATTTGATTTAGTTTAAGTCTGGTGGATGCATGTAAAGGAATGGCAAAACTCTGCTGAATCTAGAGAGATAGGCAGGAGCTAGACAATAAAAGATTTTTTCTTTTAATTTTTTCTTTCTTTTTTTTTAATTTTTAAAATGTTTATTTTTGAGTGAGAGAGAGACAGACAGAGTGGGGGAAGGGCAAAGAAAGAGGGAGACACAGAATCCAAAGCAGGTTCTAGTCTCTGAGCTGTCAGCATAGGGCCTAATGCAGGGCTCAAACTTACAAACTGCAAGATCATGACCTGAGCCGAAGTCAGACACTCAACTGACTGAGCCCCCCAGGCGCCCCTAAAAGATTTTTTCTTGATCCAGAGTCACTGCAGATATGTTTATTAGTTTTTTGTATTCCCAAGTCAGCTTTTGGTTTGTTGAATCTCTCAATTGTTTCTTTGTTTCCTATTTCATTAATTTTTGCTTTTATCTTTATTTTTATATTTTTATATGGCATTTTTAGTTGAACTCTAACCCATTTTTACATTTTTTTTAATGTTTATTTATTTTTGAGACAGAGACAGACAGAGCATGAACAGGGGAGGGTCAGAGAGAGAGGGAGACACAGAATCCAAAGCAGGCTGCAGGCTCTGACCTACCAGCACAGAGCCTGATGCAGGGCTCGAACTCACAAACCGTGAGATCACAACTGGAGCCGAAGTCGGAGGCTCAACTGACTGAGCCACCCAGGTGCCCCTAACCCATTTATTTTTAATCTTTTTTTGCAAATCAGTTAGGATTGTTTTTGGCAGTATGTTACAGAAACCTGAACACAGTGGCTTATTCAAATTTTTCTCAAGAAATCTTGAGAAATGCCTATGCTGTGCAGCTGCTTAAGGAAGTCCTCAACAAACCAAGCTTCTAGTTTCCTTGTCTTTAGTGTGTAGTTCGTGGCCTTTTGGTTACAAGGTAGCTGTTCTTGATGCAAGCACTACGTCTTTGCTCCAGTCTATAAAAACGATAAAGGGCAGTTTCATCAGGGAAACATTTCTAGAATCCCTACCTAGCAATTCCCACTTATATCTCCTTACTTAGTACTATGTCACCTGGCTACTCTAGAGAGAGCGGGGGAGGGAGGGAGGGAGGGAGGGAGGGAGGGAGGGAGAGAGAGAGAGAGAGAGAGAGAGAGAGAGAGAGAATCCCAAGAGGGCTCTATAATGTGAGTGTGGAGCCTGATGCAGGGCTGGAACTCATGAACTGTGAGATCATGACTTGATCCAAAATCAAGAGTCAGATACTTAACCGACTGAGCACCCAGGCGCCCTGAATGTTTTAATTAACCAAGCACATTGCCAACTAACTGAGGTCCTGTAAGTCAAGAAGAGGGGGAAAATAGATGTTGATATACAGTGTTGTCTACTATGCTTGTTTTTAATTATTTTTGTTGTTGTTGTTGACTTCTAATTTTATTTCATGGTGGTCTGGGAATGTGGTTTTGGAACTACATTCTTTGAAATTTTTTGAGAATTCCTTTATGATCCAGGCATTTTGGTCATTTTTTTCATATGGACTTGAAAAAAAAAAGGTAAATAAAGCCTACCTTTACTGGGACAAGATTGAATCAAGCATATCAGTTTTGTTATTAAAATGTATCATATCAGCCATCTGGGTGGCTTAGTCTGTTAACCATCCAACTCTTGATTTTGGCTCAGGTCAAGATCTCATGGTTTCTGGGTTTGAGCCCCACTTTGGGCTCAGCACTGACAGTGCAGAACCTCCTTGAGATTCTCTCTCTGTCCTCTCTGTCTCTGTCCCCTCCAATGCTCATGCACATGTGTTTCTGCTCTCTCTCAAAATAAATAAACTTTAAAAAAAAGTGCTATATCCATACTCATTTATCTTCTAGAACTTTCAGTTTCTGAGAGGTATGTTAAATAATCCCATGAAGACTGTGGATTTGTTAAACTTGCCTTGTGTTTTGTCAGTTTTTGTTTTATATATTACAAGTCTGTGTTGTTAGATACATACAAGGTCATAATTATTATTTCTTGGCAGTTTTGTAGGGTGCATGCAGTGCTTTTTCCCTTAGATTAGTTGTTCTCAAGCATTTTAGCCCTAATGTTTCCATTATCTGGGTTCAAATTCTGGCTCTCTCGTTTACTAGATGTAGGATCTTGAGAAAGTCCTTTTAATCTCTCTGTGCCCAATTTCCATAGCTGTAAAATAGGAGACATTAATAATACCAACCTCCCAGAATTGTTTTGAGGATTGAGTTAATATATATATATATATATATATATATATATATATATATATATATACATACAGTATAACAGAGCCTAGTATGAAGCAAGTGCTATGAATAATAGCTATATTATTGCTACTATAACAATTTTTTAATGAATTCTGACTACCTTGGAAATGAAATTGATAGGTAATTAGGTTACTGTTGTTCATAATTATAAAGCATCAACATGATACCCTAACTCTATGATAAACGAGAAGTAAAAGAAAATTAAATTAGTAAAAATACACATTTCAATATGCAAAATTTGGGGCCTGACTACTGTAGAAAATTTAATGAAGTAGTCTGATGCTTTTACCCTCTCACAAATGACTGGTTTAAAAAATTTTTTTAATGTTTATTTTTGAGAGAAAGAGAGAAACAGAGTGTGAGTGGGGGAGGGGCAGAGAAGGAGGGAGACAGAATCTGAAGCAGTCTCCAGGCTCTGAGCTGTCAGCACAGAGCCCAATGTGGGGCTCGAACCCACGAAGCGTGAGATCATGACCTTAGCTGAAGTTGGACACTTGATCAACTGAGCTACCCAGATGCCCCACAAATGATTAGTTTTAGATTTAAGAGAAGACAGAAGCCATTCCATACAAGAAGAAAAATTAAAGAGCAGAGATACCAGTGGATATTAGAATAAAAGTATAACAGACCAAAAAAATCTAATGGACTAGACTTATTTGTATGTGATAAGGGAAAGAGGACAGTGACCTCAAATGAAATAGCGATAGCTTGCCAAGGCAAATTACAGATTGATGAAGGAGAGAAAAGAACGAGGTATGATATATCTTTGCCAGCTTTATCAGTGTTTCTTTGTAAAATATTCATTTAATCTTGAATGTTTCATTGAGGGAAAAAAACTTGGCAGAGTAGGAACACTGGTAAATTTATTTGTGAGCAAAGCAAAAATATGCTTTTAATTTATGGTTGATTTTTTTTTTTTTTAATTTTTAGAAAGAGAAAGAGAGTGCAAGCAGGGGAGAGGGGCAGAGGGAGAGAGATTCTTACCATGCTCAGCACAGAGACCACTGCGGGACTCGATCCCCTAACCCTGGGATCATGACCTAAGCCAAAATCAAGGGTTGGGTGGTCCAACGACTGAGCCACCCAGGTGCCACTCTAGTTGATATTTTATTTTAAGTTTATGTTGAGAGAGAGAGAGAGAGAGAGAGAACCTGCGGAGGAGAGGCAGAGAGAAATGAGACAGAATCCCAAGCAGGCTCTGCACCATCAGTGCTGAGCCCCATGTGGGACTGAAACTCACGAACTGTGAGATTATGACCTGAGCCAAGATCAAGAGTCGGACACTAACAGCGTGGAGTCTGACATGGAGCTCCATCTCAAGACCATGAGATCATGACCTGAGCCGAAATCTAAGAGTCAGATGCTTAACTGACAGTCACCCAGGCTCCCCAGCATAGGTGATATTTTAAAATAAAGGCTAAATAAATCATTGTGAGTATAAAAACTACAAATGGGTTCTGATACATATTGTATAATACAATACAGTTGTATAGGATTCAAATACTATATGACTATACTATACTTCAAATACTAGGAGCAGCATTGCTACTGGTGGTCTGATTTTCTGAAATGTTGACCAATTCTTCATGTGTTCTTCTGAACATAACGAAAGAAGTGATTTTTCCTCAATTCATAATATAGTTGTATTTCTAGAAAATTTAGTATATATTAAAACCATGCAAGATGACTTTGTTTTTTTTTGTTTTTGTTTTTGTTTTGTTTTTTGTCAAATAGTGTTAGAATCCAAGTTCAGGTAATAATACATATATATGTTCTTCATTTACATGAATGTCTAGCAAGATATTTGAATTTCATACAGCACATAGAACAATGCTTCCTTGTGCAGTACTGTCCTGGTACCTTGCAGGATGTCTAGCATCTCTGGCCAGCAACACTCCTTGCCCCCAGTCATTGTTATAACCAAAACCTTAATCTAAAAACTTTAAAAACACCTCCTAAGTGACTTGTTATAGCCTCTATTGAAAATTATTGCTTTAAACACTGCATATGCCTAATACTTACGTTGCTATACCAGCTTACTGTATACTTATTGTATATTCACTGTGACTTCTTGACTGGAAGTCCTAAGCCATTCATTTAACAGTTAACTTAATGATTAATTGCTTTGTGACAGTTCTTATGTTCTTGTCCTAATTATTATTTAATTCTCTCCTTACTATTTCTCTGAACTGGTCAGAGGTTTATGTTTCTCATTTGCTCTAGAAATTAAGCCTCCTGACTCAAGTTAACTATTTAAATTCAGCAAATATTTTTTGAGCAATTTCTAAATGCTAAACTAAAGGCACTGTGCCAGAGAAAGGATTCTTAGCTTGATTTTATACCACACTGCTAAAAGTGAATATATGGCATGTGGTTTGTTATTAAACATATGCAAATAATTTAATTTTAAAAATATAAATTAGAGTTGAATTAGAGGTACCCCTATATTAACTGTCACTCTCATTTGTGGTTAATATGCTTATTTGAATGGAATAAAAATGGGCTATAGAAATAGCTAATGGACATAGGATTGTATTTGTAACCTGTAATTTATTTTTTCTATTTGAAAAAATCTAATGTCTGTTCATAGTTATATAATTATTGTCATGTTTCTCTTTCCTGCTTACCTTTGTATGATTTTTGACAAAAATCTAGATTGCCCATATAAAAATAAGTCCTACATGTCAGAAGGTGTGTATGTGGGGTGTGGAAGAAAGCTGAACTACTCTTTCAGGGATAGAAAAATGAACGGGGCAAGTTCTTGGCTTGAAGCATATGGGAAATTATTCATATGTAGTTGTAGATTTTTTAATCTCTTTTTTAATCTGATTTTTTAAAATGTTTATTTATATTTGAGAGAGAGAGAGTGCGTGGGTGGGGGAGGGCAGAGAGAGACGGAGACACAGAATCTGAAGCTGGCCTCAGGCTCTGGACCATCAACACAGATCCTGTCGCGGGGCTCGAACCCATGAACCGTGAGATCATTACCTGAGTGGAAGTCGGAAGTGTAACCAACTGAGCCACCCAGGCGCCCCTGTAGTTGTAGATTCTATGTGTCCACAGAAGGAGATGAGTTCAGGATCTTCCTATGTTGCCATCTTGAACCCAAACTGCTCTTAGATATATAGAAGATAGGTAGACTACCAACATACAAATGCAATATGCAAATTATGTAATACAATATGCAAATTCTGTAATGCAAATTCTGTAATACAGATAATTAAGGGTAGAGTAGTAAGAAAACACAGAATGGAGCATCCAGTTTTTCTTGAAGTAAAGAGATTTTTCCCAGGGAAAGTGGTGTTTCTATATCTTGAATAATTGAAACAAATTTAGTAGGGAGATTGGTATTGGGCTCAGGAGGTGAGGACTGCATCAAGGCAAGGAGAATAGTATATGTCAAGGCAAGGAAGTATGAGAGTGTGATGCATTTGTAAGAATTACAAATATAAATATATAATAGATAAAGATGGGGGAGGAGTGGGCACAGGGATAGACAGGGAGCAGTAGATGAATTTAGTTTTGCTAAGGAGTTTGGACTTTATTCCTTAAGTATCAGTGAGCCATTGAAGAATTTTAAACTGGAGATCAACAAGGTAATTTTGTGATTTGGGGGCATGGATTACTGGAAGACCTGACAAGCTGATGCCTAGTGTTGATCTATAGGCTTCTCAACATCCAGCACAGTGCCTTGCATAGAGGATGATAGTATTTGTTACTATTTGTACCTGAAAAGACTAATGAAAGGTAATCGGTCACTTCCAGCCTGCATGTACACACTTGACTGGACTTTTGTTTGTGGTATGTAACTCTTGTTTGCAGATCTGGAAATTATCTTCAACTCAGGTATTAGTTTTAGGGTCTGAGTCTTTGATCAAGGGGAGAAACTCTGTTCTTGATAGTTGCCTGCCTAATGCCACTGAGTGTTTTCTTGGTGTCTGTGATCATTCATTCTAAGTAGCAGTTCTCAATTTTTCTGCTCACCCTTTATATAGTTATCTTTCTTCTGGTTGGCCTCTTCCTTTAATTTTCCCATTGTTCATACTTTATCCAGAAGAACTGTGGGATGATGGGGGTTACTCATTAGAATACTACCATGCTGGTAGAGAAACTCTTATGTACACAGACATTTCTGGTGACTTAGTATTGTTATTTGATTGTATCTGTGCTTTTTTGTTTGTTTTGGTATATTACTGAAACATCTTTAAAACCTGCAGGGTACTTGGACTTCTGAACATGTGAATATAAGCCTCTGTTCTATAAAACTTTAATTTTGTCTGCAGTTAGATGCCATGCTCTCTCAGTTTCCTAATGTGTGTGTGTCTGTGTGTCTGTGTATGTATTGAGGGAGTGTTGTCAGTGCATTTTTTAAAGGCCTAGAGGGGTACTCATCAAGCTTGAGACAATAACTACTTGGAATGAACACAGAAGATTGCATTTAATGGATTGGATAATCAAAGAGACTTATTTATTTTTATTTATATTGTTTTAATGTGTTACAAAGAAAATATATGCATGTATTATTTAGGTACAAATTAATATAAATTGAAGTTGAAAAGTTATATTTTCTATTAGAAATTTTAGTCAAATATACTGTGAAAGAATTGGAAAATGAAGAAAAGTAAAAGAAAATAAATCATTGATATTAGTTCTACCACCAGTGACAGTCACTATTAACATTTGATAAACTTACTTCCACTTTTTGTTTTAGCATAGGCTTGGGCATATGTCATATGCAGGATTTTTTTTTCTGTGATTAAAAAACTGTTCTTTATTTCTTAATGCTAAATTTATGGGAGAAAATAAGATAATTTTTTTACTTGTTTCTTCCAACTTTTGGAAGCTTTAAAAATCTATAGAAAATTGGGAGTGCCTGTGTGGCTTAGTCGGTTGAGCATCCGACTTTGGCTCAGGTCATGATATCATGGTTCACGGGTTCGAGCCCTGCATCGGGCTCTGTGCTGACAGCTCAGAGCCTGGAGCCTGCTTCGGGTTCTGTGTCTCCCTCTCTCTCTGCCCCTCCCCCATTCACGCTTTGTCTCTCTCTCTCTCAAAAATAAATAAAACATTAAAAAAATTTTTTTAATTAAAAAAATTAAAATCTATAGAAAATGGAAAGAATAGTATAAAACCCCTATAGTCCCTTCACCTGGATTTGCCAGCTAATGTTTTGCTACATTGCTTTATCTATCTGTATTTTTTTAAGATTTTATTTTATTTTTTATTTTTTTTTTTTAAATTTTTTTTTTTCAACGTTTATTTATTTTTGGGACAGAGCGAGACAGAGCATGAACGGGGGAGGGGCAGAGAGAGAGGGAGACACAGAATCGGAAACAGGCTCCAGGCTCTGAGCCATCAGCCCAGAGCCCGACGCGGGGCTCGAACTCACGGACCGCGAGATCGTGACCTGGCTGAAGTCGGACGCTTAACCGACTGCGCCACCCAGGCGCCCCTAAGATTTTATTTTATTTTTTAAAGTCATCTCTACACCCAACATGGGACTTGAACTTACAATCCTGAGATCAAGAGTTACATGCTGTACTACTAACTGGGCCAACCAGGTGCCCCATTGGTTTTTTTTTTTTTTTTTTTTACAACACTTGAAAGCAAATTGCAGATATCATGACACTTTAATATAAATATTTTAGTATAGGGGCGCCTGGGTGGCGCAGTCGGTTAAGCGCCCGACTTCAGCCAGGTCACGATCTCGCGGTCCGTGAGTTCGAGCCCCGCGTCGGGCTCTGGGCTGATGGCTCAGAGCCTGGAGCCTGCTTCTGATTCTGTGTCTCCCTCTCTCTCTGCCCCTCCCCCGTTCATGCTCTGTCTCTCTCTGTCCCCCCAAAAAATAAATAAACGTTGAAAAAAAAAATTAAAAAAAATATATTTTAGTATATATCTTCTAAGAATGCGTTCTTCTACGAGGCCATAGTATCATTATTTATAACTGAGGCAATTAACCTTAATTCAGAAAAATAATTTCATATACAGTTCCTATTAAAAGTTTTCTTATTTGCCAGCAAAAGGTGGGTGTTTTTTGTTTTTTTTAATTAAGTAAGCTCTACGCCCAACATGGAGCTTGAACTCATGACCCTGAGATCAAGAGTCACATCCTCTACCAACTGAGTCAGCCAGGGGCCCCAACAAAAAGTTTTTTATAGCTTTTTTGAACCCAGAATCAAATCAAGGTTTCATACATTTCATTTCAGGGGTTATGTCTGTTAATGTCACTTAATCTAGAATATTCCCCCACATTTTGTTTGGAGAGTATTGTCTAGTTGTCTTTTAGATATTCTGGATGTGTCTAATTGTTTTCTTATGATTAGATTTGACTTAAACATTTCAGTATGTATATTACATCACATCAGAAAGTTGACAATGCCAGGTGTTTCACTTTTGGTAATGCTAAATGTGACCAACCCCTTGGTTAAGGTGCTAACCAGCAGATCTCTCCATTGTAAAGACATATTTTTCCCTTTGTAGTATATAAGTAATCTTGGGGGTATTATACAGCAATTATATATACTACTGTTTTTCACTTAAAATTATAATTGTATTTTCTGTGTTATGTCAAATTCACCTGATATGCTAAATTCTTATGAGCATATAGTTTATTTTTTTAAATATATTTTTAATGTTTATTTATTCTTGAGAGAGACAGAGACAGAGTGTGAGCAAGGGAGGGGCAGAGAGAGCGGGAGACACAGAATCCAAACCAGACTCCAGGCTCCGAGCTGTCAGCACAGAGCCTGGTGCGGGGCTTGAAATCACTAAGATCATGACCTGAGCCCAAATCGGACGCTTAACTGACTGAGCCACCCAGGCGCCCCTATACTTTCTTATTTTTATTAAAAACAATACCTATTTATTGAATGCTTATTGGGCCAACCTCTGTGTTAGTTTGCATCCATTATCTCATTTATCTAACATAACACTATTTTGTCCTCCATAATCGTGCTAGGAGATAGAGACTATTGTTCTCTTCATTTTACAGTAGAAGTCTTCACAGAGAAGTCATTCTAATCATGTAAGTATTAAAACGTTGTATTCAGTCTGCTCATTTCCTGACCTGGAGCCCTTCACCACTCTGCTATGCTCTTCTTTAGAAAGTAGATTTGAAGATCCTGTGGTAGCATCAGATGAATTTAAAAGTCAAGGAGAAGTACCGATTTTCTCTTCTGTTGTCTTCTTTCTCCCTCTCTCTTTTTTTCTTGCTTTTCTTCCCTCCTTCTCTTCATTTATTTATAATTATGGTAAAGTACATACAAGATTTACCATCTTAATCATATTTAAGTGTATAATTCAGTTCACGTGGTTGTGCTACCAGTCTCCAGAACTCTTCATCTTGCAGAACTGAAACTCTATACCCAGCATACAACTCCAAATCCCTCCCCTTCCCCTAGCCTCTGGCAACCACCATTCTACATTATGTTTGTATAAATTTAACTACCCTAAGTACCTCAAGTAAGTGGAAACATATGGTATTTATCTTTTTGTGACTGGGTTATTTCACTTAGCATAATAACTTCAAGGTTCATCTGTATTATAGCATGTGTCAGAATTTCCTTTCTTTTTAAGGCTAAATAATAATATTCCATTCTATGTATACTATTTTGTTTTATCTATTCCTCTGTCAGTGAGCACCTGTGTTACATATACGTCTTGGCTGTTGTGAATAATGCTGCCATGAACATGGGTGTGCAAATTGAAACTCTACTTTCAATTCTTTTGGGTACATACCCAGAAGTAGAACTGCTGGATCATGTGGCAATTTTATTTTTAATTTTTTGAGGCTTACCCTTTATAATAATATTTTTATTTTTAAATTTTTGATAGAGGGCTCCTGGGTGTTTCAGTCGGTTAAGCATCTGATTTCGGCTCAGGTCATGATCTTGTGGTACACGAGTTCAAGCCCCGCCTCGGGCTCTGGGCTGACAGCTCAAAGCCTGGAGCCTTCTTCAGATTCTGTGTCTCCCTCCCTCTCTGACCTTCCCCTACTCATACTCTGTTTCTGTCTCTCTCAAAATAAATTAAAAAACATAAAAATAAGTTAAAAAACATCAAAAAATAAATTTTTGATAGAAATATAGTTGACATTATATTAGTTTCAGGTGTACAACATAGTGATTTGACAATTATATACATTATGAAATGCTCACCACAATAAGTATAGTTGCCATCTGTCACCATACAATGTTATTACAATATCATTTACTATATTCCGTGTGCTGTGATTTTCATCACTGACGCATTTATTTTATAACTGGAATTTTGTACCTCTTAATCCCCTTTACCTATTTTACCTATCCCTCCCATTTCTCTCCCCTAGCAGCAACCATTTTAACGTTTATTTTCCAAGGTTGTTAAAGATGTCACTCTCTTAGGAATATTCTTATTAATAGTAACCATGATCTATCTGTAGAGGACAAACTTAAGCAAAAAAGCACCTTCTTTTAACTCTGAAAATCTAAGTCTATTAGAAGGGTAATTAATTTTTGTAGTTTTGGAAACTTGGAATGAAGATCCTCCTACATTTAGGAGGTACCCCATCTTTTGTGGACCTCTATATTTAAACGATACTTTTTTCTTCCTTTATCAACTGTAATCTGTATTTTAAAAATCTATCAATGTCTATTAATCTTCTGAGGTTTCACTGAAGTTCCATGAAGTTTTTGCCTAAGTGCTCATTCTGTCAACATTTCAACATTTATATAAATACTTTGTGTGCTGTGTTTTATTCTTCATTGTCTTTCTTCTCTGACTCTCCATATAGCTTATTATTTGTCCCTTTCTAGATGGTAAACCCCAAAAAATTTTACCAAATTTTATATTTCTTTTCCATTTGAATCTTTCCCCCAACCCCTGCCCCCCTCAAAAAAAAATTACTCCTGGATCACTTCTGCCCAAATAATTCACCTGAATAAATGATTCACTGGCCCTTAGATAATATATAGAAAGTATATTAGAAGTTTCACTTAACTGTTGTTGCCATTGTTTTCACTGTGCCCTTATGATGTGCCAGGCCTTCCAGGCACTGCAAGACAAGGATGGATACAGTATAGATCTTGGTATCAAGATGCTTTATAGACTGGTGAGGAGATATTTATGTACAGAACCATGTGATGAGTGGTATACTGGTGTTATGAATGTTGTTCTGAGGTGGCATAAAGATGGAAACCACAAATAAATGATTCCCAGAGAGTCAAGAAGACTTCAGGGAGGAGGGAACATTTGGGTGTGGTCTTGAAAGGTAAGTAGAATTTGAGGTGCTAGAAGAAAGTATTTTATGCAGATGAAAGATAGAATGCAATGAGTTATGAACATGTTCATCATCTTGTCCACTTTTTTAAGGAAATAGGATTTTTTTCTGATTAGTTTGAAATACAGATTGTTCATCCTTGAATTTCACATTGTTTTAATATCGAACTTTCTTAAAAGCTCACATTTTGTTAAAATTTCCGAGTGATAGTTTTCAGATGATGAAAAAAGAAGAATAGCTTTCAGAATGGAGAGCCCTTATTAAAACACAGATGTCTTCTGTAAATAGAGTTGGAAAAATACCATCAGTGTGTTCTTTGTATATAAACGTTTCTTTTAACTTATCCATGCAGGATAGTCACTTCTCTTTCTTCAATCACGAGGTACATGACAACAGAATCATTGATGCACTAGGAAGAGAGTTGGATTCCAAATCTCACTAAGAGATCTAGAAGAGGGGAGAGACAGCCAATGTTCTGCCTCAGTTTTTCTAACCAGGGTCCCTGTGGCTCTGAGTGTTTTGCTTCCTCTTTCTCTTATGTCTGGCTGATCTGAAACATTGTTTCTTTGAACTCTTAAGATAAAATGTTACGTCTGTCCTGTATTAATAGATATGCTGAAATTCTGGGGCTGTTGTCATTTCAATGAATTTCTGTAGATTGAAGAGTTAAGTAGGTTGTCATATTTTCTCCTGAAACTTCCACTTGGTCAATTACAATATACTAAAAGAATACTCAAAGTCCATAGGACGATGACATTTTTGCATAGCAAGTCTCTGTTGTGCCAGATCTGAAATGTTTTTTTTTTAACCAGAGAGTAAGGAGGTCCTTGGTACTTGGTAATTTTTCTACTGCCTCATTCATAATTTCTCAGTAGGAAAAATACATTTCAGTAAATAATTGAGTTTCTTTTGGGTAAGACAAAATATTTTCCCTGGTAGTCTCCTTTTGCTACTACTGAGACATTTAGAGGGTAAAAACATAGTTAATTTTCTTGTGAGTAAAGTATTACAGTTATTGGAAACTGTGGAGTGTGCATTGAAATTATAAAACAATATTTTTACATGCAAAATATATTGAATTCTGTAGAGAATAAATGTTTCAGAAGTAGACTTTCCTCTGTGTGTACGGGTAATAGTGCGAATGGCGTGACCCATGTTTTTTTGTATCTGACTTGAGTATGTTTATGTGATTATAAGGTACTTTGGGTTGGGTCACTATATTATCCCTAAAAGGTCCACTGACTTCTTTCTATATTTAACATGAATGCTTTTTTTCATATATATTTATGTGTGCGTACACACACACACACACACACACACACAGATGCACACACACATGCTGCTTGGGGGAGATTTTGAGGATGTGGCTTTAGTGTCCTATAAAGATAGTTTTATAGTTCCTTAAGTGTTATATAAGGCTTATGCATATATCTTTTCTGTGCACACTTAAAATTCCACAAAGGGGACTTTTTCCTGTTAGTGTCCTAAGACTCAGCAATATTGACCATAAGGCACTAGCCTAATAAATTTCCCCCATTTTTTTCTAAGGTATTAAAAAAAGCTGCCATTTCTTGAGGTGTTATTAACAATGTTTTTCTGGCCAGCTTAATGTGAAACAGTTTTGCTCTTTGATGGAATAAATCCATCTTCATTAATGGAAGTGAGACCCTAATGTGATCAGTTTACAGGAAAACATCCTGAAGTATATCTATTTTATCTAAACTGGCACTAAAACATCTTGGCATGTTTACATGTGGAGACTTTGACCTCATATTTAACTGCCGTCCTTGAACCCTTCTCTTGTTCTATTTTATTTTCTAGGTGCGCCATCGAGCTTCTGGCCAGGTGATGGCTCTTAAGATGAACACATTGAGCAGTAACCGGGCAAACATGCTGAAAGAAGTTCAGCTTATGAATAGACTCTCCCATCCCAACATCCTTAGGTAATGGCTTTTCCTTTCTTTTGAGGATTAGTGAGAAAGCTGGAACATTATTGGAGGCTTGTTAGAATAGCATTAATAGCTGTAAAAAGGGATTTGGAATTTTGTGCTGAATCTGTCTTGCTAGGATTTAGCTGTGCTATAGGTATTTTTCTACCTATTGAGAATTAATTTTCTGTAACTGCATTTAATAAAGCAACTTCCTTCTGTCTCTCAAATTGCTTTATTCTTTTTTTTAAAAAAAAATTTTTTTTTTCAACGTTTATTTATTTTTGGGACAGAGAGAGACAGAGCATGAACGGGGGAGGGGCAGAGAGAGAGGGAGACACAGAATCGGAAACAGGCTCCAGGCTCTGAGCCATCAGCCCAGAGCCTGACGCGGGGCTCGAACTCCCGGACCGCGAGATCGTGATCTGGCCGAAGTCGGACGCTCAACCGACTGCGCCACCCAGGCGCCCCTCAAATTGCTTTATTCTTAAAAGCAGCTCACTAGAACAATTGTTTACTATTGCTAAATTAGTAATTAAAAAATTTTTAAGTTTATTTATTTATTTTGAGAGAGAGAGAGTGCAAACAGGGGCAGAGAGAGGGAGACAGAGAATCCCAAGCAGGCTCTGTGCTATCAGTTCAGAGGCTGACACTGAGCTCAGTCTCACCAACTGTGAGATCATGACCTGGGCGAAATCAAGAGTCAAATGCTTAACCGACTGAGCCACCCAGGTGCCCCACTAAATTAGTAATTTATCAAGGAGAAAAGATTTTTCTCTTTTTGTTGTTATTTAATTTTCTTAATTGCTTTATGAGATATCATAATTAAATCAGTGAGTGAAAATAAAAGAGTGCCCCTAGGCTATCTACCCTTAACTTGTAGCACTGGAGAAGACATAGTTTACCTTTTTTACTTTTTTTTTTTTTTTTAATGTTTGTTTTGAGAGAGGGACAGAGAGTGCAAGTAGGGGAGGAGCAGGGAGAGAGGGAGAGAGAATCCCAAGTAGGCTCTACACTGCCAGCATAGAGCCTGGCAGAGGGCATGATCCCACGAACCATGAGATCATGACCTGAGCAGAAATCAAGAGTCAATTGCTTAACTGACTGAGCCACCCAGGCACCCCAATAGTTTACCTTTTTACAGGAGAATTCATATTATATAAAATAAGGTTATATGATCCTCACTTTCTAGTAATCAGTATCTGAATCTTTCTCACTCAAATTATCTTGATTTTTTTTTAGTGAGGTGAGTGTATTTCCGAATGAAATCAAATAAGACAATTTGAGTCAATACATATTTAATAGAGTTTATGTGTAAGACAGTTTAAGAAGTTAAAAGTGCTGTTTACTTAGGGTCATTTATTGCTAATATTTACATTGGACTGGAAAGGAATCATACAGCTTAAGTATGACTTACATGTTTGGTCAGTGATAGTATATTATGGAATTGGATTATACTGTTTACTTTAAACTTTCTACCTTTATATAGAATTGTTGGCTTCCTAGTCTATTACAAAAATGTTCAGCCAGTATTTTTATTATGATGACTTTCTTCCCAATGCACAAATCTGATTAACATATTTTTTTGAGCATTTAGTATAAGCCTGGTGATTTGTGAGACACCAGAAAAGTATAAAGACATATATAAAATGGAATGCCTGCTAGTAGGAAAGAGTTTGACTCTAACTGGGAATGTAGGACTTACATATATGAAAAGAGAACTAATAAAATCATCTAGGACCCCACCACTTGCATAGAATAAACTCTATGTGCTATAGAAGTTCAAAGGAGTGAGAGATCATATTAGCTTGGCAGAGTGAGGGAAGCCTTTTTGGAGGAGGTTGACTGGGACTGGAACTTGAATTTTAAAAGGATTTTTAGAAGATCGGGAAGGAACTCAGAAAATAGAAGCAAAGCTGTAATAAAACACAGAGGTAAAAGTGCAAAGCTTTTTGAGGAGTTAGTGAATAAAAACCCATTTGGTTAATAACAATAGTAAGAAAGCCACAATTTATTGAAGGCTTGTATGCTGGATACTTTACCTATTTAAAGATTTAATCTTTACAACTAATCACTATTGAAGGACTGAGGGTAAGAGATGATGTGTTGGCCAAGGTCTGTGACTCTGAGGCCTGGGCTCTTTCTACCATTCTTCTCATAGGAGAATTGATGATTTGACAGAATACTATTGGTAGATAGAGGTGGAAATGTAATAAAAATAATCAAGAATGGCTTGCATAAAGCCAAAAACAGTATGTTTTATCCTCTGTGTATTGGATTCTGAGCATGGACTAACATGGCAGAGGTAACTGATGGCAAATTCAGAATGGTTTAGTGTTAGGGAGACTCATGGCCAAGAGACCAGTTAGGGGGCCTATATAATGTTTGAGAGTGAGATTTTATAAGTCTTGATTTTAAGCTGATCATATTTTCATCTTGCTTAAAAATATTTTTAGGGGTGGCTGGGTGGCTCAGTTCGTTAAACATCTGACTTTGGCTCAGGTCATGATCTCATAGCTCATGAGTTCGAGCCTTGTATTGAGCTCTCAGCTGTTAGCGCAGAGCCCGCTTCGGATCTTCTGTTTCTCTGTCTCTGCCCCTTTTCTGCCTTGCACATGTTGTCTCTCTCTCTCAAAATTAAACATTAAAAATAAAATAATATTTTTATTGTTTTTCATTTTTATAGAAGTGATACATTATCACTATGGAACATTTAGAAAACAGTCAGCAAAACAAGAAAATAAAAATTGCTCTTTATCTCAGTGTGTAGGGATCAAACTATTATTAACATTTGGTATATTTTTTGCCAGTCTTTTATTTCACTACTTTTCTTATTTTCTTTATGTAAACTTGACTGGTGAATGCATGGGAAGAATGACATTAAATAAATTTTATTCTAGGGGCGCCTGGGTGGCGCAGTCGGTTAAGCGTCCGACTTCAGCCAGGTCACGATCTCGCGGTCCGTGAGTTCGAGCCCCGCGTCAGGCTCTGGGCTGATGGCTCGGAGCCTGGAGCCTGTTTCCGATTCTGTGTCTCCCTCTCTCTCTGCCCCTCCCCCGTTCATGCTCTGTCTCTCTCTGTCCCAAAAATAAATAAACGTTGAAAAAAAAATTTTTTTTTTTTAAAAATAAAAAAAGGGGCGCCTGGGTGGCGCAGTCGGTTAAGCGTCCGACTTCAGCCAGGTCACGATCTCGCGGTCCGTGAGTTCGAGCCCCGCGTCAGGCTCTGGGCTGATGGCTCGGAGCCTGGAGCCTGTTTCCGATTCTGTGTCTCCCTCTCTCTCTGCCCCTCCCCCGTTCATGCTCTGTCTCTCTCTGTCCCAAAAATAAATAAACGTTGAAAAAAAAATTAAAAAAAAAAATAAAAATAAAAATAAAAAAAAAATAAAAAAAAATTTTATTCTAGCACAGCAAAAACTTAAAATACAGTTGTTATATAATAGAGATAGCATAGCATAGTATGATTAAAAATGAAGTTTCTAGATTCTAGATCTGGCTGACTGGATTCAAATCCTGGATCTTGGGAAAGTTACTTAACCTGTCCAAGTATTAGTTTTCCCATCTATAAAATGAGAGTAATGACAGTAAATATATCATGAAGTTGTTTGAGGGTTAATTAAATTAGTGCATATAAACCACCTAGAAGAGTATCTGGCTTGTGTTAAGTGCCCGGTAAATGTTAGCTACTATTCTTAGTTTCTTTTTCTCTGGCTAGTTTTTATTATTATTATTGTTTTTGAGAGAGAGAGAGAGAGAGAGAGAGAGAGAGAGAGAGAATCTCGAAATCCCAAAGCGGGGCTCCAGCTCACCCCATGCAGAGTTCGAACTCAGGTTCTTAACTGACAGAGCCACCCAGGTGCCCCTAGTTTTTTGTTTTTTTTTTCAATGGCCCATTGAAGCCTGTTGCTTATCATTCATTCATTCACCAAACATTTATTGAGTGCTGCTGGTTTTAATACGTTCAAAGGTTTTTTCCTAGAGTAATGCTGTTGAATAGAACTTTCTGCAGTGGTGGAAATGTTCTTTATCTGTGCTTTCCAATAGCCACATGTGCCTAAAGAGCATTGTATGAAATGTGGCTAGTGCAAACAAAGAACTGAATTTTTTTAATTTGATTTAAATTACTACATGAAGCTACTGGCTACTGTACTGCAAAATACCGGGCTAGAATCCACCTAGATCTTTACTCTTGTTTTGCTTAATATATATGTTCCAGCCTAGAAATGTGTGATGAGACCAGTGATACTATTCCTATTCAGATGTCCCCTTGATCTTTCTTACTTAGCCTATCTCATTTTGGTTCCATTGTGCAGGAATGACACACCCCTCCCTTTTAACTTTCAACAAGTAATAATATTCTTTGCACTCAGCTAAGTTTTCTAATATATAAAAGATAATGTTAACTTCTTCTTGATTTGGCAGTAGGCCACAAATGAGATACTTTATAAAAGCCTTTGCATCTGTTATAATCCACAGAAAGTATAAAATACATGAAAATTATTATAATTATTGTTAGCCATAGTGGTTTTGCACTCTTGATGATGACTCTTTTTGTTCTGTATAAGCCATCTGTTTCAAATATATTGTCATTAAAAGCCTGGAAATAGATTTATTTATTTTTTTTTAAGTTTTATTTATTTATTTTGAAAGAGAAAGAGAGATAGTGGGGGAGGGGAAGAGAGAGATAGAGAGGATCCCAAGCAGGCTGTCAGTGCAGAGCCTGATGTGGGGCTCCATCTCATGAGCTGAGCTAGTGCTTATCTGACTGAGCCACTCAGATGTCCCTGGAAGTAGATTATTAAAAAAAATTTTTTTAATGTTTATTTTATTTTTGAGAGAGAGAGAGAGAGAGACAGAGCACGAGCGGGGGAGGGACACAGAGAGAGGGAGACACAGAATCCAAAGTAGGCTCCAGGCTCTGAGCCGTCAACACAGAGCCCAATACGGACTCGGACACAGAAACCATGAGATCATGACCTGAGCTGAAGTCAGATGCTTAACTTACTGAACCACCCAGGTGCTCTTGTAGATTACTTTTAAAAAGAAGCTTCTGGTTGTTTATATCTTTCATGTTTTTGTGCTTTCACTTTTATTATATATTTTGAATACAACAAAAAGAAATTATCTTACCAGTGGCCTAGAGGAAGCAGGGTCTTCTTGACTTTTGTTATTAGGAGGAACACTAACTATAACAATAGAAGCATCTATTATACTTCCTTAGGCTACCTTAAATATCAAACTAAGCATGACTGTGTGTCATTCTCAAATACTTAGAATTTTTATTTCTTAAATGCTTTTCTAGTTGTCTTAGAAATTTACTATTAATACTTTGTTTTATAATTTAAAATTTTTAATGTTTATTTATTTTTGAGAGAGAGAAGGAGAGTGTGCGTGGGAGAGGGGCAGGGAGAGCTGAAGACACAGAATCCAAAGCAGGCTCCAGGCTCTGAGCTGTCAGCACAGAGCCCAACTCGGGGCTCAAACTCACGAAATGTGAGATCATGACCTGAGCTGAAGTCGGTACTTAACCAACTGAGCCATCCAAGTGCTTGTAATTTAAATGTTTTGTAACTATTTGTTAATAAGAGTTTTAGGCTGTTTTCAAGCTGTGACGCTTAACAAGCTCTCCTTTATAGATGCAGAAGCTGAGGCAGAATTATGAACCAAGGTTTTCCCTCAAATTGAGATTATTAGATTTAAATTGGGAAAAATCCATCTCTCAGAACCCTAGGTTTTTTGCAGACCTGCTTCCTTAGAGGTTGACCCCCGGGGGGAGACTGATGAGCAGAGGAGGCTTTTGGTTCCCTCCTATGTTTCATCCAGCCAGGGCAGCTTCACTTTTTTATCTGTTTTATGTTAAACATGTGTATAAGAATTTTGAAGAAAGGGTCTCCTGCTTGAAATCAAAGAAGAGGTCAGAAATCACTGCATTAGTGATTTGGAAAGTCTACTTGAAAAAGACGGTATCTGTATGACCTGCCAGATGGTTGGCATCTAATCCTCTGGGCATGCCTTGGTCCTGTGCTGGCACAGCTATTTTGTGCCCAGCAGGAGTGAGTGAGCTGAACTTTTGCAGCTTTTTTTCTCTTTTTCTTGACCCCAGCCTCCCTACTTCCTCTTTTTCCTTTTATCTTTCTCACTCCTAAGATTTCTAGTTGGAAGGAAAAGAATGCCTGCTAAGTCATAGAGGCAGTAGGTGTGTATATTTTGTTTGTGTATATGTGTTTTTTTTTTTTTAATACATGGCTACAGTTAAGATTGGCTCTTTTATCATCAGTTGCTCTAAGTTATCAGTTAGAACAAGGAACAATAAAGTACTTTGTTGACTGCATGGACTGATTGTTTGGGCCTCTTGTGAATAAGGTTGTTTATGCCAGGAAGTCTTATGCTCAAGATCTGTAACCCAATTCCATGTCCTGCTAACTTCCATTCCCCAGTGGTCTTTCTGAGGACCTGTACCAAGATTTGTTTTCATACCTCTTTGTTATTCTTCATGCCACGAGAAATTTAGAATTTCTTTTAGGTGCCTTATTTATATTCTCATGCTTCCTTTTTTTAGGCTACATTCTGAATTTATTTTTCTGTCTACTAATTTTTGTTCAGAATTGTTTTAGCTCCTCTTCAAAAGCCACTTGTAGCAATGTGGTTATCATTTTGTTAAAATGGAGAATATGCTTTTAATTCACCAAATATTTACTTGGAACTATTCAGTCCAGACCTGTGCTAGGCAATATCATGGTGAATACAGGGAAATAGAACACTGTTATCTCCCAGTCTCCTTGAGAAGTAAACTTTACATCTAGGAAATAGATAAGTATCAGCTAATCCTGTGAGAATATGGCAGAATATTTTTCCAGTCTAAGTTATTAAGATAGCTGTCTTTCCAGTTACCCATTCTGAAAATCCCAAAGTCATCTTTACTTATTCCTTTTATTCATTGCTTCTAACCAGAAGCTAATATGCTCTTGATTCTAGATCTTCAAAGACTTTTGCATCTGTTCTTTCCTTTATATATTTGTCATTTCAGGCCTCTTGAATTTTTCCTGGGGTGAATTATTTTCCCTATCTTTTTGACCCCCTTTCTCTATTCCTGATACACAGCTCTAATTATATAACTTATTTCTTATAAACCTTTTATTTCAGAATTGGGTTGAAAATCCTTTAGACTGACAGTTAAGGTCTAATCTGTTTTTTCTAGCCTTATCTTCCACTATTTGTCATAGGTACTTAACACAACTCCATGATTTCCTAATCGTATTCTCTTGGACAAGTTACTTGACCTCTAGGCTTTGGTTTTTTTCTTTCATTAAATTAGGGGAATGGACCAGATCAGTGGTTAGAAATCCACATTGAGGGATACCTAGGTGGCTCAGTTGAGCATCCGATTCTTCATTTCAGGTGGGGTCATGGTAACAGGGTCGTGGGATGAAGCCCCACTTTGGGCTCTGCACTGAGCATGGAGCCTGCTTGAAATTCTGTCTCTCTTCCACTGCCCCTCTCCTCTGCTTGCTCTCTATCTAAAATAAAAAATTATTTTAATTAAAAAAAAGAAATCCATGTTTGATTAATGTTGAATAATTTGGTTTTCTTAATTGTTTTTTTTTTCTTTAATGTTTATTTTTGAGAGAGAGAGAGGAGGGACAGAGAGAGAGACACACACACACAGAATCTGAAGCAGGCTTCAGGCTCTGAGCTGTCAGCACAGAGCCTGATACTGGGCTCAAACTCACAAACTGAGAGATCATGACTTGAGCCAAAGTCGGATGCTTAACCAACTGAGCCACCCAAGTGCCCCAATGTTGAATAATTTGTAAATGATCAGGTTTAAAGAATATTTTATCTCAGGTGTATATGCACCTGTGTGTGTGTCTGTGTACGTGTCTGTGTGTATGTACACGTGTGTGCTCCAGAATAAATTGGAAACATTTAAAAAGCTGGATTAGAGACACATGGGTGGCTCAATCACTTCAGCCCCTGACTCATGATTTCAGCTCAGATCATGATCTCACAGTTTGTGGAATTGAGCCCCTAGTTGGGCTTCCACAACAGCACAGAGCCTGCTTGGGATTCTCTCCCTCCCTCTCTCTCTGCCCCTCCCATGTGTGCACATGCTCATGCTCTCTTTCTTTCCCCCATCCCCTCTCAAATAATACTGGCTTAAAGTAGATCTTTCTGATTTTATCAGAATTATAAATTATAGAATTATCCTGTAATTCTAGTGAGTAACTAGGTGAAAGCGTCTCAATATAGCCCTCAAAGCAAATTTTATAACACTAGCATGTTGAAAAGGAGGCTTAACATTTTTTTCTCTTCTCTGTGTCAAGGTAGAAGGTTTAATGACTTAGTACTGTGTGTAAGTTCTAATTCAATATAACTAGAACAATTCTGTAAAATAAAATATGGAATAATCTTCAGTAATATTTATGCCATTGTCTGTGGACAATCAAGTAGTACAACCCCAAAAGGATGATTTTTTAAAAATTTATTTTTATTGAGATATAATTGAGATATAGTAGAAGATGATTTTTAATGTAAACAGTGGCTGCCATTTATTGAACACCTATTATAGACCACTATTTTTTAAGCAATCTCTATACCCAGCATGGAGCCTGAACTCACAACCCCGAGATCAAGGGTCACATGCTCTACTGACTGAATCATCCAGGCACCCCTATATGGACCACTATTGATTATTTTTCTACCCCATCCCCATTTTTTCCTGTCTAGACCTCTCCCATCTCAGCAAATGGACTTGTTGTTACTACCATTATTACTTAGGTGAAAAAACCTAGGAGTCATCTTTAATATCTTTCCCTTATACCCTCTTTCAAACCATCAAGTAGTTGTACACCTGAAACATATATAATACCATGTGTTAACTATGCTGGAATTAAAATTAAAAACTTGAGAAATAAATCAAAGCTCAGCATGTATATTATAATGACTGAATATAATCACAACCAGGCCAAGTAATGTATTATAATTACATTTTATTTCTTGTACAGTATTTTTGTGTTTAGCCTAATTTTTCATTTGCTTAGTTATTATATACCACAAATTCTTACCAAAGCTTTGTACAGAATTGTAAAATTCTTCTTCTTTTTTTTAAGGCAAGTAAGTGCTCAACTTGTTTCATTTTTTTTTTAATGTTTATCTTTGAGAGAGTACAAGTGGGGGATGGGCAGAGAGAGGGACAGAAGATCTGAAGCAGGCTCTGTGATGACAGCAGAGAGCTCAATGTGGAGGTCTCACAAACCATGAAATCATGACCTGAGCTGAAGTTGGATGCTTAACTGACTAAGCCACCCAGATGCTCCCAACATTGTAAAAAATTTTTCTGAATATGAATTTCCACTCTGCCAAACACATCTGGAAATCTAAAAATTCTTTCATCAAACCTCCTTCCCCCAACATTTCTCCTGGAGCTCTTGATTCTTCTGCTCCAGTTTGTATTGCTTATTCTCTAGACTGTTGCCCAGCAGGCACCTTGGGACTTGCTATCATCTTTCTACCCATTTCTTTCTAGATCTTATGCCTTTCTTTTTCTTTTTTCTCTTTTTTAAAATTGTCATTAATGTTTATTTTAATATCTTTTAAATCTTTTCAACTGAACTGTCTGTGGTAAACATATTTTCTTTTCTTTTTTTTAAATTCCAGTATAGTTAATGTACAGTGTTATATTAGTTTCAGGTGTACAATAATAGTGATTCAGTGATTGATTCTATACATTATTCAGTGCTCATCATGATATATGTACTCTTTAATCCCCATCACCTATTTCACCCATCCCCCCACCTCCCTTCTGGTAATCATTAGTTTGTTATCTATAGTTAAGGGTCTGTTTTTTGGTTTGTCTTTTTTTTCTTTGTTCATTTGTTTTGCCTCTTAAATTCCTTGAGTGAAATCATACGGTATTTGTCTTTCTTGGACTTATTTCCTTAGGATTATACCTTCTAGATCCATCCATGCTGTTGCAAATGGCAAGATTGCATTCTTTTTGTGGCTGAATAATATTCCATTGTGTAGACATATAGTATCTTTTTTATCTATTCATCTGTCAATAGGCACTTAGGTTGCTTCCATATTTTGGCTATTATAAATAATGCCACCATAAACATAGGGGGTGCATGTATCTTTTTGAATTAGTGATTTTGTATTCTTTGGGTAAATACCCAGTAGTGTAATTACTGGATCACATGGTAGTTCTACCTCCATACCATTTTCCACAGTGGCTGCACCAGTTTGCATTCCTACCAACAGTGCACAAGGGTTCCTTTTTCTCCACATCCTTGTCAACACTTGTTTTTTGTGGTTTTGATTTTAGCCATTCTGACAGAAGTAAGGTGATATCTCATTGTGTTTTGATTTGCATTTCCCTGGTCATGAGTGATGTTGAGTATCTTTTCTTTTGTCTGTTGGTCATCTGTATGTTGTCCTTGGAGAAATGTCTGTTCATGTCTTCTGCCCATTTTTAATTGGATCATTTATTTTTTGGTGTTGAGTTTATAAGTTTTTTACAGATTTTGGATATTAACCACTTATTGGCTATATCAACTGCAAATATCTTCTCCCATTCAGTAGCTAGTCTTTTAGTTTTGTTGATTATTTCCTTTGCTGTGAAGAAGCTTTTTATTTTGATGTAGTCCCAATAGTTTATTTTTGCTTTTGTTTACCTTGCCTCAGGAGACAGATCTAGAAAAGTGTTGCTTAAAACAAAAAACAAAAAACAAAACAAAAAAAAACCCAGAAAAGTGTTGCTATAGCTGATGTCAGAGAAATTACTGTGTTCTTTTCTAGGATTTTTATGGTTTCTGGCCTCACATCTCCATCTTGAGTTTATTTTTGTGTATGGTATAAGAAAGTGGTCTGGTTTCATTCTTTTGTTTGTAGCTCCCCAGTTTTCCCAACACCATTTGTTGAAGAGACTTTTTTTTCTTTTTTTTTTTAATGTTTATTTCTTTTTTAAAAAATTTTTAAATGTTTATTTATTTTTGAGAGAGAAAGAGAGACCATGGGTGGGGTAAGGGCAGAGAGAGAGGGAGACACAGAATCAAAGCAGGCTCCAGGCTGCATGCTGTCAGCACAGACCCTGATGCAGGGCTCAAACCCACGAACTGTGAGATCATGACCTGAGCTGAAGTCTGACACTTAACTGACTGAGCCACCCAGGTGCCCCAATGTTTATTTATTTTTGAGAAAGAGAGAGTATGTGTGCTGGGGAAGGCAGAGACAGATGGAGACACAGAATCTGAAGCAGGCACCAGGCTCTGAGCTGTTAGCACAAAGCCCAATGTGGGGCTTGAACCCATGAACTGGGAAATCATGACCTGCGCTGAAGTGGGATGCTTAACCAACTGAGCCACCCAGGCACCCCGAGACTGTCTTTTTCACGTTGCATATTCTTGCGTCCTTTGTCAAGGATTGATTGACCAGGAATGCTTGGGTGGCTCAGTTGGTTAAGCATTCGACTCTTGATTTCAGCTCAGGTCATGATCTCACGGTTCATAGGTTCAAGCCCCATGTCAGGCTCCACACTGACAGTGTGGAGCTTGCTTGAGATTCTCTCTCTGCCCCTCCCTTGTTCTCTCTCTCTCTCTCTCTCTCAAAATAAATAAATAAATAAATAAATAAATAAATAAATAAACTTAAAAATTCTCATGCATAAGTACTTAAAAAAAAGATTAATTGACCAGATAATCATAGATTTATTTCTAGGCTTTCTATTCTGTTTCATTGATCTATGTGTCTATTTTTGTGCCAGTCCAATACTGTTTTGATTACTGCAGCTTTGTAGTATAACTTGAAATCTGCAATTGTGATACCTTTGTTTTTTTTCTTTTTCTTTTTCTTTTTTAAGATTGCTTTGATGGGGCACCTGGGTGGTACAGTTGGTTGGGCGACTGACTTCAGCTCAGGTCATGATCTCACAACTTGTGAGTTCGAGCCCCACATCGGGCTCTGTGCTAATAGCTCAGAGCCTGGAGCCTGCTTCAAATTCTGTGTCTCCCTCTCTCTCTGCCCCTCCCCCACTCACGCTCTGCGGCCCCCCCCCATCAAAAATCAATAAACATTAAAAAAAAAAAGATTGCTTTGGCTATTTGGGGTCTTTTGTGGTTCCACACAAATTTTGGGATTATTGTTCTGTGAAAAATGCTGTATTTTGATAGGGATTGCATTAAAACTGTAGATTGCTTTGGGGACCCAAGATTGTCTTATGCAAATATTGCAAGGGAAGTAATTTGAGAGGGCTGAATCCTCAGCCTCCATTCTGGAAAGTCAGTAGAAGGTAAGAAATAGCAGTATAATCAGTAGATAGCTAGAGCTATGATGGTAAACAGAAGAAACAGCTGAAAGAGGGGAGAGTGGTTCCCTCTGGGGAATAGGATTCACTGGTGGTATGGGGAGGCCAGGGGACTGTTATTTTTCATTATATGCTTATTTTAAGCTATCTAAGTATGTAAGTGATGAAAATTAAGTTAGAAGACTATTGCAGTAATCTAGAGAGAGCTGATGGTGGCTTTGACTGTGATAACAATGAAGGTGGAGAGAAATAGTTGGATTCTGGATATTTGTGGATATATATATATATATATATATATATATATATATATATTTGAAGTTTATTTATTTATTTTGAGAGACCCAGAGAGCAAGCTGGGGAAGGGCAGAGAGAGAGGGAAAGAGAGAAACCCAAGCAGTCATCACAGAGCCCAACACAAGGCTGGAACCCATGGACCATGAGATCATGACCTGAGCCAAAACCGAGAGTCAGACACTTAACCAACTGAGCCATCCAGGCACCCCTGGATATTTTTTAAAGTAGAGACAATGGGACTTCCTAATGGATTGGGATATTAGCACAGGGGAAGGAGTCAAGGATGACTCTTAGGCTTTTGATTTGAGCAACTGGGAGAATTTAATTGCCAGTAACTACACTGGGGAAGACTGCATGGGGAACAGGTTTTGGGGATATGACATCAGAAGTTATCAAATTGGTAGTTGGGGTGGCTCAAGTTGGCTGAGCCTGGGACTCTTAATTTCGTCTCATGTCATGATCCCAGGGTCATGGGATCAAATTCCCTGATCATGCTCTGTGCTGTTCATGGAGCCTACTTAAAATCCTCTCCCCCCCTCTGCCCCTCTCCCCCTCTTGCTCTCTCTTTCTCTCTCTCTAAAATAAAATAAAAACAAATTTAAAAATTAACAGTTGGATAAAGTCTGGAATTCAGAGGAGAGGTTCAGGATGGTTGTGTCTCTTAGTAGATAGGGGACCTTTGGCAAATTAACCTCTGTAACCTCAGTTTTCTCATCTATAAAGAGTAATGATAGTACTACTATACCAGGTTGACGGGAGAATTAAATGAGATAAAGAACTTAACACAGTGCAAGGCACTAAATGTTAACTATAATTATTCTATTATTGTTACTACTATAGTCATAATCATCTGAAGTGTCATTTATTGAGGCTATAGAACATAAAGCTTAAGAGTTAAGAATCCAGCCCTGACTCTGCCATTTGCAAGTTGTGTGATATTGGGCAAGCCACTTAATCTCTCCTCCGTTTTCTTATCTATAAAATGGAGATAATAGTACCTGTAACATAATGTTTTCATAAGTATTAAATGAGGTAATACCTGTAAAGTACTTAGAATACATCATTATCATTATTTGTCTGTGAACTCCTTGAAGTAGGTACCATCATGTTTATTTCTCTAGCACCCACTTAGTCACCTTTGCCTGTCACTGTGCTTAGTATATATGTGATAGGTAGTAAAAAAAAAAAAAATTTAAGGGTTCTGTTTATCTGTAGAAGAGCACAAACCTTGCACATACTAATTTTCTTGCTTTTTAGATTGAATTATTCTCTTTCTCCTCTGTATATTTCTTCTACTTTGGGAGAGGGGGAAGACATAAATCATGTGAGAGAGCTGTTTCAGAAGTATACTCACATAAATTGAAATGTGTGTTTATATTTTGCTATTTGGATGTGAGTTTATGAGTAATCTTAGAATAAAGAATAAGTTTGGGAAGGAGGAAGAAGCATTCTCATTTTGTGAGGAGACAATCTAGATACTTGGGTTTGTGGATATTATTAGTTCTTGTCCGAACTTCCTGGATTAAAAAACATTTGGGGAACATTTGAGGTCACTGCTTGTATATGTATTAATATTTCTACCTTTGCCAGGAGATTTGGTATTTTGCTGTTTGCATGGCAGTTGTGAGCAGTGTGGTTTAAAATTTTCTGTGAAAAAATAGTTACAGAATGAGTTTAATTCTCAGTCTCAAGTTTACTTTCAGTTGTTAATCAAGATGGGGAATATTTGTTTTTCTCTCAGAAATCTAGGATGTTTTTCATGAATAGACACTTCTCTAAAGAAGACATCCAGATGGCCAACAGGCACATGAATAGATGCTCAATGTCGCTCCTTATCAGGGAAATACAAATCAAAACCACACTCAGATATCACCTCATGCCAGTCAGAGTGGCCAAAATGAACAAATCAGGAGACTATAGATGCTGGAGAGGATGTGGAGAAACGGGAACCCTCTTGCACTGTTGGTGGGAATGCAAACTGGTGCAGCCGCTCTGGAAAGCAGTGTGGAGGTTCCTCAGAAAATTAAAAATAGACCTACCCTATGACCCAGCAATAGCACTGCTAGGAATTTACCCAAGGGATACAGGAGTACTGATGCATAGGGGCACTTGTACCCCAATGTTCATAGCAGCACTCTCAACAATAGCCAAATTATGGAAAGAGCCTAAATGTCCATCAACTGATGAATGGATAAAGAAATTGTGGTTTATATACACAATGGAATACTACGTGGCAATGAGAAAAAATGAAATATGGCCTTTTGTAGCAACGTGGATGGAACTGGAGAGTGTGATGCTAAGTGAAATAAGCCATACAGAGAAAGACAGATACCATATGGTTTCACTCTTATGTGGATCCTGAGAAACTTAACAGGAACCCATGGGGGAGGGGAAGGGAAAAAAAAAAAAAAAGAGGTTAGAGTGGGAGAGAGCCAAAGCATAAGAGACTGTTAAAAACTGAGAACAAACTGAGGGTTGATGGGGGGTGGGAGGGAGGAAAGGGTGGGTGATGGGTATTGAGGAGGGCACCTTTTGGGATGAGCACTGGGTGTTGTATGGAAACCAATTTGACAATAAATTTCATATATAAAAAAATAAAAATAAAAAAAAAATAAAAAAAAGAAATTGTGATTTATATACACAATGGAGTACTACGTGGCAATGAGAAAGAATGAAATATGGCCCTTTGTAGCAACGTGGATGGAAGTGGAGAGTGTGATGCTAAGTGAAATAAGCCATCCAGAGAAAGACAGATACCATATGTTTTCACTCTTATGTGGATCCTGAGAAACTTAACAGAAACCCATGGGGGAGGGGAAGGAAAAAAAAAAAAGAGGTTAGAGTGGGAGAGAGCCAAAGCATAAGAGACTGTTAAAAACTGAGAACAAACTGAGGGTTGATGGGGGGTGGGAGGGAGGGGTGGGTGGGTGATGGGTATTGCGGAGGGCACCTTTTGGGATGAGCACTGGGTGTTATATGGAAACCAATTTGACAATAAATTTCATATATTGAAGAAAAAAAATGAAAAAAAAATCTAGGATGTTTTTGTGTTTATTAAACTGGTTTACTATTTGTAAGTAAGCAGATCTTATATTAACTTTTTAAGTACTTGTATTGTTTCACTAAAAAAAAACCCAGTAAGATTAGACCATAAACTTTATTGGTCCTCTTGTTATTATATGTAGTGCTATTGACATGATCTAGTGAATATTGAGCAATGTTTATTTGCCTTTACCTATCTTAAAATCTGACTATAAAAATCGTGGACAGAAAAGAGAAAGCCAGACTGAACCAGCTCTGTTTAATGTCACTTGAAGTGAGACATTAGTGGTTAATGTCTGTTCAGCTGAGTTTTCTTTGAGTTCTCAAAGCTAGAACCTAGCACAACCAGTTTTCCATGATGTAATACCTCTAAAGCACGTTTGAACTGCAGTAAGCCTTACCCAGAGATATTACTGCTTTTTTTATGGGCCTAGATTCATAGCTCTTTTGGGACTTGAGATCTGAGCCATTGCCCTTTCTTCTCCTTTTTGGTTACTGGTAATTTTTTCTGGTCTAAGAGAGTGATGGTATCTTTGCTTTATTTGGGAGTAAAATGCAAAGCAGTTCATTTAATGCCACATATTAAAGCTTAGTGGAATCCGGTGGAGTATGTCGCAGAGCCTTTCCTTCAATTATGGGAGGGAAATCAGATAAAAATATATCAAATTTCTGGAAAAACTTAAAAAAAAAAAGTAAACCAGTATCAGTAGGTTTCCAATGTAGGCCTTTTAGAAAGCATTTTAATATGAAAATCATGCTCACATTTTACTATTCTATTATAGGTTTATTTCAAACCTCTTAATTGTTTTTACCATAACTTCAGAACCAGACATTTTTCTGCAAAGACCAGTACAGATCAGAAGAACTCCTAACACGGATGTTGCTTTTTGCTCAAAGCTGACAGTAGAAAGTCTTATAAAGCAAACCAGTTAGATTTTCATTGGTTTACAGATTGGCAGGGTTTTGTTTTTGTTTTGGAGAGACAGAGAGAGAGAGAATCTTTTTTTTTTTTTTTTGAGAGAGAGAGAGAGAGAGTGAGTGAGCCTAAGCAGGGGAGAGGGGCAGAGTGAGAAAGAGACAGAATCTCAAGCAGGCTCCAAACTCAGCAAGGAGCCCGATGTGAGGCTTGCTTGATCCCTGGGACCATGACCCGAGCTGAAATTGAGAGTCAGATGCTCAACTGATTGAGCCACCCAGGCATCATTAGGTATTATTTATGAATACAAAATGAAGTTATTATTGAACCACTGGCCTTTTTTCTTTCATTCCCATTGTCACAGAGCAAAATAGATCAGATTCCAGTACTTCTCCAACTTTTGTCAAGTCACTTAAGTGCTCTGAACCTTATTTTCCTAGACGATAAAATGAGGATAATTTAATCTCAGATAATACATATAAAATACCTAGGACAGTTTCTAGGTATATTGGCATATATACCTAATTCTAGGTAAGTTAGCAATAACTACTAATTTTCCAGACAGCTTTGATATAATGGCTACAGGACTCTTACTGGGTCCTGTTGTGTAGTATTGAGTTGGTCCAAAATAGTTGTGTGTTGGTGTTTTGTGTGTGTGTGTTTCCTGAATGAAGACAGCTAGATGTGTTTCAGACTACTGTCACACCTCTCCCTCACTCTTCTGTTTAGGTAATAAGCTTTTGAGAAGGGACAGTATTTAAACTTTAATGTTTAACTCTGAGAGCAGAACTATGAACTCAAAAAATATTTGACTGATGGGACGAAATGCTACCAAGGAACTAATAATGTTATTTTCCTTGTGTTTGTTTAGGAGTCAAAGCCCAAAGTCTATTTTAGGTCTGTGAACATAGTGACCCATATTTTTTTTTTTTAAATTTACATCCAAATTATTTAGCATATAGTGCAACAATGATTTCAGGAGTGGATTCCTTAATGCCCCTTACCCATTTAGCCCATCCCTCCTGCAGTAACCCTCTGTCTGTTCTCCATATTTAAGAGTCTCTTATGTTTTGTCCCCCTCCCTGTTTTTGTATATTTTTTGCTTCCTTTCCCTTATGTTCATCTGTTCTGTGTCTTAAAGTCCTCATATGAGTGAAGTCATACGATATTTGTCTTTCTCTGACTAATTTCGCTTAGCATAATACCCTCTAGTTCCATCCACATAGTTGCAAATAGCAAGATTTCATTCTTTTTGATTGCCAAGTAATACTCCATTGTGTGTGTGTGTGTGTGTGTGTGTGTGTGTGTGTGTATACCACATCTTCTTTATCCATTCATCCATCAATGGACAGTTGGACCCTCCATACTTTGCTATTGTTGATAGTGCTCCTATAAACATGGGGGTGCACATGCCTCTTTGAAACAGCACACCTGTTTCTACCTAGTAGTGCAATTACTGGGTCATAGGATAGTTCTATTTTTAATTTTTTGAGGAACCTCCATACTGTTTTCCAGAGTGGCTGCACCAGTTTGCATTCCCACCAGCAGTGCAAAAGAGATTCTCTTTCTCCACATCCTCACCAACATCTGTTGTTGCCTGAGTTGCTAATGTTAGCCATTCTGACTGGTGTGAGGTGGTATCTCATTGTGGTTCTGATTTGTATTTCCCTGATGATGAGTGATGTTGAGCATTTTTTCATGTGTCGGTTGGCCATCTGGATGTCTTCTTTGGAGAAGTGTCTATTCATGTCTTTTGCCCATCTCTTCACTGGATTATTTGTTTTTTGAGTGTTGAGTTTGATAAGTTCTTAATAGATTTTGGATGCTAACCCTTTATCTGATATGTAGTTTGCAAATATCTTCTTCCATTCTGTTGGTTGCCTTTTAGTTTTGCTGATTGTTTCCTTTGCTGTGCAGAAGCTTTTTATTTTGATGAGGTCCCAATAGTTCATTTTTGCTTTTGTTTCTCCACCCATGATTTTTTTATTATGTAATATTAGTTTTCTTTTCTTTTCTTTTCTTTTCTTTTCTTTTCTTTTCTTTTCTTTTCTTTTCTTTCTTTCTTTCTTTCTTTCTTTCTTTCTTTCTTTCTTTCTTTTTCTTGTTGTGTCATTAGTTTTCTATGGCTGCTATAACAAATTACCTGGTGACTTGAAACAACACAAATTCATTATCTTCTATAGATCAGAAGTCTGATGTGGGTCTTACTAGGATAAAATCAAGGTATTGAGAGTGTTGTGTTTCTTTCTGGAGGCTCTAGGGAAGAATCTGTTTCCTTACTTTTTCAGTTTCTATTTGGCTTGTAGCTCCTTCCCTCTTCAAAGCCAATAGTGACAGGCTGATTTTTTTTTCATATTGTATCCTTCTAATACTAACTTTTTGGCCTCCCTCTTCCACCTTTGGGGACCATTATGATAACACTGCAAGTATGATAACACTTGGTAGTCTAGGATACTCTCCCTATTTTTTTTTTTTATATATATATATTTTTTTTCAACGTTTATTTATTTTTGGGACAGAGAGAGACAGAGCATGAACGGGGGAGGGGCAGAGAGAGAGGGAGACACAGAATCGGAAACAGGCTCCAGGCTCTGAGCCATCAGCCCAGAGCCCGACGCGGGGCTCGAACTCACGGACCGCGAGATCGTGACCTGGCTGAAGTCGGACGCTTAACCGACTGCGCCACCCAGGCGCCCCTGATACTCTCCCTATTTTAAAGTCAGCTGATTAGCAACCTTAATTCCATCTGCAACTTTAATCAATTTCCCTTGCTATATAGCATAACATATTCACAGGTTTTGAGGGTTAGAACATGGACCTTTCTAGACATCTTCTGCCTATCATAATATCCCATTAAGAAAACATTTTTGAGCACATCCCCAGGTGCTATTATTAACCCATGTTAAATATTACTAAACTTATTTTTTCTTCTTTATATAAAAATAATATAGGTAATGGGGTGCCTGGGCAATTCAGTCAGTTAAGCGTCCAACTTCAGCTCAGGTCATGATCTCACGGTTCATGGATTTGAGCCCCGTATCGGGCTCTGTGCTGACAGCTCAGAGCCTGAAGCCTGCTTCAGACTGTGTCTGCCAATCTTTCTGCCCCTCCCCTGCTCGCTCTCTGTCTCTCTCAAAATTAAACATTAAAAAATTAAAAATAAATAATAATATAGGGGCGCCTGGGTGGCGCAGTCGGTTAAGCGTCCGACTTCAGCCAGGTCACGATCTCGCGGTCCGTGAGTTCGAGCCCCGCGTCAGGCTCTGGGCTGATGGCTCAGAGCCTGGAGCCTGTTTCCGATTCTGTGTCTCCTTCTCTCTCTGCCCCTCCCCCGTTCATGCTCTGTCTCTCTCTGTCCCAAAAATAAATAAACGTTGAAAAAAAAAATTTTTTTTTAAAAAATAAATAATAATATAGCTTAAAAATTCCAATTTTCTTCCCAGACTTCAATGGGTAATCTTATTCATACCCCATTTTGGAGACTGCTGGATAATACTAGGACTGAAGAAAGATCCTGCTTTGGAATTAAGAAATTTAACTTTTAGGGGTGCCTGGGTGGCTCAGTCAATTAAGCACCCGACTTTGGCACAGGTCATGATCTTGCAGTTTGTGGGTTTGAGCCCCATGTTGGGATCTGTGCTGACAGCTCAGAACCTGGGGCCTGCTTCAGATTCTGTATCTTCCTCTCTCTCGGCCTTTCCCCCACTCATGCTGTGTCTCTCACTGTCTCAAAAATAAATAAAATGTGAAAAAAAAAAAGAAATTTAACTTTTAACTGAATTTGGTAAATATTTACTAAATGCTAACTATGAAGAAGGCAGTGTTTTAAGTATATATAGAGACACAAAACCACCTAGTATATTTATTCCAGGTGGGCTAATTACTGTAGTAAACCACGTAAAATCTTATTGATTTAAAGGCATGTTTCTTATTCATGTCCTAGTTCAGCGTGTGTTGGATTGAGTTAGACAGAGAGCTTTTTTTTTTTTTTTTTTTTTTTAAACCTAGGTCAGGGCCTCAGATTCCTTCACTGGGTCTTCTGCATCTGCTGACAGATGAAGGAGAAAAGTATAGAGGAGAGGGTTGAGGTTTTTATGGGACAGGCCTAGAAATGACATAATAATTTCTGCCCCTGTACTACTCTCCAGAACTCAATATTATGGTCTTAACTAACTGTTATAGACATTGGGAAACTTCAGGAAGAAAAGGGAGGTAATTTAGTGAGTAAATAGCCATTCTTTTTCACACTTAAGATTCCTGCCCTCAAGAACCATCTAATTTAGTGGAAGAAGCAGACATAGATAAAACTTCATGTAGAAGGCAGGCCTGATACGTGTTTATATAATGGAGTTTTATTTTTTTTTTTATTTATTTTTTTTTTTTATATGAAGTTTATTGACAAATTGGTTTCCATACAACACCCAGTGCTCATCCCAAAAGGTGCCCTCCTCAATACCCATCACCCACCCTCCCCTCCCTCCCACCCCCTATCAACCCTCAGTTTGTTCTCAGTTTTTAACAGTCTCTTATGCTTTGGCTCTCTCCCACTCTAACGTCCTTTTTTTTTTTTTTTTTTTTTTTTCCTTCCCCTCCCCCATGGGTTCCTGTTAAGTTTCTCAGGATCCACATAAGAGTGAAACCATATGGTATCTGTCTTTCTCTGTATGGCTTATTTCACTTAGCATCACACTCTCCAGTTCCATCCACGTTGCTACAAAAGGCCATATTTCATTTTTTCTCATTGCCACGTAGTATTCCATTGTGTATATAAACCACAATTTCTTTATCCATTCATCAGTTGATGGACATTTAGGCTCTTTCCATAATTTGGCTATTGTTGAGAGTGCTGCTATGAACATTGGGGTACAAGTGCCCCTATGCATCAGTACTCCTGTATCCCTTGGATAAATTCCTAGCAGTGCTATTGCTGGGTCATAGGGTAGGTCTATTTTTAATTTTCTGAGGAACCTCCACACTGCTTTCCAGAGCGGCTGCACCAATTTGCATTCCCACCAACAGTGCAAGAGGGTTCCCGTTTCTCCACATCCTCTCCAGCATCTATAGTCTCCTGATTTGTTCATTTTGGCCACTCTGACTGGCGTGAGGTGATACCTGAGTGTGGTTTTGATTTGTATTTCCCTGATAAGGAGCGACGCTGAACATCTTTTCATGTGCCTGTTGGCCATCTGGATGTCATCAAGACAGCATGGTATTGGCACAAAAACAGACACACAGACCAATGGAATAGAATAGAAACCCCAGAACTAGACCCACAAACATATGGCCAACTCATCTTTGACAAAGCAGGAAAGAACATCCAATGGAAAAAAGACAGCCTCTTTAACAAATGGTGCTGGGAGAACTGGACAGCAACATGCAGAAGGTTGAAACTAGATCACTTTCTCACACCATTTACAAAAATAAACTCAAAATGGATAAAGGACCTAAATGTGAGACAGGAAACCATCAGAACCTTAGAGGAGAAAGCAGGAAAAGACCTCTCTGACCTCAGCCGTAGCAATCTCTTACTTGACACATCCCCAAAGGCAAGGGAATTAAAAGCAAAAGTGAATTACTGGGACCTTATGAAGATAAAAAGCTTCTGCACAGCAAAGGAAACAACCAACAAAACTAAAAGGCAACCAACGGAATGGGAAAAGATATTTGCAAATGACATATCGGACAAAGGGCTAGTATCTAAAATCTATAAAGAGCTCACCAAACTCCACACCCGAAAAACAAATAACCCAGTGAAGAAATGGGCAGAAAACATGAATAGACACTTCTCTATATAATAGAGTTTTAAATAGAGTAATATAAATGTATAGAGAAGAGAAAGATTACTTCAGATTAGAAAGAGTAGGGAAATATGTGAAATTATGTCTCTGAGACAGGAATTATTATAACCATTCCCAATCATATGACTTGATATGTGACAGTTCCTGGCATCCTAAATGGTATATAAATGTTGGGTGCTATTGTTATTATTGTTATTATTTGGAGACATTCTTGCAGTAAGTTTGTAAGGATTGGTAGAGCTTTGAAAAGTGGATTCCAGGGGCACTTGGGTGGCTGAGTCAGCTGAGCGTCCAACTCTTGATTTGGGCTCAGGTCATGATTCCAGGGCTGTGGAATCAAGCCCCATGTCAGATTCTGCACTGAGCATGGAGCCTGGTTGGGATTCATATTCTCTCTCTCTCTCTCTCTCTCTCTCCCTCCCTCCCTCCCGCTCTGCCACTCTCCCTGCCCCTAAAAGAAATAGTAAAAAAGTGGATTCCAGATGGCCTTATTGTAGCAACAGTATGAAAGTGGGAGAATTTAGGACATATTTAGGAGGAACAGGTTATATAACTAAAACATAGAGAATTCAGGTGGGAGTAATAGGAGATAAGGTAAAAGAGGTGCGGGTCAGATCATTCAGATTCTTGAATAACATGCTAAGTAAGGAATTTGGACTTTGATCAGGAGCTGTGAACTGCCACAAAAATCTTTTTGAGTAGCTTCTTAATGAAAGGCATTGTGTCTTGTTCATTTTTAAATCCTTTTTATAACTATATGGGGAGGTAATATAACATTGTGATTAAGAGCACAGAACCCACTGTTTAGGTTTGACGCCTGGCTCAGCCACTTATTATTTGTATGACTTTGGGCAGGTTACTTTATTTCTCTAAGCCTAAATTTCTTTATCAATATAATTGGGAGAATAAAAGTATTACTTCATTGGATTATTATGAGGATTAAATGAATATAATATAAAAACAATGCCTACACAGTAAGTGCTCTTTAAGAGTCAGTTGTTGGGGTGCCTGGGTGGCTCAGTTAGTTAAGCATCTGACTCTTGATTTCAGCTCAGGTTGTGATCTCATGGTTGTGGGATCAAGCCCCACATCAGGCTTTGTGCTGGGTGTGGAGCCTGCTTAGGATTCTTTCTCTCTTTCTCGCTCTCCCTCTCCCTCTCCCTCTGCCTTTCCCCTGCTCTCTCTCTCAGAAAAAAAGAGTCAGCTGTTATAATAATCATATAATAACAATAATTACCAGTGCCTGGCAAATAACAAGCATTTCAGTGATTTTTAAGTGGTCAGAGTTGTGTGTTAAATTTACCCAGCAAGTGTTTATATACTGTCATATGACAGGCAAGAGAATTCATTTCATTTTATAAAACATAGTTAAAGGTAGGAAGCAATGATGCTATAGGAGAGTGGTGTAGATGGAGTGTCTTCATAGTTCAGAAGCATGCTAGTTCAGAAGTACTTCTACTTAGAGGGAGCCAGATTTGTTTTGTGGGAAAGGAAGTATCTGAACTGGGCTTTGAGGGTGAGTAGAACGTAACTATGTAGAAATGAGGGGAGGGGCATTCTGGGAAGTGGGAACAGCCCTAGAAAAGCAAAGGTGTATAAAAGCATGGTAATGACACTTTATGGAAAATAGTAAATCATGCTACAGGAAAGGCTGAGGCAAATTAAGTGTCTGATCAAAGTCTAGTTTACCAGTAGTATCAGAGTTGGAAGTTTCCTGTTATGGTCTTACTAACTTTAGAGTGGGTGATCAGCTGTCGTTTGTCAAGTCAAGACTGAGCCTTCTACTCAGTGTGTGGTCCATGGACCTAGCAATGTCAATATTACCTGGGAGCTTATTAGAAATTCAGACTCCCAACCTCCCTCTGCCCCAACCTGTAGAATCAGAGCCTGGAATTTATATAAGTCCTAGGTGATTTGTGTCCACATTAAAATTTAGGAAGTGCTGGTCTAAAAAACAAAAGCAACTCTTCTTTTTTTTTTCTTTTTAAATGTTTTTATTTATTTAAAAAACTTTAATGTTTATTTATATTTGGGAGAGAGAGACAGAGACTGTGTGAGCAGGGGAGGGGCAGAGAGAGAGGGAGACAGAATCTGAAGCAGGCTCCAGGCTCCGAGCTGTCAGCACAGAGCCTGATGTGGGGCTCGACCTCACAAGCCACAAGATCACGACCTTAGCTGAAGTCGGACACTTAACCGACTGAGCCACCAAGACGCCCCTTTATTTATTTATTTTAATATTTATTTATTACTTTTGAGAGAACTTGTACTTGGAGGAAGGGCAGAGAGAGGGAGAGAAGCAGAGAGAAGGGACGGAGGGTCCAAATCAGGCTCCGCACTGTCAGCACAGAGCCTGATGTGGGACTTGAACTCACAATCCGTGAGATCATGACTTGAGCTGAAGTCAGACACTTAACTGACTGAGACACCCAGGTGTCCCATTAAATGTTTTTATTTTTGAAAGAGATAGCCAGTGCTCTTGTGCCAGGGTGGGGGAGGGACAGAGAAAGAAGGAGAGGATTGGAGGTGGGCTCTGCACTGACAGCAGAGAGCTCCATGCAGGGCTTGAACTCATGAACTGAGAGATTATGACCTGAGCCAAAGTCAGATGCTCAGCCGACTGAGCCACCCAGGCATCCCTCTTCTTACTTAACACAAGTGTGTGTACATAATATGAAACTAAAAATAATAAATTTCAGTAATGACTTAGTCTCAAGCACATGCATTAACAAAGTGCTCCTCCCTTCCTGAGCTAAGTAATTCTAGCTGGCTTGATTTTGGGTGGTGGTAGTAGGGAGTAAGAATCATTCAGAGTGTAATAATTTTTAGGTCCAGTCTCATACCAAAAAAGATTTGAGGTTTTGTCCACAACTTAGATTTTAATATAATTAGTAATAAAAATTTCAGTGAAAACTTACTGTTAATATTAAATGCTTTTCTAGGCATATATCACTTCCCTGTTAAGGATGAGAAATATTTCCCTTAAATTTTTCTTTAATGTTTATTTTTCAGAGAGAGAGAGAGAGAGAGAGAGAGAGAGAATACACACGCACATGAGTGGGGGAGGGGCAGAGAGAGAGGGAGACACAAAATCTGAAGCAGGCTCTAGGCTCTGAGCTGTCAGCACAGAGCCCGACTCAAGGCTCAAACTTACGAACTGGAGGTCATGACCTGAGCTGAAGTTGAACACTTAAGCAACTGAGCCACCCAGGCGCCCTGAGAAATATTTCCCTTTTAAAGTATATTCTTTTTATAGCAACTGTAATCATGTACTCTGCTCAAGCTCTTCTTCTAATATAAAGCTAATGCCTATCTTAGCTTGAGAGCTCTGTGAAACTGTTTTGGATGTGGTGGGTGATGGAAAGAAAATGAGGTTGAGGAGGTCAGGCAGAAAAGTTTCACATAGACGTAGAGTTGTGTGACACCACTGTGATGTGGTGATGTGAGGTGGGGGTGGGGAGGAAGGCAGGCAGAAGAAAACTGTCACATGAAACCAGTGCCTGCCCGAATGTGCTGGCTGTGACATCTCTGCGGATGATGTGGTCATAGTGAATGGTGGGTTTGGGGGGAAGGGAAGCAAGGGTGTATCATACCCAAACCAGGTCTTTTCAGCTTTTAGGAGGCTCATGACTTTATTTTTTAATTTTTTTTTTTGTTTCAAATTTTTATTTAAATTCTAGTTAACATATAGTATAATACTGCTTTCAGGAATACAATTTAGTGATTTATCACTTACATACAACACCCAATGCTCATGACAAGTGCCCTTCTTAATATCCATCACCCATTTAGCCCCTCCCCCGCCCACCTCCCCTCCATCAACCCTTAGTTTGTTCTCTATGGTTAAGAGTCTCTTCTGGTGGGGCACCTGGGTGGCTCAGTCGGTTAAGCATCCGACTTTGGCTCAGGTCATGATCTCACGGTTTGTGAGTTGGAATCCTGTGTCAGCCTCTGTGCTGACAGCTTAGAGCCTAGAGCCTGCTTCAGATTCTGTGTCTCCCTCTCTCTCTGCTCCTCCCCTGCTTGTGCTCTGTCTATCTCTCTTTCTCTCACAAAAATAAGTAAACTTAAAAAAATTAAAAAAAAAAAAAAGAGTCTCTTATGGTTTGGGCCACCTGGGTGGCTCAGTTGGTTAAGTGTGACTTCTGCTTAGGTCATGATCTCACAGCTCATGAGTTCGGACCCCGCATCAGGATCTCTGCTGACGGCGTAGAGCCTGCTTCAGTTCCTGTCTCCCTTTCTCTCTGCCCCTTGCAGCTTGTGCTTTCTGTCTCAAAAATAAATAAAAACATAAAAAAAAAAGAGTGTCTTTGGGTTTGCTTCTGTCTCCTTTTTTTCTCCCTTTCCCTACGTTCATCTGTTTTGTTTCTTAAATTCCATGGATGAATGAAATCATATGGTATTTGTCTTTCTCTGACTTATTTCACTTAGCATAATATACTCTAGCTCCATCCATGTTGCTGTAAATGGCAAGATTTCATTTTTTGATGGTTGAGTAATATTCCATTATATATATATATCCATCTTCTTTATCCAATTTCAGTTGATGGACAATTGGGTTCTTTCCATAATTTGACTGTTCTTGATAATGCTGCTATAAGCATCAGGATACATGTGCCCCTTTGAATCAGTATCTTTGTATTTTTTGGGTAAATACCTAATAGTGCAATTGCTGGGTCATAGGGTAGTTCTATTTTTAACTGTTTGAGGAATCTCCATCCTGTTTTCCAGAGTAGCTGCACCAGTTTGCATTCCCACCAACAATGTAAGAGGGTTCCCCTTTCTCAGCATCCTTGCCAACATCTGTTTTCCTGTGTTGTTAATTTTAGTCATTCTGACAGATGTGAGGTGGTAGCTCATCATGGTTTTGATTTATATTTCCCTGATGATGAGTGATGTTGAGCATCTTTTCATGTGTCTGTTGGCCATCTGGATGTCTTCTTTAGAAAAATGTCTGTTTATATCTTCTGCCTGTTTCTTTTTGTATAAGTTTTTTTTTTATTTTTGAAAGAGAGACAGAGAGAGAGTGGGGGAGGGGCAGAGAGAGAGAGGGAGAGAGAGAATCCTAAGCAGGCTCCACACTGTCAGTGCAGAGCCTGATGTGGGGCTCAAACTCACAAACCATGAGATCATGATCTGAGCTGAAACCAAGAGTCGGACGTTCAACCGGCTGAGCCACCTAGGTGCCCCTCTTCTGCCCATTTCTTAACTGGATTATTTATTTTTTGGGTTTGAATTTGGTGAGTTCTTTATAGATATTGGATGCTAATCCTTTATCAGCTATGTCATTTGCAAATATCCTCTCCCATTCCGTAGGTTGCCTTTTAGTTTTGTTGATTGTTTGATTCACAGTGCAGCAGCTTTTCATCTTGATCAAGTCCCAGTAGTTCATCTTTTGCTTCCCTAGCTTCTGGAGATATGTCTAATATGTAGCTATTGTTTTGCTAGTAGAATCCTACTGCCTAACTTCTATATAAATATTTGACTAAATAAAATAAATACTCCTTCGTTCTCCAGCCTTGTACCTGCCTCTAAATGTTCTTTCTGGGGTGCCTGGATAGCTCAGTAGGTTAAGCGTCTGACTCTTGATCTCACCTCAGGTCTTGATCTCAGGGTTGTGAGTTCAAGCTCTGTGTTGGGCTCCATGCCCAAAAAAAAAAAAAAGGTTCTTTCTTATAAAATGAATTTACATTGTGAAGCTAATTTGGTGATCATTGCTTTTTCATTCAAGAAGTGTTTGTTTAGCATCTTATTTGCAAAACATTGTGTATTAGGCACTATATGTAGAAACAAATGAGAAGAGATCTGTATTCTTGAAAATCTTTCTTATATTCCATTCTGGAGAAGAAGTCACAAATGTTAAAAGAAGAACAGTTAATATATTCTAGTTCTTAGTATGTTCTAGGAGCCCAAGTTATGTCATTTCATCTTCACAATAACCATATGAGTTAGGTAATAGTAATACTCCCATTTTGTATATGAAGAAACTAAAATACGGGGATGTCATCATGAAGTGGCAGAGCCAGGATTCAAATATAAGCAGTCTGACTCCAGACCCTGGACCACCTCAGTTAGGCTAATGAACAGTCTTTCAAAGCAGAGTGAAAGTGCATAGCAGTACTGTTGAGATGAGGAGGGAGAGAGAGGATTAATGATAAGTGAAGATATCCCCGAGATCAATATAGAGAAGATGAAATTTTAGCTGATCCTGGAAGGATTATTTTCAGTAAAATGAAATAAAGTAAAGAGAAGAGCTTGAACTTAAGTTTGTAGGTCATAAAAATCATTTATGCTGTTCAACAAATCTTTTGTGCCAGATACTATACTAGGTACTAGAAATGCAAAAGTATGTAAAACTCTGAATTCTTCATAGTAAGGATGGTTAGTTACTAAAGAGTGATATTGGCTGGGGTGCCTGGGTGGCTCTGTCGGTTAAGCGTCCGATTTCATCTCAGGTCATGATCTCACAGTCTGTGAGTTCAAGCCCCGCGTTGGGCTCTGTGCTGACAGCTCAGAGCCTGGAGCCTGCTTCAGATTGTCTCCCTCTCTCTCTGCCCCTCCCCTGCTCTCGCTCTGTCTCTGTCTCTCAAAAATAAAGATTAAAAAAAAAAGTGATATTGGCAGAGGGCAAATTATAATGAGTTTAGGAACGAACGAAGGTTAAAGAAATGTAGATAGTGAATGTAACCTATTAAAGTTTGGTAACAAATGAGGGATGCCTGAGTGGCTCAGTCAGTTACGGGTCAGACTCTTGATTTTGGCTCAGGTCATTGTTCTCACGGTTTATGGGATTGAGCCCTGTGTCAGGATCTGTGCTGAAAGCACAGAGCCTGTTTGGGATTCTCGCTCTCCCTCTCTCTCTCTCTGCCCCCTCCTCTGCTTGCTCTCTACTTCTCTCTCAAAAATAAATAAAGTTAAAGGAAAAAAAAAAATTACCAGCCTGATATCAAAGTTGAGAGGCTGCAGCATTATACAAGAACCCAGGAGAGTTCACAGGTATTGGATTATTTCCAATGCATGAGTAGATAAACTAGTTTCTTTATATGGCAGTTATATTGTTTTCCTTTGCTAAAAATTTTTTTGTTGTTGTTCCATAGGTTCATGGGTGTGTGTGTACATCAAGGACAATTGCATGCACTTACAGAGGTAAGACTTAAGCATATTGAAGTGACTTCTTTGCCTTAGTTTTAGCATTTGTGGTTCCATACTGTTACTTGCGTAATGTTAGCAAAATGTGTATGCATTTATATTTATACAAAAATGACAGTGTTAACAATGCTTTCTTCTCTTGCCTGGGGAAAATAGCCATATCTATTAATACTCTTGGATTCTCTCATAATATTTGTGAATAATCTGAGAATATGAGTGCTCAAATGTTATACTGATTCTTGCTTCCCGGATGACCCCTTCCAAAGCTAAGGGAGACATCACTTGGCTGCAGATTATTTCATGGCAACAAATTCCCGGACTATCCAGAAACATTTGGTGTCCTGATACAGAATTCCACAATCACTGTTCTAGTGTCCTGACTGGTCTTATTACTCCTTGGAATCAGTTTACATCTTCAGTCTTATTTCATTTTCAGTCTTTTCTAGGTAGTAAAGCCACTACTTAGCCTCTGAGGACCAGAGAATCCTCTCTAGAACAAAGGCTTCCTAAACTTAGGTACTGACCTATCAACTCAGAATTTACTTGGATCCTTCTCAGAAACACAGCTTCCTGGAATCTTCTAGGCTTTGTAGGTCTTCATAGGGCCCATATGTGTTCTTAAAGCTCCCCAAGATTATTCAAATGAGCATCTAGATTTAAGAGTCTATGTTCTAGAATGTATTCACATTCCTCCTTAGGAAGTAAGTATCAAAATACAAAGTGAAGAAACTTAGGAAGGAAAATTGTTTAACAGAATTTGCAAGTATTGGTTTCCTGCTGGCTTGATGCCCTATACTTGTCCCTAATATCTGATAAAGGAAGGTCCCATGTACCTCACTCTGTGTCTCTTTTCTCAGTTACTGAGGGCACCAGAATGTGGAATGTGTATAGTTCTGTCCTGCCTCTCATATGGAAGGCCAAAGAAGGCAGAATAATGAGGTGGTTAAGAGCATGGACTCTGAAGTCTTGATTGCCTAGGTTTGAATTTCTCTGTGTCTCAGTGGTGTTGTCTGTAAAATGGGAATAAAAAAAAATAATAGTATCTGTTCCAGGGAGTCTAGATAGAAAAGAGGACCAATAGCTGAATCCTAAAGTATTTAATTTTAAAAGTCTGAGGAGAAGACATTTTGAGAGGGAGTGGTTAGTGAGGTAGGAAGAGAAACCACGAGCGTGTATTGGCCTGGAATGGAAAGGAAGGAGTTTCAAGAAGGAGGGAGTCAGTAATTGTAGCAGATCCTACTGATAAGAAGATGACCTCACAGGGATTTTGTGAGGATGAAATATAAAATGCTTATTTAGCACAGTGGCTGGCATATAGTAATTGCTTAGTACATTTTAACTGTTACAGCTTTTATTATTAGCAATGACTGGTCCCTCCCAAACTCCTTAAATTGTCAATATTTTTCATTTGATACTTAGTTCAATTCTGTGGTTAATGTTATTAAAAATTTTAGAAACTTTTTATTGGGTACGCCTGGATGGCTGAGTGGGTTAAGTGTCTGACTTCAGCTCAGGTCATGATCTCATGGCTTGTGGATTCAAGCCCCACATCATGCTCCACGCTGACAGCGTACAGCTTACTTGGGATTCTCTTTTTCCCTCATTGTCTGCCCCTCTCCGACTTGCACTTTCTCTCTCTCTCAAAAATAAATAAACTTAAAAAAAAACCCTTTTTATTGAAGTGTGGCATAACAGAAATGTTATAACGTATGAAATGTGTACAGCTCACTAAATTTTTACAAATGAACCCGCCCATAACCAGCATTTCAGATCAAAAACATTTTCTGTGTATTTCTTTTCTCAGAAGTGAGTCTATAAATTCTTCAAAGACAAAACTCTCTCCTTCTCTCAAGCTTTCTGCCAGAGCTCTGACACTAATAATTGTTAAAGTATTTGTTGTACTCCATGTTTGTATCATTGTTCTCTGAAATGTCAGTTTACTGGAAGGGCTTGTATGTTGGTTTTTCTGACAAAGAACATGGTTTAAAATCTGTGATCATGGAGCGCCTGGGTGGCTTAGTCAGTTAAGCATCCAACTTAGGCTCAGGTCATGATCTTGCAGTTTGCGAGTTTGAGCCCCACATCGGGCTCTGCACTGACAGCTCAGAGCCTGGAGCCTGCTTCGGATTCTGTGTCTCCCTCTCTCTTTGCCCCTGCCCCACTCGCACTCTCTCTCTCTCTCTCTGTCTCTCTCTCTCTCTAAAACTAAATAAACATTAAAAGAAAAATCTGTGATCAAGTTGTAAATTTAGAAGTGGAGTGTAGTCGAAATGGCAGAAATGAATGCTCTTAATGCAGCATTCTTTTGGCCATGTTGCACTTAAGTAATATTCTCTGTGTTTGTTAGCTTGTTATAGCCATATACAACATACAGTGCCTGCTTTGTGAAAAAGTGTATATTTCCAGTATCATTAATCAGATATTGGCATAACTTATAATTTTTATTGTGATGTTAATAGGCTGATGGTCATTTAGGCCAAATATCCAAATGTTACTGGTTATTTTCAGAAGGGGATCCCCAAGGGCCGTTATGGCATAGATATCTGAGGACTCACATGTTTGTCTTAGAATTGAATTTGGCAGCACACTTTTGGTTTCACTAAGGATTATAAAAATAAATTACTACTAACATCTAGCACAGCATTGGGAACTTGGATGGAACTCTTGATTGGTGGAATGCCTGCTCTTTACAATAATGTGAACACCATTCTTTATTTCTCTTAAAATAATTTTTCAATAATTACAGTAGACAAACATAGCTCTTGTTAGTGCCTGTAAAGTGTTGATATTATTAGGAAGAGTACTTCTCGTATACAGTAGTGATCTGGACTTTTTTAGGCTTTAACCATTTCTGTGAGTGTTGTTTTTAATTGTAGACATTAACTGAACTTGGAACAATCAGACAGTTAGGTACTACTAACTACCACCGGTAGTTTTACCTGTAGTAAGTATAGACTTCTGAGTTTTTAAGCAAACGAGTTGTTTGTTATAGAGAAAACAGTTTGGTAAAAGATCAAACAGAACCTTTTAAATTTCATGTATCAAATAGGAGTGTTCCATAAGTATTTCTTTGACTCAGGAGACCTAACATTGTCTTTCATTTGGTCATGAGTATCAAGGAAGTGGAAATCTTCAATTTTTAAAGACAGAAAATATAACCCTTTGTATTATTAGTTAACTATTGCTATATAATGTCCAACCATAAAACCTCAAAAGAATACAACAATAAACATTTATTTCTTGTACATCTGCAAGTTGAGCACTTCTGCTAGTCTCACTTGGGCTCATTCATGCATCTGTCAGGTCATCCGGTAGTCTGATCTAGGTTGGGCTTTGCTGGGACCGCTTTGCTCTAGCTGCTTCTCATCCTTCTTCTGGGACCAGTGGACTAGCCTGGACATGATGATACCAGAATAGCAAGAGTATGCCAGCCATTTGCATAAGTGCTTTTCATGATTCTGCCTATATTCAAGTTTGCTTGGCCAACATCCCCATTGGACAAAACAAGTCACATGCCTGAGTCCACATTGGGAGCATACTGCAAAGTTATATGTCAGAGGGCATAGATTCCATAAAGGGTGAAGAACTGGAACCACTGTTGCACTTTCCCATACCTGATAAATATCCCAATTAGCAGATCATAATTATTTGTCTTTTCTACTCTAATTGAGGGTAAAGACTTTCTCTCATTTAAAAAAAATGCTTTATATATTAGGTATAATTCACAATTCTGTAGTCATATTTTCTCCATTTTATAGATGAGAAAACTAGGCTTAGAGAAATTAAATGAATTCCCAAAGTAGGATTTGGATCCAGATTCATTTGACTTCAAAGCCTATACCCATTCCATTTTAACACACTGTCCTTAATTCACTTATCTATTCCCCACAGTGCTAAGCACTTATGCATATTCCCCACATGTTCTTGTATGTGTAGCATGTATAGTATTTGTAGAATTTGATTCTATTTATATATTTTTTTGTTATTTGGTAAAGATATTTCCTGGTTATTGGATATATTAGAATGTGTTTGGTTGGCAAGTAATGGAAAATAGTCACAAAGCCTTAAACAACAAAATGACTCATATAACTGGAATTCCAGCAGTTTTATTAGGTTAAGGGTTGGTTTAATTCAGCAGCTAAATGTTATTTAGAGGCCCCACGTCTTTCTGTCTCTTCACTCTGTCTTTATATTGTCAACTTCATCCTAAAGTTGGATGTCATTCTACTCAAAAAGTAGCTGCCACCAACTTACATGCTGTATGTTTTCTCTTCCATATCCAAGATGGAGGTGTGGGAGATTGTCAAAGACAGACAAGAGAGAGATTCTTCCAGACAGAGTATGTGTCATCTCATAATGCCTTCTTCTTAAGCTTGTTAAGAAAGGCACAAAGAGAGAAATATCCTCATAATCAAACAGTCTAAGGGGCTTCTTTGTGCAGGACCTTTCAGTGCCTAGAAGATTGGAAATTTGGGAATGAGTGGAATATAAGATTGTCGGGTAGGGATCTCAAGTGACAGTACTCTCTGGTCAAAAGAGTCAGCAAAAGAAAAGAATTGCTTGGCAGATATTTTGGGGTCTCTCTTGCCTTTTCTAGGAGAAATTATGCTTTTTCTCCCCACTGTGCCAGTAAGAACCACTTGGCAATTACTTGACCTAGTGAGGTGATTCATTCTCTTTATAGCAAAGTGACCTCAGGCAGATACTTGGTACTGAAAGAAACATTCCAGGGGCGCCTGGGTGGCTCAGTCGGTTAAGCTCCCGACTTTGGCTCAGGTCATGATCTCCCAGTTCGTGAGTTTGAGCCCCGCATCGGGCTCTATGCTGACAGCTTAGAGCCTGGAGCCTGCTTCAAATTCTATGTCTCCTTCTCTCTCTGCTCCTCCCCTGCTCATGCTCTGTCTCTCTCTCCTTCAAAAATAAATAAAAACATTTTTAAAAATTAAAAAAAAAAAGACCCCAGGGGCACCTAGGTGGCTCTGTTGGTTAAATGTCCGACTTTGCAAAAATAAATAAACGTTAAAAAAAAAAATTTAAGGGGCGCCTGGGTGGCTCAGTCAGCTGGTGCCCGACTTTGGCTCAGGTCATGATCTTGCGGTCTGTGAGTTTGAGCCTCGAGTCGGGCTCTGTGCTGACAGCTCAGAACCTGGAGCTTGTTTCGGATTCTGTGTCTCCCTCTCTCTCTGACCCTCCCCCATTCATGCTCTGTCTCTCTCTGTCTCAAAAATAAATAAATGTTAAAAAAAAAAAAAAAAGTCCGACTTTGGCTCAGGTCATGATCTGACAATTTGTGAGTTCCAGCCCTGCCCCGGGTTCTCTGCTGTCAGTAGAGAGCCCGCTTGCTTCAGTTCCTCTGTTCCCCCATTCTCTGCCCTTCCTGCTTGTGCTCTCTGTCTCAAAAATAAAATAAACATTAGGAAAAAAAAAGAAGAAACACTCTTAGCTCACGAGGGAATGGATCAGCCCTGCAGGCGGCTGAAAAGAACTTTTTATTCACATAGCCCTCATCCTCTTCTCACTCACCATTTCCACCCCCATTGTACACCTTCTTTCTTTTTAAAAGAATAGTTACTTTGAAAATTCCTTGTCGGGGCGCCTGGGTGGCGCAGTCGGTTAAGCGTCCGACTTCAGCCAGGTCACGATCTCGCGGTCTGTGAGTTTGAGCCCCGCGTCGGGCTCTGGGCTGATGGCTCAGAGCCTGGAGCCTGTTTCCGATTCTGTGTCTCCCTCTCTCTCTGCCCCTCCCCCGTTCATGCTCTGTCTCTCTCTGTCCCAAAAATAAATAAACGTTGAAAAAAAAAATTTAAAAAAAAAAAAAAAGAAAATTCCTTGTTTATGTGGGTTGATATGTGTTGTTTCTTGTCAGACTTATAAGAAGCCTTATATAATCAGAGAGCTTACAATGAAAGGAAACTCTGTCGGTTCAGTGACCAAACTCATGTATTATTTATAAAAATGAGCAGCCAGACCCCGATTCCAGTTTCTTGGTGTGCAGTGATATTGCTATTAGTTGTGTCTGCTTCTTTCTTTTTTGTTTCTGTGTAGCCCAGTACAGAGTATTATGTTGGCCTTATTTACCTTGAGCCAGATGCGATATTGTCTGGTGCCTGCCTTGGGTTAACTTTGGCAGCATAGCCATGCCTATCTTTCAAGCTTGGGGTGGCTTTGTGGGGGGGCCTTTACTACTACATGATAGTTAAGAGAACATTCCAGATGTGCCAACAATGATTGCCCCTGTGACCCAGGACTTCTAAAGGAATGATGGGTGTAGAAGAAATGACAGGATGTGAACTGCAAGGGAAGAAAGAGGTTCACTTTACACATAACATTTGGAGTGAATTTGCTGTAGGCTAGGTATTCTGCTAGGCTCGGGACTTATCAAGATAAAAAAATAAACCTATTTCCCTATTTATTGATGTATAACAAACTACCCTAAAACTCAGTAATTTAAAACAACCATTTTATTTTGCTTATGATTTTGTAGGTCAGGAATTTGGAAGAGCTTTGCTAGGTCTCTGATGCTCATGTATCAGCTAGAGGACCCACTTCCAGGATGGCTGCTTCATTCGTATGCCTGGTGCCACAGTGAATGAAGGTGTTTTGGCCCCTGTCTTTCACTACATGGTGTCTCATTCTCTGGGTCATCTCCATATGGCTTGAGCTTCCCACAGCTTGGCGATCTCAAGATAGACTTTTTATGTGGTGACTGGCGAGAGGTATAAGCCACCCAAGTGAAAACTGAAAGATTTCTTATGACATACCTTTGGAAGTTCCAGAATGTCACTTAAGCTGCATTCTGTTGGTCAGATCTGATTCATAGGGAGGGGAATTATCAGACTCTACATCTCACTGACCATTTTTATTCCACTGCAATGTCTTTCAGGGACTCAGTGTTTAGTGACTGGGGTAGTAAGAAATTTCTTACTATGTCCTTCCTTAAAAGCTTTTTTTTTTTTTTTAGGATTTTTTTTCCCCAATATATGAAGTTTATTGTCAAATTGGTTTCCATACAACACCCAGTGCTCATCCCAAAAGGTGCCCTCCTCAATACCCATCACCCACCCTCTCCTCCCTCCCACCCCCCATCAACCCTCAGTTTGTTCTCAGTTTTTAAGAGTCTCTTATGCTTTGGCTCTCTTCCACTCTAACCTCTTTGCTTTTTTTTTTTTTTTTAAATGTTTATTTTTGAAAGAGAGAGAGCTCAAGCAGGGGAGGGGCAGAGAGAGAGAGAGAGAGAGAGAGAGAGAGAGAGAGAGAGAACCCCAAGCAGGCTCCGCACTGTCAGCACAGAGCCCAACTCAGGGCTTGAATCCACAAACTGTGAGATCATGACCTGAGCCAAAGTCAGATGCTCAACCAACTGAGTCACTCAGGTACCCCAAAAGCTCTTTTTAAATATCCAGCCATTATTCCATGCTGTTAACTCTTAGATATCCATATATTTTGAGAGTTGTTACTTGTTATACTTCATATTCTTTTTTTCTGTCATCTCCTGTTTTCCATTCAATTATGTTACTAGTATTTCAAATAGAACATAGCTCTGTTAGGTCATTCTTCAATCTTACCATTTTCTATTGTTAGAATACTTATTCCTCGAAAAGAAAACTACAGAATTAGTTTTTACATTTTCTCATCTCTTGAATTTAATCAGTTCCCAATCCTCTTACTTTCTTTGTGATGTCTGATTCTCCTTTCTCTGCATTCTTGCCATGATGTTATTCCATGCCTTGATTCCTACAAAGACTTTGTGGCTGTTTTTCCTGTCTCTAGTCTTTCTTTGCTTCAGTTTGGCATATCAGTACTCAAATAATCCATTAGGCATACTTTGATAATGTGATGCTTCTGTTTTAAAACTTCTGTGTAGCATTCTAGACTATTTTATTTCAGAATACATAGCTCTCCCTTTAGTTAGGTGGGTCTTCTGCTGTCTTCTACACCTGCTGGCCTTAGATGTGCCTTCTAGGACCTGGGATGCCCTTATATCTCTTCTCCCTCCCACTTTCCAAGTTATGTCAAATCCCAGGCTCTCTAATGGACCTCAGTCTCCTAAATAGGGTCAATGATAATGCTTTGTGTGACTAGGCTCATAGTATATGTTTAGGATGTGTTTAGAGTAGATTGTTTAGTGTAGACCCAACTCTGAGAAAGCTGAATTAGCCCGAGTGGAAAGAGCCCAAGGTCACAAATAGTATGAAATGCCACATCTCAAGTTCTTTCATAACCAGAAGTTTATTTCATTTATACTTGTAAAAATAGCTAAAAGCATTTCTGTAAATACGTGTTGGCATCTTTACTTTTGAAAAAGGTAACTTTTATTAAAGTTTTTTGGTTTGGTCATTTAGTAATAAAAAATCTGTAAATAAATTGTGGCTCATGTTTTCTGCCCTTATTTTTGGTAACTCCCTATGACATTTGAAAAACAAGAATTTGAGGTTGGCAGTCTAACCCACAAATAATAGAAGAGTTCATTTAGTTTACTTTATTCTTAAGGCAGTTTTCCCCTGACTTGCTAACTTGTTTCTGGCTCATTTACTCATTCTAAAAATGTTTATTGGGCTCCTACTATGTATCTAGCACTATTCCAGGTATTGGGAATGTAATAATGAACAAAAAATAATCTTTTCCCTCATGGAATTTATATTGTAATCAGTAGGGGGTGGGTAGAGGAGTTAGACTAAACAGGAAAACAAATTGGAATATATATGGTTTAAGTGCTGTGGGTGTGTTTGCAGTTTCACTATATGGACAGGGGAGGTCTCACAGAAGAAACAAAAATTAAGGAATTAAGGGAATTAGCTACATGAACATCTGGGGAAAGAGTGTTCTAGGAAGTGGGAACAACAAGGGCAAAGACATGGAGGCAGAAATGTGCCTGGTATGGTTGAAGAACTCCAAGGAAGGTGATATGGCTGCAGAGGAGAAAGTGAAAAGTATAGTAGATGTGAGTCAGAGAGGAAATGTGGGATCAGATCACATGGTCTTATAGACCATTGTAAGAACTTCAGCTTTTACTCAGGAATTGTGAAGCCTTTGGGGTTTTTGAGTAGAGGTATGACATTATGTGACTTATCTTTTAAAAAGATCACTCTGGCTACTGTGAGGTGAATAGACTGAAAAGGAGGCAAGGGTGAAAGCAGGAAGACTAGTTAAGTGACAATTGCAATAGAGTCTGTACAAGAAATAAAGGCTATGCAGAAAGGGTGAGAGATGATGGTAACTTGGACCAGAGTTGTAGTTGTAGCAGTAGCTGTGCTTCTGTTGATTCTGGATCTATTTTGAGAGTAAACGAGGCTTTCCTGATGCGTTGGGTATGGGCTGTGAGAAGATAAAGGGACTCAAGGATAGCTCTGAGATTTTTGGTCAGAACAAAAACAAAAACTTTGGATAGAGTTTCTATTAATGGAGATGGGGAAGACTATAGGATACAAGATGGAAGATGACTGAGAGGTCAGGTTTTTTTTTTTTTAAGTTTATTTTTATTTATTTTTGAGATATAGAGAAGAGTTAGCAGGGGAGAGGCAGAGAGAGAGAGGGAGACAGAATCCCAAGCCAGCTCCGTACTGTTAGTGCAGAATCTGATGCGGGGCTTGAACCCACTAACCATGAGATTATGACCTGAGCTGAAGTCAAGAGCTGGATGCTTAACTGACTGAGCCACCCAGGCACCCTGAGATGTCAGTTTTGAATAGATTGAGTTTGAAATATTTATTGGACATCCAAGTGGAGATAACTTTATAGAGCACAGGGATTCCAAGGAGTACTCTGAGTGATACCTTACTTGTTCAGTTCCTGTTTATTAGCTTTTTCACTAGAAAACATTCCACTGATTTGGAAGGAGGCATTTTTCAACTGTTGTATTACTTCTTGGGTAATAATAATGAAAATATTATTAATTAAGTTGTCTTTCTTTCTCCTCTCCTCTCCTCTCCTTTTCTTTTCTTTTTTTTTTCTTTTCTCTACACCCAGCATGGGCCTCAAACTCATGACCCCATGATCAAGAGTTGTGTGCTCCACTGACTGAGTCAGCCAAGCACCCCCTTTTTTTTTTACCATATATATCTATTATATATAATAGATATCTATCTATGGATATCTATGGATAGATATCTATTATATATAATATATAATAGATATATAATAGATATATAGATATATATCTATATATATAGATATCTATATAGATATATAGATATAATAGATATATATATCTATAATAGATATATAATATCTATTATATATAATAGATATCTATCTATCCATATCTATCTATCTATCTATCTATCTATCTATAGAGAGAGAGAGAGAGGGAGAGAGAGAGGAGGGCAGAGAATTTAAGATCTCTTTAGCTGAGTAGTGGAGCTGGAATTTGAATCAAGTTCTGGCTCACTGTAATCCTGTGTTTACCAGACTTTAAGCTCCTTGGGTTTGGTTATTTTATTCACTACTGAATCGTCAGCAACTGGCACATAAAGGCATGCAATAAATACTAGTTGAGCAAATGGATAAATGGATGAATGAATGAATACTGCTTCCCAACACTTGGATTTACAGCAGTTAGTCTGTTTGCACAAAGACATTTGCCTCTTTCAAGGTTGTTTTGGCCATCCATTTGATGAATCTTTTCTCAGTGTTGGTAGTGATAAGACAGCTGGAGGATTTAGAAAAGTGCTTTAGGGGATTTCTAGCTAATCTTTCTCCTGATCCTCTCCATGACTGTGAGACTAGTGTGGCAACTGAATTCATAGAGCTCTTTTTGAGTTTAGGCTAAACCAGTTTTTAACAGAAGTTTTGACAAGTGTACTTTTCTTAATTTGATAAGTGGTATCATTCACAGGTGGGTCTATGTAGGCACTTGAGAGCTGTTCCTACTTTGGATACTGTAGCAAGAATGAAGACAGTGGAAGGAGGGTGGTTTCCCAATATACCTCTCATACATTCCTGGTACTCCATTTCAGCATTCCTACACCTGAAACATCATCACTATCTGCACTTTCTTTTAAAAAAATTTTTTTTATGTTTATTTATTTTTTGACAGAGAGAGAGAGAGACAGAGCATGAGCGGGGGAGGGGCAGAGAGAGAGGGAGACACAGAATCTGAAGCAGGCTCCAGGCTCCCAGCTGTCAGCACAGAGCCCTACATGGGGCTCGAACTCAAGTACTGTGAGATCATGACCTGAGCTGAAGTCGCAGTCTTAACGGACTGAGCCACCCAGGCGCCCCCACTATCTGCATTTTCTATGTTTACTTGTTCTTTATGTTGGTCTTTTCTTGCTATCACGGTCACCATTATTTGCCTATATAGTAAATTCTTAGATCAACAATTTCCAAAGTGAATCATAAGCATTTCTGTCCTCAACATGCTCATTTTAGCACATTTCACTTTCCTGTAGTAATTGCTTACGCTTGTTTGCTTATTTATTTATTTATTTTTGATTATATTTATTTTCTACTCAACAAATAATTACTAAGCAGACACTTTGTGTCAAAGGCCAGTTTAGCTGAACTTCGAAAAAGAGAAGCTGGTCTATGAAGGTGGCAGAACAATTGCCTAAAGCCTTCTGGTGCATGGCACAAGTAGCTGCTTCATAAATGTTTAAGTAATGATTTGTAAAAGTATTAATATAGTGCTTAGCTTTTCTACTATCTTAGCTGATAGTTCTCTTTTCCTTCATCCCTGACCTTTCCCATTTTCTATGTCTTATCAATCACAATGTCCTGTCCACTTTATCTTCTTACTATCTTGAATCCATTCACTTTACACCAGTTCCTCTGCCATCATCTTGCAGTAACCTGACTAGTCTATCAGTCTTCTTCCTCACCTAAAATCCATACTGTCCATGTTGCCAGCCGAGTGGTCCTTCTAAAATACAAATCTGTTTTTTAACCATCTTAGCCATTTTTAAGCGTACAGTTCAATAGTATTAAATATGTTTACATTATTGTGCAACAGATCTCCAGATCTTTTTCATCTTCTACTTTCTGTTTCTGTGATTTTGACTGCTCCAGGTACCTCATAGAAGTGGACTCATATAGCATTTGTCTTTTTGTGACGGGCTTATTTCACTTAGCATAATGTCCTAAAGGTTCATCAATGTTGTAACGTGTGACGGGATTTTCTTCCTTTTTAAGGATGAAAAATATTCCATTGTAAATGTATACCATATTTTACTTACCCATTCATCCATTTGATGGACATAAACACCATGTTTAATACAAATCTAATTTTGTTTCTCCCTGCATAAACCCTTCTATAGCTCTTCATTGCCCTCAGGGTCAAGTCAAAACATCTAATCCTACTTCTGCTTGTCTGTGTGTCCTCACTGCTCACTTCTCTGACCTCTTTGCTCCTGTCTCAGTTATGCACCACAGTTATTAACCTCAAATGGGACATGACCCTTTCCACCTCTGATCCTCTGTACTAGTTCTTCCCTCTGCCTATAACACAACCTCTCCATCTCCCATTGGCCTAGCCAACTCCTACTTAACCTTCAGAATCCAGGTTACATATATTATTTTCTCTCAGAAGTCTTTTCTGATCTCATAAGGTTAGGTATCTCTCCTATATGCTTCCATATTACAATAATACTTATCATTGATTTTTATTCACTGTTTGCATTTGTAGATTATAAATTCCTTAATGGCAAGGACCATTTTGTTTACACTGATACCAGTTGATTCCTAGCATAGTGCCTGACAAATGATAGCTGCTTATCATATTTGTTGATTGAATGAATAAATGAATAATCAGTGGCATTTTCTGGCTCAAAACCTTCAGTGATTTCTTCATTGATTACAGTATAGTTTTTTTAAATTTTTATTTATTTATTTTTGAGAGAGAGAGAGAGAGAGAGAGAGAGAGAGAGAGAGAGAGAGAGAATCCCAACCAGGTTCCACATTATCAGTGCAGAGCCCAACATGGAGCTTGAACCCACGAAATGTGAGATCATGACCCCAGCCAAAACCAACAGTCAGATGCTTAACTGAGCCACCCTGATGCCCCTACAGTGTAGTTTTATAACCTTAGTTGCTTACCAGAATTGCTTAGGAGCTTTTTAGAAAGTGCAGATGCCAGAACCTCACACAAGACCCACTGAATTAAAGTCTTGGCGGAGGCCTAGGCACCTGTATTTAAAAATAAATTAATATACTCCATAGGGGGTGCCTGGGTGGTTCAGTCAGTTAAGCGTCTGACTCTTGGTTTCACTTCAGATCATTATCTTGCAGTTTTGTTTGAGTCCTGCATTGGGCTCTGCACTGACAGTGCAGAACCTGCTTGGTATTCTCTATCTCTCCTCTCTCTCTTCCCCTGCCCGGCTCGTGTACTCTCTCCCTAACTAAATAAATAAACTTTATATATAAAAAAATAAGTTCATAGGTTATTCTGAAATACAGCTAGGGTTAAAACATGGAATCCAGGATAAACTTTTAGCTTGGTATTGTAGTCCTCTGTGCTCTAACATCATCTTGCCTTTTTTCTGCTAGGTCTCCTCTTCTTTAATGAATACTTTGTTATTCAAACAAACTGGTTTTCATGTGTTTACGAAACACGGTCTATGTTTTGTTTTTTTTTTTTTCCTCCTTATTCATATTTCTTCATCCTAGGATGTACTCTTCCCCTTTATCCTGTATAGAAATCTTCTCTCCCTTCAGGACTTGGCTCAAAGTCCACTTATTTCTCCATAAAACCTTTTCTGATTCTTTCTTTGCCAGTGCTTGCTCCCCTCTCCTCGCCAAATTTGGTCATAATGTTCCCCTCCATTGATCTTCTTCTCCTGAATAGTTTTTGTGTTTGTCTGTATATCTGTGTCTGTGTATGTACCTCTCTTACTACACATTCTGCCATGTATTGAAGTTATTTTTGCTTTGGTTTCTCTATGTAAATGTAAGCTTCCAGAGTAGAAGGAACCCAGGCTTTGGGGTCAAAATGCTCAGATAAAATGTCAGGCCCCACTATTACTAGTTGAGTAACCATAGGCAAATTATTTAAATTCTCTAGGCTTGATTTCCTTGTTTATTAAAAAAAAAAAAAGGGCCGCCTGGGTGGCGCAGTCGGTTAAGCGTCCGACTTCAGCCAGGTCACGATCTCGCGGTCCAGGAGTTCGAGCCCCGCGTCAGGCTCTGGGCTGATGGCTCAGAGCCTGGAGCCTGTTTCCGATTCTGTGTCTCCCTCTCTCTCTGCCCCTCCCCTGTTCATGCTCTGTCTCTCTCTGTCCCAAAAATAAATAAACGTTGAAAAAAAAATTAAAAAAAAAAAAAAGATAACAAGAATGTTTCAGGGTGTTGCAAGGTTCAAATGAGATGAAAGTGCTTCATAAAACAAATTAGTTGCTGGTTATTATAGGGATAGTATTTTACTCATCTGCATATCTGTGATTTCCCAGCAGTACCTCATATTAAAAGACACTATAGATACTGACTGATTGAATGGGGGAAAATGAAGCATGTTTTATGCCATTTAAAAAGTGAAGTAGAGGTGAATTTTCTTTTAAAAATTTCTTTTAAGGGAGCCTGGGTGGCTCATTTGGTTAAGCATCAGACTCTTGATTTTGGCTCAGGTCATGATTTCTCAGGTTTGTGAGTTCAAGCCCCACATCAGGCTCTGCACCAGCTCGGAGCTGACATTGCAGAGCCTGCTTAGGTTCTCTCTTTCTGTCCCTCCCCATTTAGCGTGTGCATGCCTGCACATGTGCACACACACACACTCTCTCTCTCTCAAAATAAATAAACTTAAAAAATTATTTTATTTAGGGGTGCCTGGGTGACTCAGTAGGTTAAGCATTCCACTCAGGTCATGATCTCATGGTATGTGGGTTCATGTCCCGCATTGGGCTCCCTGCTGTTGGTGCAGAGCTTTGGATACTCTGTTCCCCTCTCTCTCTGCCCCTCCCATGCCTGCATGCACTCTCTCATTAATAAACATTAAGTCAGTAAACATTAAATAAACATTAACAATTTTTTTTCATTTCATTTATTTACTTATTTTTTGAGAGAGAGAGAGAGAAAGACAGAGACAGAGAGAGTGCAAGTAAGTGAGAGGCAGAGAGAGAGAGATAAGTGGGACTCACCAGAAGTGGGGCTTGAGTTCATTGGATATGTGAGATCATGACCTGAGCCGAAGTCAGATGCTTAACTGAGCCACCCAGGCGCCCCCTAAAAATTTTTTTTAATAGATTTTTAAAATGTATTTTAGAGCTTATATGCAATAAGCTCTTGCCTTGCGAATGCTTTTGCATTGATTAATTATAAATTATAAGACCTCTTGCATAGTTATCCTTTGACTCTGTAACTAATTTGTTCAACAATTTATTTTCCATTCAGATTAACTAGTCAGTCAAACGTGTATTTCTGGTACACCCAGAAAGAACAGAATTGAGCACTGGACTTTTAGAAATACAAATAAAACAATAGACATATTACCTGATAAGTTAGCTAAAATTTTGGATAAGAAAATATTTCATCTTTTTAAACCAATAATTTATTGTAGTTGGCAGTATCAAGGACCCTTTATTTATGACATTTAAAAATAAGCTTGTTTCTGATTATAAAATCAGATGTACTCATTAAAGAAATAGTTAATATTTCTTGAATATTGTGTTACATGTATTTTCTTTTTTCATCCTTATGACAACCCTCTGAGATATAGCCACTATTACTGTTATTTTATGTAAGAAGAAACTGAGAATTAGATTAAATAATATTTGGAAAGCAATTCTCCCACTTTTTACCTACTTAACTCAATTTTTAAGTCATAGTTTAAATTTTCACTTCGCTAGAGTGGCTTTTTCTAATTGACCTCCCACATCCAGACTGTGAGTTGGCTTCTTATTTTCTTTGATAGCATTCTTTCCTTTTTCATTGTAGTACATCTTATAATTCTTCATTTATATGAATGTTTGTTTATTGTCCCTCTCTTTCCCCTATATTACTTCCATGAGGACTGGGACCTTTTCTGTTTTGTTTACTACTAGCAAGAAATAGGTAACAGGTCATTGAAGAGGTAGGAGTTGGGTTAGAAAAATTAGTTGGGCTTCTTCAGGAATTGTCACTAGGAAAGCTAAAGACAATGTTGTTAGATGCTGGGAGGCTAGAGTGTTAGCCAGAGGGCACCACAGTTAGGAGGACAGTTGTGTTTAGTGTGGTTCTTACTTACTCTTTTTACCTGTTTCTCTTGACGAAGCTTATATGGGTTGCTTTGGCCACTTACAAGGATGTTATAGTAGGAAAATGTATAATGTGGGGATAGAATGGATTGCCTTTCAGATCCATTCTGTCATATTGTTATTTTGTAGCCTTGAGCATTGTTTTCCGTATGAGTATGCACTTGTGAAAAAATGTTCTATCCATCATGGCAAGTGAGATAAATAAGGACAGTGTAATGTATATATTCTGATATTGACTAACTTATCCTGCACATAAGGTCATCAAAATCCTTTTCTGAGAACACCTAAAAGGTAAGGAGGCATTCATGAAGATCAGATAGAAGAACCTTAAAATTTTGGGAAATAGAGACTAGATCATGCAAGGCCTTAGGGCATGGTAAGGATTTTGAAATTTATTTTAAATACAGCAGGAAGCCATTGAAAGATTTTAGACAGGAAAGTAAATGATACAATTTGCATTTTAAAAATAGTAATTTGGCTACTCTAAGGAGAATAGATTGTTGAGGGGCAAAAGTAAGGGCAAGGAGAACAGAAGGAGAAATTTAGAGATTATGTGAGAGATGTGGGTGGTTTGAACTGGGGTGATATCCATGAAAATGTTTAAAGATCTGTCTTGGAAATAGAAGCACAAGATCCTGATTGTGACTTTGATAAGAAGGAGAATGAGAGGGGCGCCTGGGTGGCTTAGTTGGTTAAGCGTCAGACTTCAGCTCAGGTCATGATCTCACAGTCCATGAGTTTGAGCCCCACATCAGCTCTGTGCTGACAGCTCAGAGCCTGGAGCCTGCTTCAGATTCTATGTCTCCACTCTCTCTGCCCCTCCCCTGCTCATGCTTGGTCTGTCTCTCTCTCAAAAATAAATAAACATTTAAAAAAATTTGTTTTTTGAAGAATGAGAATGAGAAATGAAATGGTCACAGTTTCTAGGTAGGTGGTGGTGGTGTTATTTACTGAGATGTGGAAAACTTGGAGAGTACAGCTAGAATACTTCTCCCTCTGTTGTGCGGATATGACCTGTATTACCTGAGAACTTTTTTTTTTTTAAACATAATGCTATTATCGGCCTAGTCTCTTCACTATAGAAGACCAGACACAGTCTTTGTCTTAGCCCATCTTAAGGCCCTTACTTGGGCAAGACTTTCCTGGTTTAAGCTCTAAAGACTGAAGTAGCTGATAAGAGCTGACTCATAGAGAATGGGAATGGAATCCCTATATATAGTAGATGGTTAGGGACACTTCACTCATTAATTCATTCAACAAGTATTTATGAGGGCCTACTTTACCAGACACTGATCTAGGCATAGTATTAAACCTATTTTTCAATGAACTTATGAAATGAAATGTCAGGATCTTCTGAATTTATTTGGAAAGGGTTTCAGAATTCAATGCTATGCTCATTCTCTGCTTTTAGTCATTTAGAAATTTTTTTTTACAATTTAGAATTCCCCAAACCCTTCTGAGTGGCATCATATCCAGGTCTGCTGCTTTGCTTAAATTGAGAGTTGGCCTTAGACTAGTATTAGCTGCTTCCCAGAGAGTCCCAGTGTCTGACAGAGGAAAGATAATTTTGAACAAATTGGTAAAATAAATATAAACTTAATTCACTGAAGATTAACCATCTGATTTTTCTCACTTTCTCATTAAAGAGGGCATATCATTCTGACATTTGAGATGGTTTAAAACCAAGGAAGAGAAAAGGCTCTCCTTTCTTGTTTTAGGATGTAGATACTTACATATACACCAGACCTCAGATCTGTTTTCTCTGCAGTAAAACCAGAACTGGCTGGGTCCTCTTTCCCCACCCCTTCTTTTGATAACTGCTAGTAGAGATCATGAATTTTTGTGAATGTGAGGGTATTTAGTTACCTATTTGACTCTTAGCCTTTGGAGATTTCTGTCTGCATTTGGAGGGACTATTGGGCTGGGAAGCTGTCTTCCACATAGCAAGTTAGAAATCTTTCCTCCCTTTCTATCCCTTTACCTACCATTTGCCACTAGAAGATACTATTTGAACTTGTAGTTTGCTTCCTTTAACTTTTGCTTGATTTATTCCTTATTCTGAGGCTAAGTGGTATGCTAATATAGGCAGAATAGGTAGAAGAAATGGTTGGTTCATTTGAGGATGGCGTTCCTTTTATATAAATCACCTTAATTAGAAACTTAACTTCTTCTGGTTTCTATTTTCATTTTGTCCACTGTCAAGTCCCTATTCCTCAGATCTGGTGGGGAGACAGGGTGTGTGTGTCTTCTTTAATGGATTGCTTTGTTCACTCTGACTGAGCCCAATCATCAGGTCAATGTCAAAAGATTCCTATGTGGATCTGCAGAGTACAGGGTTGTAGTAGATTTGGTGTGGCAAGCTGGAGAAAAGAATCATTTTAAGCATAAAACCAATATTTGGGTATAGGAAAGCAGACTGGATGGAGTGGTCAGGAGCCCTGGGCCGATCTGAAATCATGTCTGAAACTATTGATTGCTAGTAGAGCTTCACAGGGTAAAGAGAATAGTCTTATTATTTCTTAGTTTATTCCTTTGAGAAGATTTGTTCTACAGATTTATCTTCTAATGTTTACTTTATTTAAACATATTTGATTTTGATTATGAGATATTTGTTGTAAGAGTTAAAAATCTGTGGGGAAAGATTAATTACACTTCTTTTAATCTTGTGGGGAAACATTCATTTTGATGTTTATAGTAGCTTACATCTTAGAAAAACACTTGTACTATTTCAGGTATGTTAAACAAACATGTTCTTTAAGCAGTGAATGGGGTCATACTAAGTGTCTGTCTATGGGAAGTACGAAAGAAGAGGGGGAGATATCTTTATGGCCTCTTCTACTTACCTTTCAGTTGCTGATAAAAGAAATATCTTCCATAATTTCCAAAAAGATATCTTACTTATATTTTTAAAGTCCATGTGATTTTGACCACTTTAAGGAGTTTACCAAGAGGGTGATAAAAAATATCCTCAGAATTTCATATCTGAGCAGCTAAATGTACTGTTTTATATTTCACTTTATATCCAGTGCTACCATAGTGTCTGCCAGATAGTAGGCATTATTAAATATTTATTTTGGATGGTATTCATCAGAAAAATTCCCTAAAAGCATACTTCTTTTTGATCTTAAATTACATTAATGACTAGAATTGGGATGGCTTCTAATGAGAGAGAACTTAAAACCTGCCTCCATTTATTTCAATGTACTCAATCATTCATTTGTTCACACAACAATTTATTTTTACTTCACTGGATACTGGGCTTACAAAGTTGAGAAAGACCTGGTCCCTGCCATCAAGGTTATAGTACAATGTGATAAGCAATAGTAGAAATATGTACAGAGGGATAAATGGCACAAAGTATAGGATGAAGTATTAGGAAATGCTTTCCAAAATAAAAGATTCAAACTAGGTTTAGAAGGATAAATAAGAATTAACAAAGCTATGAAAAGAAAGAGGAGTATTCTGGCAGTAGATAAGCATATATGAAGGTAGAATGAAACATTTAAATATTCTGAAATACTTTTTAGGTTCCCTTTCCCTTTGGGTCAGTTCATTACTACTGAGTGCTTCAGTCAGGCAGCCCTGGTGGATCTCCTGAACAGTGGCAAACTCGGACCTTGGCAGATGTAGGGATATATGCTTGTAGTGGCTGTGGAACTTCGAGCTGAGAACAGGAGCCTCTTTTGGAGCACAAGCCTCCCACAGGGCGCTCTTGGGATGCCTGTCCTGAAATTACCCAAGGCAGTAACAAAGCTTTCTTTTCTTCTTTAAACCAAGCCAGCAGGATGGGATGTCTGCTAGCCTTTGTGTTTGGAGCCGACCAAAAGACATACAGTGGCCAGCACAATGGCATTGTTGGGCTTCAGTGAAAACTAGGTCGGGGCCCAGGCCCTCATCTGTAGAGGGCTCATCCAAAGAACAGAGGTTTCACAAGTCACTGATTTAGCCGATACTGATTTGACACTAATACTGATTTCTGATCTGTTTCTGACTTACTGATGGCACCTACGATTATAGGATCTCTTCCCATTGCTTCTCTGAACACCTAAATTTGGAATCTTTGAGTTGTCTTTAACTCTTTTCCTTCAGTTCTCATATTTACCACTCGGTTGCTATATCCTTTAGATTCTGTCTCTGCATATTCTAACTCTAGCACTCTAAGTCAGCCATTTGGTCACCTCTCATCTCTACTGTTGCAGTACCCTCCAGACCTTCCTCTAGTTACTCCTCTATCCTGCTGTCAGCATGATCTTTCTAAAATGTAGTTTTGGGCATGTATTAGTTTCCTAGGGCTGCCATAAAAAAGCACCACAATGTGGGTGGCTTATAACAACAGAAATTATTCTTTTACAGTTTTACAATTCTGAAGGTTGGAAGTCCAAAATCAAAGTGTTGGCAGGGCCATGCTGTCTCTCTGAAAGCTCTAGGGTAAGATCCTTCCTTGCCTCTTCCTAGCTTCTGGTGGTATCTGTTGGCTTACAGATGTGTCACTCTTATCATTCACATCTTTGCCTCCCTTATTACATAACATTCCCCCTGTGTCTGTGTCTCTTCTCCTCTTTTTATAAAGATACCAATCCTATTGGGCTAAGGGTCTGCTCTACTCCAGTATGACCCCATCTTTATTCAATTCTATCTGCAAAGACCCTATTTCCCAATAAGGTCACATTCACAGGTACCAGAGGTTAGGACTTGAGCATATCTTTTGGGGAGACATAATTCAACACATAACATATCATAGTATACCTTTACCTATAAACCTTTAGTACTTCCATGGTCTGACAAATTAACTATAGACATTTCATCGTGGTGTTTCAGAACTTATCTAAAAATAGTGTATATTTATAATAATAAATAATAACAGCAATAGACAACAACTGACATATACTGAGAACTTTCTTTGATATTGTTCTAAGCATTTTACACATCAACTCATTGAATCTTCATAACTCTGTAGGTTAGGTACTAATCTTTTTGGTTGTTGTCATTAGATACTATTCTTATTCCCATTTTATAGATGAGTGTTAAAGAAATTGAATAACCAACCCAGGGTTACACAGCTTGTCAGAGGTTAGATTCAATCCTAGGCAGTCTAACTCTGTAGTATGTAGGCTTTACCATTATACTGTACTGCCCCTTTACTTTTTAGTTTCATCCCCTCTCTCTACTTATACCTTATTCAGGAGAAAGAAAAGCAATAACTACCAATCTCTGCACTTTATCTATGTGTTCCTTTTGCAAAAAAATGTCTTTCTTATTCCTAGTTCTACATATGGGCTTCCATGAAATGGAACTGAATCCTCGACAATGAGTGATTTAGCCAGGCCTGGGTGAGGGAAGGGTATTCCAGGTAAAAAAAAAACAAAACAAAACAAAACCAAACAAAAAAACAACAAAAAACAGCAATGTGCACAAATGTGCAAGTAAGCAGGGATCAGACCTTTATAAGCAGGGGTGAAAGGTTTCTTATGCCATGCTAAGTAAGGGTTGTGGGTTTTATCCTAAGAGAAATAGGGCATCACTGAATAATTTTAACAGGGATTGGCTTTAGATTGGCATTTCAGAAGGATTATTTGTGGTGTATTATGGAAAAAGGATTGGAATGAGGGCTAAGTCTGTTCAAGATACAAGAAAGGGACAAGAAGACTAGTTAGACAGCTAGTGGAATAACCCAAGAGATGGATTATGAAGATAAAATCTTGACAGTGGGGAGAATGAGCTGAGCCCTATGCTAGGCATACTTTGTATACCTTATTTCTTTTAATTACTCCCTGCTTTTGATTAAACATCAAACCCTGTTGCTTCTACCTCTAAGATGTCTCCAGATATTAACCTCCTTTCCATTCTTGCTGTCATTGTCCTATTCAGGCTTTTGTTACTTCTTCCCACTTGGATGATTCCAGAAGCCTCCTAACTATTCTCCTGGCTTCAGCTCCTGACTTTCCCACACAGTTTTTACATTACTCTTAAAATGATATTTCTGTATAGGATATATGAGGTTATTGTCTTGTGTGAAAAAAAATTTTTAGTGATTATCATCTCAACTGGACTGTGAACTAGGCTAGACTGGACTGTGAACTAAGAGCAGAGACTGGCCCCACTTAGGTTTGTGTTTTCATATAATACGTTTTCAGTGTTTGTGTAGGTGGATGGATAAAGAGATGGATAGATCTTCCTCAGGACAGCCCTGCTAATTAAGTGGCAGCAAATGATCTGTGGTAGTTAGATGGCAGCATATTTATCTGCCTTGGGTGAGTTCCCTAGCTCTAGGCCATAGGCCAGTTGGGTAGGTTTTTCTAAAAGGAGTAACAGTTCTTACAGTTGATATTTTCTTCAGAGCCTCTGGATATGCCTTTGAACCAATGTTTAGAGATAAGCTTGTTTGTTGCAGGTATCAGTAGATTGATAATTCAAAGTTAAAAAAAAAGTAACCCTTTTGTCTTATTCTTCTGATGGTTATGATTGGGTGAGCCTACTATAGCTGACTAAAATCAACAAGAATTGGGAATAGGAGCCCTGGGTGTAGTGAGTGTTACCTTAAGGAGAGGTTAAGTGTTGCCTACTGCTGCTCCAGAATATTCTCTGTGTGGGTATGTTTATGTGTCTGTCTGTGTCTGAACTAGTACCATGAGAGCCTATAGGGATACATGGGAAGAGCCATATTCTCAGCCTACACAACTCCCAGCTTAGGATCCAACTCAGATGTTACCACACTCTCTGAAATTTTCCAAACTCAAGGAGAGTCAGTTTCTACTTTCATACCTGAAGTATTTACCTCTACTAAAGGGTTATTGGTATTATTTACTTACATCTGTGTCTTTCACTGGACATCTTTAAGGTATATATAAACTGTTATTCATCTTTATATACCCACATTTACTATGTGGAGTGCACTCTTCTAATCACTGGGGAAAATAATGCTGATGTAAACTGATAAGTTCTTACTGTCATATGGGGGGTGACAGGAGGCAGAGAAGTGCTCAATAAATGAGGTAGAAGTAATTTTAATTGATATTCCTGAGTGGAGAACTGAGTGTCCACTAATCTGACCCATTGGTGATTTTTTATGGTATCGACGTATGATTTCCTGCATACATAATATTGTTAGTCTCCAACACACATTTATTTATTTACTGCTTTTATGAAGAGTCTTTAATGAAATCAAGTATCAAACACAAATGAAATGGTAGAAACTCTGTTATAATATTTTATTAGACAGGAGAAGGAAAGGCAGGTTTTGGTGTAGATAAAGTTGGGGATCCGTCAATAAGAGGTACCAAAGTACCTATGACACTTGACTGGCTGATATTATAGTTTTCTGAACTTGAAAGTTTAAAAGAACAGCAATAAAAAGTGTAAAACTCTCTCTAGTAGGTTATTTAAATACACTGCCAATGCCTTAGGTTGTTTTGTAGAGCCGGTCAAGGGAGTAGTCTGGAAGAAAACAAAGCAAAGCAGGTGTTGAGAAACTGAATGTGCTAGTGCAATTGCTTTTGTCTCTGCTTCGCACAGAGGGATTTGTTCAGAGGACACCAGCTGAGCCAGCACTGGGAGTTGCTTATGGGGAAGTGAACATTCCAACTAATGGGCACACAGAGTATGTAGCAACTTAGAAGTCTTCCTTGTTGGCAGATCTCGAATTTCCTTTACTTACATATGCAAAAGTCTTGAGACATTGCGAAGTTAAGGTTTCTAAAGGCCCAGAGGCCTATCAGCCCCTTCTAAAAATATTCACCAAAAGCACGCAAGAGGAACAGGCTGTAACAATAAACTCCCTTTAATTTCCTTCTCTGGTCCTGGTTTGTGCTTCTTCCATGTTGGTTGAAAAAACCAGAGCCTACTAATGGTGTGATTCCTCACCTTGTCTCACCTTTCTCTTCTGCTCTCCACCCTCTGCCTTGGTCTGTGGATTTCTCAGGTCCTGAGACATGCTGAAAAGAGTAAATATGTGTTTTTCCAAACCAGAATCAAGGGTCCTGGCTTAGCCTGGCCTAGAGAGAATGCAGATACGGCCTTTTCATCATAGTCTTTTCTGCCTGACCCTCAATTAGGAAACCTCAGTGGCTCCTGAAGTCAGGCTTTCCATGTCACATTGTCACCATATCAAAGAAGTGAACCACCATCTTTTCAGACTGTTTTGACTCTCAGAACTGAAGAAATTTGTGTGATTAGATGTCCACTTCATTGTCTCCATGTTGCTTGGAGTTTGCAAATTCACTTTCTTTTTAACAAATGGGCTCCTCAATTGTGAACTGTGGACAGATTCAACTAGAGTGAAGAGATTAAAGGTGCTATTCTAATGCTGTCATTATGCCTCATTTTGAGATTTCCAAGATGGGTTATGAAGCAGAAGTAAGCAGACTGAGAAGTTTCCCTTTTGAGAAGTTAGGTATATTTTTAGCCTTTCTTTCTGCCTGAGCCAACCTGATCCACCGCATCCAAGGATCTAAAGTGTTGCATCCTACTGCCCCCAGCTGGCTCTTTTTGGTGCTTATGTTACTACATCATAAAATCTCAGATTATATGGCACTTAATTTTTTTCTAAGCACTTTCATGTATTTATATTAGATCCTCATAATAACATTGTGAGTTATATGGATCAGGAATTATCATATCTATTTTATACAGGGGAAAACTGAAGGATAGCCTGATTAGTTGATTTGTCCAAAGGTAAATAGTTGTTAAGAGGCAGAATTGGACTAAAATTCAGATCAAATGCTAACCCATTAGGTTCCCTAGTCTTTTGAAAATTCAGTATCCCCCCCCCCCAAAAAAATAGATATTAAGAGCTTATTTTTAGGCTTAGAGGAATTTTCCCTCTTTCTCTCTTGGAAGGAGAAGGGAGATAATATATCATGTAAGGTTTGAATAAATTCATTACCTAATTGGAAAAAAAAAATTGAGCTCCTGTTCTGTATGAGGCTCTTTGGCTCAGATGCTGTGGCTTCTAACTCTAATGTAATGTAGTGGTAAAGAACATTGACTGTGGGCCAGACTGTCTGGGTTTGAACCCTAGATCTTAACCTCTAAATGCCTTTTATAAAATGAGAATAATAATACACTTAACTCATAGGGTTACGTGCAGATTAAATGAGATAATTAATGTAAAGTTCTTAGACTAGTGCTTGGTACAAAGTAAACACTATATAAATAAATATTAACTGTTGCCATTGTTGTTTCATTGTTATTGTTATTGTTTCTATTATTAGAATCTCTTTATAAAAAGGTTTATTTGTTCTTTAAAAAAAGAAAAATGCAAAGCAGCCCCTCATGGGTATGTAGAAATGACGAACAGCCAACTTTATTGAAAGAGTACATCGTCATATAGTTTCTCCACAGCCTTATCTTCCTACTCACTCCTCCGTTCCCTTTGGTCTTAACTCTGGTCTTAACTAACTGCTCCGGCCATAGTTGCCAATTACTTCTTAGTTGCAAGTTCAGTGGACACTTTTTATGCTCACATAACTTGATATTTATGGCATTTGATACTTTTGGTCATTTCCACCTTGGAATGTTCTCCTTCTTTGGCTTCTGTGGTAACATTCTTCCTTGGTTCTACTTCCTCTGCCTGCTCCTTTAAACGTTACCATTCCTTAAGATTCTGTTAATTTGCACTTTATATGTTAACCCCTGGACAATTTCATACATCCCTTGGCATCATGACTACTTCAGCTCAATGTTACTATCTTTTAAATGTTAGTCTCTAGCTCAGACTTTGTTCCTAAACTTTAAGCTGATTCTCTATAGGACATCTTCACCTTGGCTGTCCCACAAGCCCTTAAACTCAACATCTCCTAGCTAAACTCACTATCTTTTAACCTTGCTTCTTCTAAAAACCTGTCCTTCTATTTTGTGGATATTTAATAATGGCATCCAGGGACCAATAACCTAGGATCAACCTAGAGCTTTTTGTTGCCCTCATCCCCCCATCCAGGTAGTCAAGTTGTTTGTTTGTTTGTTTGTTTGTTTGACTCTTCCATTTAAAAATATATCTTGAATCTTGCTCTATTCCAATACTTCCACTATTGCCTTAACTGAGGCACCCTTCTTTCATCAGGATTATTGTAATAATTGCCTATTTATCCTTCTCCATATTCTCCATCTAACCCACCGATCATACCATTGCTTAAATAATCTTTTCTTTAAAAAGAAAATGGGGGCACCTGGGTGCCACATTCAGTTGAGCATTTGGCGCAGGTCATGATCTCATCATTTGTGAGACCGAGCCCCATGGTGGGCTCTGTGCTGACCATGCAGAGCCTGCTTGGAATTCTCTTTCCCTCTCTCTCTTCCCCCTATCCCATTCGTGCTCTCTCTCTCTCTAAAAATAAATAAATAAACTTTTTAAAAAGTAATAAAAAAAATAGGGGAACCTGGGTGGCTCAGTCAGTTAAGCATCCAACTTAGGCTCAGGTCATGATGTCATGATCCATGAGTTTGAGCACCACGTCAGGCTCTGTGCTGACAGCTTGGAGCCTGGAGCCAGCTTCGGATTCTGTGTCTCCCTCTCTCTCTGCCCCTCCCCTGCTTAGGGTCTGTCTCTCTCTGTCTTAAAAATAAACATTGATAATAATAATAATAATAATAATAATAATAAAATAAAAAGCAAATATGAACATTTCCCTCTTCTGCTTAAAAGGCTTATTTTGTTCCCAATAGAAGGATAAAGTCCATATATCTTAGCAAAACATATTGGCCTCACCTGTTTCTACTATTCATGCACTCTGGCCATATTGAGTAAATTAGTTTCCTGAATGCACCATGTGTTTAACCTATAACTTTGCATATGTTGCTCCTTCTGTATGTAGTATCTTTCTTTCCTGATTCCCCAGGCCATCTTTTTAACTCCTTATTTCCTCTGTATAGCTTCCTTTGACATGCCGAGATTGGTTTTGTAACTTTATCCATTCATAGTGCTGTTGTACCTGTACAAAGCTATATTTTGGCATTTACCACATGATATAGTTTGTACCCCTGAATAGATTGTGATCTCTTCAAAGGAAAGGGTCTTTGTGTGTAGCACCTACCGTAGTGCTTGGATGCAGAATAAACCCTCACTAACTTAAGAAAAAAAAAATTAAAAACCTAGAGTCTCTATCTTCTAGGTGTTTATTCTCTAATGGTTTCAACACCAGCCTAAACGTTCCTGACAAATGGTGGCTGGGTTTTCCATTCTATTTTGCAGTATATCAACTCTGGAAACCTGGAACAATTACTAGACAGTAACCTGCATTTGCCCTGGACTGTGAGGGTGAAACTGGCCTATGACATAGCAGTGGGCCTCAGCTACCTTCATTTCAAAGGCATTTTTCATCGGGACCTCACATCTAAGGTATGAAGGCTTTTCTTGCACAACTCTTTGAGACATTGTCTTCCATTACCAAGAAAGCAGTATTAAAAAAACCAATTATTAATGAACTTTGAAATAATGGAGATCTCTTACAGATTTAACATTCAATCACAGAGAATACAACTTACTACTCTGTATATTAGTATACATATATAGTATAGCTGTCCTTAGAAAACCAATCTTTCAGCAGGATTGAGTGTTGAATGTTGAGCCAGGCAACACTTAAGAACCTTAATGCTTTACTTCAATCTGAATGTATGTTGCAGGAGCAGTTGGCATGAGGAGGGTTAAGAGATTCTTGCCCTATAGGAGAGACAGCAGTCAAGGCAAATTGGGAGCCTATGTCTTAGTGTTCTCTCTCATGGCCTCCAGGAAGTAGCTCTTAACTGAGAACAGAAGTTCACTGGTTTTGTCATTTGAGTGCAGGTTTTGAGGGCCATAACGTACTGACCCATTTTCTATCTGTGTGATTGAGTTTCTGCCATTCTGCCAGTTCTTTGGCATCAGCTAGTCTCTTACTGTCCAAATTGCTATGTGACCAGGTTAGAAAAGAGTTGCTTTTAGAGGATGTTGGCCATGCTACAAGGCAGGCATCTCAGGGCCAAGTGGCCCAGGACACCACCATAACAAGGCTTATATAAATAGTACTGTTTGATCATTGATGTGGGAACTGTAAATCATCTAATATGATTTCTCTGCAAGAGCGATTTAGTCTTCTACGGAGGTTTAGAGGAGTTTGTACTTATCCAAGAATAGCTGTCATTTAATTCTCCACCCTCAACATCTATACGTGCACATACACAGACATGCATATACATACTCCTGTACCCCTTCTGTCATGAATGAGGGGTAACAAAGCTTGTTATCAGAGAAAGTTTGCAAAGGAACACAAGCAAGCTGTACTCTCAGAGCCAATAAGGCCTAGAGAAGTAAGTCGCTGGCTACCTTTCACTACAGTGGTTCTGGGGTTCCAAACAGCAGTACTACCCCTGAGGGGCCCTGGCCATTGGTTTATAAACTACTACAGAGAAAACAGCTTTGGGGAGGTGAGTGTAGGGCCCCTGGGTATGGCAGGGCCATTTGTAGTCAGCTACACTGTTACTGAAGCAGCATTAAGACTGGCGAGTGGAATCCAGTGACCAACTGAGGCCTAGTTATGAGGAGTCCTTTATCTTTATTGGCACTTGTAAGGGTTAGGACCTGGAAGGTGTCATCTTATCCCTTTGTTTTTTAGAAAATCAAGACTAAGAAAACTGTACTTATTCTAGGTAAATGGGTAGGGTTGTATATCAAGATACTGCCTTAGGTTGATAGCCTTCTCTCACCTTGAGCGTGCAGCCAGAACCAAATCTTTGCTTCCTACTGAGAAAGCATCATTTCTTCCAAGGTGGAGAAACATCCCGATGAGTTATCTATGTATATATTTCCCCCACACCTACATGAGCGTCTCTTATGCCTGGCACCATGGGTGAAGAAATATTAGAAAAGGACAGTTTCTGACCTAGAGGTACTTATAGTCTGTTGGGAAATAACTAAAGAACAGCCTACAGCATTTAATAATTGAGTGTTCAGCTTCAGACCATTGGTTTTGGGAAAAGAAAGATCACTAGGTTAGGGTAGCTAGGCTTTCTGGAACAAAACTCCCCCCAACAAATTCCTAAGAGCTGATCGTATTCCCTCTGTGCCTCCAAAGTACTTTGCTCCATCATGCTAGTGTCCAAGTGTAGTTCTGTCTGGGATTGTCATGTTGTATTGTAACAATGACTAACCTCTTTGGACCTATAGGTCCATTTCCTAATGGGGAGTGGGTATCCCCTTGAGAAGAGAAATTAGGAACTTAGGAGAAAGAACTCTCCGTGTCTCTAGGCTGTGATTTCTTGGATCTGAACTGTAAGGAGATATTTAGGATACTCCCATGTTGTGAGAAAAAATGACTTTGCAACCTGGAGACAGGTTGGGAAGTGCACTGTAGGGAATCTCAAGTTCAAGAAAAACAAATGGGGGCACAAGGTGGCTCAGTCATTTAAGTGTCCGACTCTTGATTTTGTTTCAGGTCATGATCTCATGGTTCATGAGACTGAGCCCAGCATGGAGCTCTGTGCTGACAGTGCGGAGCCTGCTTGGGATTCTCTCTCACCTCTCTCTCTGCGCCTCCCTTGCTAGTACTCGCTCTTTCTTTCAAAATAAATAAACATTAAAAAATTTTTTTTAAATAAAAAACTCAATTCATGAGCTCCATCAAGAAGTGGCAATCACCACACACAGGCTTTTATCAGTAGCTCTGGGAGTAACTAGTACTACACATAAGGTTTGGCTTGTAGGAGCAGCCGAGAGCAGTTTGTTTCTGCTTAATACCATTACTTCTTAGGTTATCCCTAGGAGTGTGAATTATGAATTGTACCTCTATTCTTGGTTGTTTGGTTTTGGTTTTTCACTGACTCCAAAGAAACCACTTTGGTGACTCCACCAGAGTAGAAAGCCTATTCAACTATGGTCTTAGGCTATACCACACAACTAGGAGCAGAAAATGCCAGTTTTCAGAGACTGAAGACAGCAAGAATTAGAAACAACATCGAGTGCTGGAGAGACAGAGTGTCTGTTAAGGCACCCTGTAGTAGGTTTTTTTTCTTTTTTTTTTTAATATAATGAATAACATCAATAATTTTTGGGAACCATTCATACTATTCTATTAGAAGACCTAGTATTGGAGACATAGAAAATTACTGGAACCCAATCTTTACTATCCATGAGCTCTTAGTCTTGTTGGGGGGACAGGTATGTGAAGATTATTACATAAGAGCTGTGGTAAAGATATGGCATCACAGGGTGGGATAGAGGGCAAGTGATGGGACATATTACAGTAAACCGGATAATCTTCTAAGAAACTTGGACTGTAGCAGCCTCTGAGCATTTAGGAGTGCAGTTCAGTCTCTGATTTCCCTGTGCTGTGAAAAGAACCTCTGAACCTTTCTTGAGATGTAGAATCAATACTTTCCTCTCTGATCCTAACTGGGTTAATGGAGTGAATTTGTGTGAGGAGAAATTTGTGTGAGGGGAAAGAGGTGATGGCACATGAAAGCCATTTTGTTGTTGTTGCAGAAATAGCTTTAGCTTGGAACTAACATTAACAAATGGACTTGGCATTTCTTCGCTCAGGTGGTTTTATTCAGTGTCAATATTGACTGTACAGCTGTTCTAGGAGACCTCAGGAACTGCTCTCAAGTGTCTACTGTGGCCCAGTTCTGAAGGGTTTGTGTTGGCTCCCAGAAATGCATTCGTGCCCACCCTTTTTGAGTCTCTTGTCAGCTCAGTCCCCACAATGGAGAGTTGGATGTATGATTAGTGTATGCCTTTGACATATGTGAAAAGAAGCCCGGTTGTTTCGATTATCTGCCCAAACTTTCGTATAACAAACTTTTGCTAAGCCCTTTCTGTGTGTCTGTTCTAGGTTTTGAGACACATAGATGAATGGGATCATTCACTGTCTTTGAAGAGGCAAACATAGAAGTCTCTCTGCTATGGTGTGATGAATTATAATAGGGGTGAGGACAGAGGAATGGGAGCCAAGTAGCAGCAGTGCATGGGCTCCTTTTTGAAGCTGAAAAGGTCAACCCTCACCTCAGGGAAGTCTGTCTGAGCCTTTCTTATGTTTGCTGCTTACTCTAGGCAAGGACAGTTTTGTTTTGTTTTGTTTTCAAATTTGTATTTAAAGTCAAGTTAGTTAACATATAGTGTAATATTGGTTTCAGGGGTAGAATTTAGTGATTCATGACTTACATATAAAACCCAGAGCTCATCATAACAAGTGCCTTCTTTAGTACCCATCACCCATTTAGCTAACCCCACCCACCTCCCTCCATCAACCCTCAGTATGTTCTCTGTAATTGAGTCTCTTATGGTTTATTTCCCTCATTTTCCCCCTTCCCATATGTTAATGTTTTGTTTCTTAAATTCCATATATGAGTGAAATCATATGGTATTTGTCTTTCTGAGTGTTCTATTTCATTTCACTTAGCATAATACGCCGTAGCTCTACCAATGTTGTTGTTGCAAATAGCAAGAATTCATTCTTTTTTTAAAAAAATTTTTTTTTCAACGTTTATTTATTTTTGGGACAGAGAGAGAGACAGAGCATGAACGGGGGAGGGGCAGAGAGAGAGGGAGACACAGAATCGGAAGCAGGCTCCAGGCTCTGAGCCATCAGCCCAGAGCCTGACGTGGGGCTCGAACTCCCGGACCGAGAGATCGTGACCTGGCTGAAGTCGGACGCTTAACCGACTGCGCCACCCAGGCGCCCCAAGAATTCATTCTTTTTGATGGCTGAGTAATATTCCAGTGTGCGCCCCCCCCCCCCCCCCCCCCAATATCTTCTTTATCAGTTCATCAGTCAGTGGGCATTTGGGCTCTTCCCATAGTTTGGCTATTGTTGATAATGCTGCTATAAACATTGGGGTGCATGTACCCCTTTGAATCTGTATTTTTGGATCCTTCGAGGAAAATACCTAGTAGTGCAATTGCTAAGTCACAGGGTAGTTCTATTTTTAACTTTTTGTGGAACCTCCATGCTGTTTTCCAGAGCTGCACCAGTTTGCATTCCCACCAACAGTGTAAGAGGATTCCCCTTTCTCAGCATCCTCACCAAAATCTGTTGTTTACTGTGTTGTTAATTTTATAGGCAAGGAAAAAAAAATTTATAGGCAAGGATACTTTTGAATAAAGAAGTCTCTATCCTCTATGCAATGGATCTTGCACCTCACACAGCCTGAAAATTGGTCTGGCTTCATATTTTGTACTTTCTAGCCACATAGTCTATTTTGGGGCCGCATCCTAGTTAGATGAGAAATGCAAGCATTGTACTAGATGCCCTTGAATCCAAGGGCAACATTTGAGGTAGGGGCTGCAGTCACAAGTGAAAGGGTCTTATGTTATTGTACACAGTGTTGCCTTCTCCATGGACCAGGCTACTCTCTTGAGACTGCATTGCTCCTGCCATGACCTTGCTGTCCCCAAGGGAAAGCTCATCAGCCTCTTTTTCTGGGGAGGACAGAATCATTATGTGAGAACCTTTTAGAATCAGGAGACTTGGGTCTTTACCACTTAGAGTTGAAAGCTTCGTTTTTATCACCTTAAATGTAAAAATCTTAGATCTGCGCATCTGACAATGTTATTTTGAAGAACCATTAGGATTATGTTTGTGAAGAATGTTTTGTAATTCCTATGGTACCATACAGACAGAAGTAGGCAATCTTTCCCTTACCCTAGGGAAGTATTCTAGTATTTTCTGGGCCACCTTCCTCTTAAGACATTACTGCTTTCCTACAGCTTATAGTCTATAGTCATGGGAATGAACTGTACAGACACTTTCATTATAATATAGCAGATGCTAAGGTTACAGAAAGGGCAATGCATAAGATGCTTTGAAAAAGTGGTATTTAACCCAACCTGAGGGTACAGAGCAGGCTTCTTGGAAGAGAAAATACCTAAGCTGAATCTTGAAAATTGAATTCTACTTATGAATAAGTAGTGTGTGTGTGTGCACATGCATGTGGTGAGGCTAATATTCCAGAGCAGAGTAGACAAAGGGAATTGCATAAACAAAGGCATAGTGGCATGAACAGTACAATGGGCAGACTAGGAGGTAGGAGTGGTAGGGAATAAGAGCTGAAAAGAGAAGAGAGGACTCTGATCATATACTGTCAAACTTGGATTTAATCTTCTAGACAGGAAATGAAGAAAACCACTGTCAGCTTTTTTAAAGTAATAGCTTTTTGAGATACACTTCACATAAAATAAAATTTGCCCTCTCAAAGTATGTATTTCAGTGGTTTTTAGTACATTCAGCCATCACCACTATCTAACTTCAGAACTTTTCACCATCCGAAATGAAAGCCCCAGATTCTATTCCCCTCTCCCTTCAGCCCTGGGCAACCACTAATCCATTTTCACTTCTATGGATTTGCTTATTCTGGGCGTTTAATATAAAAACAATCACACAGTATGTCATTGATGGCTTTTAAACAGGAGAGTAACACAGATTTACATTTTACTAAGGTCATGCTGGCAGGAATGAGGAAGGTGGATTATGGAGTTCAAGCCTGAACTAAGCCATAGAGATCAGTTAGAAGAGCACTGCAATATCCCGGGGAGGAATAAGGAGGACCTGGACTAATGCAAAGGTGGGGGCGGGGAGGGGTGGGGAATGAAGAGGGAGGGGCAGATTTGAAAAATATTTAGAAGCTAAATTAGTTGGAGTAAGAGTAAAAAATCTAGGGTGAATCCCAGGTTGCTAGCTTAGCTAGCTTTAGCTTTTGAGGGAAAAAGTGAGTTCAGGTTTGCATGTATGGAATTCAATATGAGTAATCCAGGAGATATCCAGAAATAGACTGGATATGCAAATGTGAAGCTTGAGGATAAAGGTCAGGTCTGAGGATATACATTTGGGAGTCATCAGCACAAATGGAGCCTGAGAGATGTAGGCTCAAGATAGAACTCTGAGAGCCTGAGATGGGAAGAAGTACTTGCACTGGAGCCTGTACAGTAGCCAAAGGTAGAGAAGGAAAACCAGGGCTGTAGTGTCACAGAAGCCAGGAGAGAAGAATTGAAAGGGAACAGGAATAGCCTCTAACTAGCCTCTAATAGCTAGTCTGTTAGCTTCAGGACCACAACTGTTTATTCTCTGCACTCCTAGTATTAATGATTCCTGAATCATATGTAAAAGTGTTCAAAGAATCAACAATGTCAACAGCAGAAAGATCAAGTTAATATAAGGACTAATTTTTGTCTATTGAGCTTAAAGCCCTAGAGTCATGTGAGAACTTACAGCAGAAACCCATGAGGAATGAGTGGGAGATAAGGAAGTAAAAACGGCAAGTGTTGCCAGCCAAACTTCGCTAGCCTAGACCCCATTAAGGACAGGCTCAGGAGATTTTGGAAAATACCACCAGGGCTAATCCATCAGGGCTCCTCCTCATTTGCCTTATCCCTTTAGAAATACAGACTTCTAAAATTTGGCTCTTTGTTTTTCAGTATCCCATCTTTGTCTTTGGCCCCAATGCCCAGCTATTGGCTGTGAGAAACTTTATGAGGGGCAGTGGTCACCCTCCAGACCAGAGGCAAACTGGGTAGCCTTGCCCCATATTGTGGGGCCCTGATCATCCCTGCCTTAGCCATTTCTCAGCTGTTCAAAGAAGCTACTGTGAAGTCCTGTACTCCTAGATGGATGATTTGCAGTGAGTGGACAGTAGATGTCTATGAATGTGAAGATCGGGCAGAAACCACAGAGCTTTGACAAGGGCAGAGTACTGTGGCCATGTTCTGTTCCTTATCTCCTCCTCCCAGGCTGAATTTACAGGGCAGTTTCTGAGGGCTATAAAGCAAATAGTAAGTAGGACTTTAGACTGAGCCTTGGAGACAGGAGAAAGGAGTTGCAAATCAAATAGGAGGGGAGAAAAATAGGTGACAGATCTGAGCTGCCACTGCCTCATAAGCCTGTGCCCTATGGCCTGGGCTTCAGCTGTTTAATAGGCAAGCTGGCCTAGGGCCCATCTTCTCATGGTCATAGTCAGGGGGTTATGGGGTGCTGAGCCAGCAGAACCTGATGGGAAGGCCAAAGCCAGGACAAGTACAAGGATGGTCCTGCTTGGAAGCCAGAGATGATGCATGTCTACTCGGGCCCAGGTTAGATGTGATGAAATCACAGGCTCCCTCCAGCTCAGGGAGAAAATAGTATGATAATGTCAAGGCCAAAGTAGGGGGCGGGGGGTGATTGGTACCTGAGGTAGAGTAAGCAGGAGGTGACTTGGCAACTGCATGCCAAACCTGGTAAAGAGGGAGGGTAGGTTTGGGTCAAATAGGGTCTTGCTGGCCCCAGAAATGTCCCTGAGCCAAGGATCCCTACTCTCTCCTGCCTTTGGAGGAAGAAGGTGGAGTGAGGTGCCTCATGAGTGAGTGGTGTAGGGCTATTTTGAATGTAGCTGTTTGGGGAGAGCTGGTTGCTGATTTGTTTATTTACAAGCCATTTGTGTTCATCTTTTCTCTGGGGACAGCAGCATTTGTTCGGTGAGCACATCCTGAGCCTCTCTCATGAGTTGAGTGCTATCAGAGGGCCTGAACCAGAACCTGCTCTCTGTTAGACTGTAAGAGGAAGTGGCATAGAGGAGGAGTTAAAGGAGCTGAGAAGAGAGAGGGTGGTGAGAGCTGGAGACGACAGGATGGAAAGGTCACTTACCTTAAAACACATAAAATCTGAGGTGAAAAGGAGAGTTGAGAGAACATTCCAAATGGAAGGAAGCAATAGAAGCAAAGACAAAGGCTTGAAGGGGCTGTTCAGGCTTCACAGGTCAGGCTTGTCTGTGACAAGTTTAGATGGAGATGTGTGCATAGGAGCAGCAGCCGGGGGTAGGGGGCAGGCCAGTTGTTGGAGCCAGATCATAGACTTTTAATGCCATTGAGGAGGTTGGTTGTGATCCTCTGGGCAATGAAAGGTAGTGCAGGCCTGGCACTTGTCCTACACTTATATTACTTTGGGTCTCTGCATTCTGAGGAAAAGAGGATGGGAGGCAGGGACCTGATAGTCCGTCTTCCTCCACTAGATTGTAAGCTCCAAGAGGACAAAGATGTCTGTTCATTGAGCTTTCTCTGGCACTTAGATCCATGCTTAGTATAAAAAAACAAAGATAAATATTTGTTTGAAGCATATGACTCTTATGGCAGCCACCCAAGATCCAGGCCTAACTCATTTCACATGGCTGACGGAGTCCCAGGTCTGACCACTGGGTCAGCCTGAGTGTAGTTTCACCAAGGAGAAGACAAGGTGCCCTGTGGCAGGGAGGGGTGGTGGTAACACTATGGCTGGCTGGTCCCCCTTCTGAGCCACATTGTCTTCTTCTTTGGGAACCCTAGAACTGCCTGATAAAGAGGGATGAGAATGGTTACTCTGCAGTGGTAGCTGACTTTGGCCTGGCTGAGAAGATTCCTGACGTCAGGTGGGTAGCCCTAATAGGTGCTGGGGTCACAGAAGAGACTGAAGCAAAGGAAAAACACCAGCTTCCTCCCCAGAGGCCAGAACTTGGTTACAGTTCAATCTCAGCTCCCTAAACTTGGTCAGTCTTAGTCTGTGTCCATTCTTCAGGGAGAAGAATTCCCAATGGTCAGATATCCCATTGCACCAGCCAGTGGTGAGCTCATTCTCCATATAATCTCTCCCCTCACCCCCACCCCACAGCATGGGGAATGAGAAGCTGGCTGTGGTGGGCTCACCCTTCTGGATGGCACCTGAGGTTCTCCGAGATGAGCCCTACAATGAAAAGGTGAGTCTGGGGAGCCCAGGGCCTGGTTCTCCTTAGAATCCACTCTTATCAGGAAAGTGTTCAGGATCAATCACCCTGTATGTTCACGGTAAGTATCTACATCCTGCTCAGAGCAGGGTTGGTACTTGGCAGCTACCCAGTAAATGAACTGAATGAAATACAGGGCTTAGGCCTGGGCTGGCAGACCTGAGGGACACAGACCCCACCTCTCACCCCACTGAGAAGGAAACTGAGGTCTTACTACCCACCAGGCGGATGTGTTCTCTTATGGTATCATCCTCTGTGAGATCATCGCCCGCATCCAAGCTGATCCGGACTACCTTCCTCGCACAGAGGTGAGCTGCAGGCATAGGGGACAGTGCCACTGGGATGGGGCTGGTTTTGAGGCTATGGAACTGTTGTTACTGGGGTGGAGTTGCTGGAACTGTCTGTGTGGTTACTTCTTTGGGGCAATTCTCAGCCTCTCCTAAGCAGGCCAGGATGGGTGGAGGGATTAATGACCAGTCTACCAATGTCCCCTCCCCACCATACCCATCCACAGAACTTCGGATTAGACTATGACGCTTTCCAGCATATGGTGGGAGACTGTCCCCCAGAATTTCTGCAGCTCACCTTCAACTGCTGTAATGTGAGTGTCTCCCTCCCCTTCCCCCAGCTTTGGTCAGGGGCTGGCTGAACCCCTTTTACCTGGTTAGGACTGTAGGGACAAGCTGCTCATTAAGGTTCATGAGGAGCCTCATTTTCACTGATGAGTGGCAGTGCCCACATCCCCTCCTCCAGGCCTAACAGATAGTCCAGAGCCCTGGACCAAGAAAAGGAAAACTGCTTTGTATTGTAGTCTTCAGCCTGCAGGGTAGACTTACCACCTCTTGCTTTCGATACTGATAGAGCTCTGGTCAGGTTTCGATTGGACTTTGGGTCCAGCTGGTCTTAAGGCCTATGGGAAGAACTTTTGTTAACCCTCACTTTATACAGCTCTGGGACTGGACCTACCTGTTATGACCAAGGGGTAGCTGGGCTTTCCTCAGGTAGCTCCCAGAAACATGTTAGCAGCAGAACTCAAGAACAGAACAAACTAATGTTAAGCGTACTCTTCCGGAGGGTTCTGTGCCCAACAAGGGGATAAGACCCATACAGAAAGGGTGCTGATAGGGGAGGGTATTAGACAACAGCATCTCCCCTGACCTTACCTCTGGGAATCATCCTCATGGCCTGGGGCCTTCAGAAAAGAGCTTAGCTGCACACCTGAATCTTAAAAGATGCCAGAAACAGACTCAAACGCCATCCTTGGGGTGGAAAATAGGAGCGCAGGGCTAATGGCTGGTGTGGATGACCACAGATGGACCCCAAACTACGCCCATCCTTTGCGGAGATTGGGAAGACCTTGGAGGAAATTCTGAGCCATCTACAGGAAGAAGAGCTGGAGACGGACAGGAAGCTGCAGCCCACAGCCAAGGGTAAGAGATTAGACCATAGTGTTTCACCTGATCCCAAGGGAAGAAATTAGGATGTGGGGCCTTCCTCTCTAGGGCTCATTGCAGGATCTCATGTCCAGAAGAAAGGCAGAGGGGCAGGGGATGATGGAAAAAGTATGGGACTCTTCAGAGTTATGACTTGGCATATTGCCTCTCTTGTTTCTCATTGGTGAAACGCTTTGTGGCAAAAGGTGCTGCTTCTGTTTGTCATGACTAGTGTGAGTAACCCTGGCTTGACTGTTTTTCAGGACTCTTGGAGAAGGGACCTGGTGTAAAGCGACTGAGCTCACTGGATGACAAGATCCCTCCCAAGTCCCCACGCCCAAGACGTACTATCTGGCTGTCTCGAAGCCAGTCAGACATCTTTTCCCGTAAGCCCCCACGTACAGTAAACGTCTTGGACCCCTACTACCAGCCACAACGAGGTGGTACTGTCCGCACCCCCAAAATCAACCCTTTCAGTGCTCGCCAGGACCTCAAGGGTGGCAAGATCAAGTTCTTTGACCTGCCCAGCAAGTCTGTCATCTCCCTGGTATTTGACCTAGATGCACCAGGGCCTGGAACTCTGCCTCTGGCTGATTGGCAGGAGCCCCTGGCCCCACCTGCTCGCCGGTGGCGTTCTTTGCCTGGTTCACCAGAGTTCTTGCATCAAGAGGCCTGTCCCTTTGTGGGCCGAGAAGATTCACTATCTGACGGGCCCCCACCACGCCTCAGTAGTCTCAAGTACAGAGTAAGAGAGATCCCGCCATTCCGAGCATCTGCCCTACCACCTGTTCTGGCACATGAAGCCATGGACTGCTCCAGTCCCCAAGAAGAAAACGGTTTTGGGCCCAGGCCCCAGGGAGCTAGTCCATGCCTTGCAGGTGCCTCTGAGGAGATGGAGGTAGAAGAAGAAAGGCCAAGAAGCTTGGCTCCAGTCCCGTTTTCTGTCTCAGGCGTAGGCCTGAAAACCCAGGGAGAACAGGATGGGTGAGGGGGGCTAGTCCCAGCTCACCTTGGGGGTGGGCCTTCAGTTGAAGCCACTGGGCCCCCTTATGTACAGCCTTGACTCTTCCCTGTGGCCTACAGAGCAGGCTGGCTAGGCCAAGCCAGGCTCAATATGGGGATTCCAAGTGCCTAACAGCTGTGCATGAGAGGGGAGACAGCAGTGAAAGGCTTTCCTACTTAGGGCCAACAGATGATACCAAGCTTCTGAAATCCAGCAAGGAGCTCTGGCTCCCACCCGACTCCCAATGCACTTCCCCAGACAGGACCAGAGGACTCCTAGTTCTAGTTTGCGCTGGCAGGCAGCTATTACCCCAGGTTCCTTTCCTACTCCAGGTCTGTCTTTTGCCCTTTCCTGGGGCATATAAGCTACTGGATGGAACCTGGTGCTGACCAGGAAGCCATAAAGGGCATGGCTATTTCTCAGACCTGAAGACTGGGGAGCTTCTTGCCAGTATGTCTAAGACACTTGAATAATTGCTGTTTGCACTTACTGCACAGTCAGACCACATCACTACATTTCTATGCAAGGGGAGGGTGGGGCCGTGTAGTGGTCATGGCTCTTAGCTAACCTATTCAAAGGTCTTTTCCAGTTGATTAATCTATTTTCATATTTATGAAGGAGTCTTAATGTTCTGCCCCATAAAACTTTCAACCTTGTGGTTGGGAGCGGGGCTGGTTTTGTAGGCCCCAGGGTCTGCTCTATGTATTTGTCAACATGTGACACACCCAACTGGTTAAATGGTTTATACACGGACTGATTTTCTTCCCTTCCTGCTATGGCTGGAGCTATGGGAACAGTCTGTCCTTACAGAGCCGCAATAAGAAATAACCAAAGATGAAGCTGGTCAAATATTTTCATAACTTGTTTCTGTTGATTTTTTGGTAATACTTTTTCCCAAGACACTTTCAGATTTAAAAATAAATAAAGTTGGTGTTACAGGTGTTAGTCAGCCTTCTTACGTGTACCCTTGTTCCTCATCCTCTGGGGTAAAGGAGAAGGTCCAAGACAGATGCAGCAGTATCTCTGCCAGGACCCCACCCCCTGACCCCCCCAACTCTGTCATTCACAAGCTAGAGGGACCCAGACACTTGTATTCCACTCTCAGTTCTCGTCCTGGGCCCTGAGTGCTAGGCAGAAGTTGTGTCAGCTGCTGCCCCAAGCCAGCTTCATCTTCTGGTTGTGGGCTTTGGAGGAACGGGAGAACTGGCTCTTGGCCACTGTGAGGGGTACAGCCTTGCCACTCAGATATACCTTGTTGTGGCATTCAGGTAGCCAGGGTCCAGAGCTACAGATCTGGGGTCCTTGGCTCACTCCCACATAGGCCATTACAAAACCTGTCATAAAGGCATCAAAACCAGCTCGATGCAACCCATCCCCAGCCACTGGGTGAGGATTGGTTTGACCTCCTGGCGCTTCTGAGGTAGCCACATCAGCTGTTTCCAGCCTTGTTGCTTTGAGCCCCATCTCCAAGTCATTTTTGTGACCTTTCTCCAAGCCAGGCTGGCTCCTAGTCTCATCTTCAGCCACTTCCTGATCAATTTCCTCAGCCTTGAGGCCATCCCCACAGACCTGCTTCATGGGAGGGCCATCCTCATTTTCCTCAGAGGTCTGTTTCCCAGGCAGGCCCAACAAAGCCCTCCGCCGTTTTTCCCTACGTCGCCGCCGTCGCCGCTTGTCCTCCACCACAGCCTCATCAGTGTCAATGATAAGGTCAATATCATGGGACCGAGGACACTGCGGTCCCAAGGGGCACCAGCCATAGGCCTAGAGGTAGGAAAGAGGCTTAGACAGGAATTCCAGGCATCAGAACTCCCCCCCCACCCCCCCAGGAAATGGGTGGGTGCTCTTACTGAAAAATTGTCACAGATGCTGGTGGAATGAGGACGGTGGGTTGTAGGGGGCATGCAGCAGCGGTAGTCAATATGGGCCCTCATGCTAGTAGGATAGTTGCAGAACTCCAGGGTAAGGTGTGGGCTGCCGGCTGCCCGCTGCTTCCCATTTTCCCGCTCACTGCAACAGCGCAAGAGGGTATTGGTCCACTAGTGTATAAATTCCATAGGAACAGGGTTTTTTGTCTGTTTTGCTCACTGCTGAATCCTCAGCACCTAAAATAGTGCCTGGCACATGGTAGGCACTCAATAAATACCTTATGTAAATGAAACAGTCAGGCTTATACCAGGCCCCATCCCTAAACCTCAACCAGTTCCTCACCATTTCCGGAAAACATATTCTAGGTAGGAGGCCACGAAGCGGGCATGAAACTCAGCAGCATACTTGGTGTCATAAATGCCGGCTGGGAACATTTCACACAGGTCCGCAGTGAAGGTTCCCAAGCTCTCGGGAAGGTGTGCATAGAAGTTCTGGTACAAGAACACCAAGTCTATGAGACCATTGTGTAGTACCAGGGGCCGGCGGGCCCGGATTAGCTCCAGGAAGAGTGTCCTCACTGACTGGCTCTGACTCTCATCACCCTGGGTAGAAAGAAAGAGGTCATCAGGAAGAACAGTCCCCTAGGGAGCCTCTTTTGCCCTGACACTTCGCCCTGGCTCCCCTACCTGGAAAGCTCTACCTCCCTGCCTTACCCAATGCTATTCTATGTATCAGGCTTGTTTCCCCAGCCCTGTCCCTAGTGATTTTCCATACTGAGCAGATCCTCCCTACGTACCCAGCCTAGGTTAGGAAGAAATGAAGCCACAGAAGGGGCAGTCTCAAGGCTGGAGACCTACCTTGTCATTACCCTTGTGGTAAGGGATACCCTGAGCATACTGCCGGTTGAAGTTGAAGCCATGCTGTACCAAGAATTGCACAGACTTTGGTTCTATCACATACTCTTCCATGCATAGCAGGGTCAGATTGAACACCTGAGCCAGGTATGAGTGTTCACCCTGGGAGAGAAAGGATCTGCTATATCAGGATTTGGGATAAAAACACCTCACACCTGATGTTCTCCAGGATCTCAACCCTCCTCCCTGCCAGCCAAAGACCAGGGATAGATGTGAGATCAGCCCATACCTTATCTGGCTGCTGCTTGAAGCAGGCGAGGCCCAGGGAGAGAATAGAACGGGTCCTGGCAGCATGACACACGGACTTGTAACGTTCCTCGATGCACCTTGGGGTTGGGTTTAGGGGGTGGCTGTGGCTGTGAGCTAGCCCTCAAACCACCCAGGACTGTGAATTCTACTCCAGGGATGAGGTCTTCCCCTCCTGCCAAGGCTGACACTAAGATCAGGGCTTATACTTACTGGTTCAGCAAACTCTTCCTGTCCCCAAGCCCACTCAGTTCCTATGAGTGGGTAAAGGGAGAGTTGTGTTAGGTTCCCAGCACCAACCAGCCCTTTCAAAACTACCTGTCCTCCCCATTCCCCAACCCTCACCGTGTCCACAGCCACGAAGCTAGCTGTCTTTATGGCCAGCAGGAGGGATGGCCACATCTCCTTGAAGTTGTCACTCTGCACATCCACCACAGGAACCTGGACTACTAGCTCCTCCCCAGATTTTGTGGTTTTGCAGACACCACCTGAGGGTAAGGAGAGCAATGGATGTTAATGCTCAGGCAGGGGTCCAGGGAAACCAATACCAAGGCAGGCCATGGCTGGGGGCGGAATGTTGGGGGGCAGTTTCCATTAAGGCAAGAAATGGCAGCTTTCTCCTCAAACCCTTTGTACCATACATGCTCTGCACACAGGCCTTGAAATGAGCAGTACCCTGAATTTGGGGAGAGAAAGCCTGCGTCTTCCAGTGGTTTATGTGAGCTTTTGGGAAAATAACTTCTCCCTTCAGCAACACAATCCGCAGAAGAGGAAGGTCGGACTGTGGCCCAGTCCGATCTGTGCCCCAGTAGCCAAAAGCGATGGTAGCCACTATGCCCCAGAGCCTCATAAATAATTCCTCACACCCAAGCCCCCAACACGTCCCACTTCTTTGGACCACGACTCCCAATCCGCTACACTTAACCATAACCCTTAGACTACATCTCCCGACATGCCCCCACGGTCCCCGTCTAAGCTCCCAACATGCAAGGCTTTTGCAGCCGAGCTGCGGTGCACACCGGGACTTGTAGTCTCCTCGTGGCTGGTTCGGAGGTGAGCTAGTTGAACGTTGGAAGTCAGTTTCTAGAGCCGTAAGCCCGAGGCCTTCCCCTTCCCGGAGCGCACAGAGTTTTAAGGAGGAAGCCCTGGGAAGCCACTCACCATCAGAGGCCGCTGGGGCTGAGACTGCGCCATCGTCACTGTCGGCGGCCATGACACGGAGGGCCCCTCGCCGGAGTGGTGTGTGGGGGTACGCGGGGCTTCCGCTTCGTTTCTCCGCGCGGCTTCTGCTGTAGGGATCGGGGCGGGGCCTGCCCCCGCCCCTAGTCGCAGACGGGTCTGACTTCCGTTCACACGACCCGGGTCTGGCGCGGAGGAAGTGTCCCAGCGCGCGCTTGGACCTCTTTGGCTGGCACAGCGTGGGTTGGAGCCACGCCCTCTGGCGTGCGTCGGACGCCGGGCCTTGGAGACTGCGCGGGAGGTAGGTAATTCCTTCCCCGCCTGCACCTTGTGGAAACGTGGGCGGTAGCTTTACGCTGTCTTCGTCCGCTCGGCCCAGGGTTGGGGATGGGGTCCGGGCTTCCCAGAGGAGGTGGTGCTACCCCGGTGCAGCCTAAAGCACGCATAGGAGTTATGCAGAGACGGGAGTGTGGGGGAAAGGATATTTTGGGAATAGGCAAGTTCCCAGGGAGGAATGGGAGCTTCATGTCCAGGAAGTGAAAAGACGGGGACGCGAGACGAGGCTGCCAGAGGGATTAGAGCCACCGACTGGCTAGGAAGCCTTTGAAATAATATAGGGAAGTGATAATAAGGACTTGAGTTAAGGCTCCGGCAGTAGGGACGGCAGGGAAGGGACAACTTGTAAGCACTTAGGAGGTATATTTGACCTAGAGGGTGATTGGACTTGACTCCTGATACCGCGAGAGACCTGTTCTTTCTCAAAGGCTCCCGTTCTCATCTCTGGACCCACACGGAGTCAACCCTTTCGTTAGTTAGTCACTATTTCTAGCTCATCTTCAACTTTTCTCTCTCTACTGAGTCTTTTTCATCATTATTCAGAATTGTTTGGGTTTCTCCCATCCTGTTGTTTATCGTATACAGCTTACTTAGCACTGTGCTAAGCTCTGGGGACTCAATAGTCAACAAGAGACTCAGTACTTGCTCATGGAGTTTTATAGTCAAGTGGGGGAAGCAGACAGTCATCAAACAAACACAAATGTAAAATTACAATTAGTGTAAGAGGAAAAATGGAGAATTACACAAGAGGATAATACTGGGGGCTGATTTGGACATTTAAGTCAAGACCTGAAAGAATGAATAACTGTTGGATAAAGCACAGGATAAGAGCTGTCCAAGCAGAGGGGAAGGATTGGGTGAGGTGTCAAGGTGGACAGACACCTGGATGACTGAAGCAACTATTTAGGCAAACAAATGGCTGGAGCAAAGTGAGTGAGGGGATGAGGAAGGTGGGGATCTTTGGAGCTTACAGAACTATTTTAAGAGGATTGGCTTTTCAGAGCAATGAGTGTGACAAAGTGCTCCAGTGGCTTACAAGGTACTTAGTGATTCTATGCCCCCCACCTTCTTTACCTCTTTGACCTCATCTACTACTTATCCTTCCTCAGTCTATTCTAACCACACTGGCTTCCTTATTATTCTGCAAACAGGCACCTTCCTTAGGGCTATTCCACTAGCTCTTTTTTAGTATGACTTTCCCGTGGCTAGAACATGGCTAACTCCTTTAACTGCCATAAATCATTGGTCAAATACCACTTTAATAAGGCCCACCTTGACCATCCATGTGCTTTAAAATCACAACATTCCACCACCACCACTCCTATTTCCCTTCACATATTTTTTTTCTGTTTATCCTAGTATTTACCGCCTGACAGCCTATATAATTTACTTATGTGCATTATTTATTTTTTGCTCTCCATTAGAATACAAGTTCCATGAAAACAGGAACCTTTGGTGTTTTATTTCCGAAGTATTCCAAGTACTTAAAACTGCTCGGCACAAAGTAGGCACTACATAAATATTTATTCAGTGAATTAGTGGGAAGCCATTGAAAGTTTTAAGTAAGAAAGTGATACGATCATGTCTTTTAAGATTGCTTTACTCTTTGGAGAATGGATTGTAGAATGAATTATGGAGCTAGTGAGTTTGGTGAAGGAAGTTTGGCTATGAAGAGGAGAGTGGGTGTTGTAAAAGGGATTGAGGAGCAGGGCCCTGAGCTTGGACAGTTTAGGAGAGACCATTTTTTTTTTTTTTTTTTTTTTTTTTTTTAATTTTTTTTTTTTCAACTTTTTTAAATTTATTTTTGGGACAGAGAGAGACAGAGCATGAACGGGGGAGGGGCAGAGAGAGAGGGAGACACAGAATCGGAAACAGGCTCCAGGCTCCGAGCCATCAGCCCAGAGCCTGACGCGGGGCTCAAACTCACGGACCGCGAGATCGTGACCTGGCTGAAGTCGGACGCTTAACCGACTGCGCCACCCAGGCACCCCAGGAGAGACCATTCTTTAATGGGAGGAAGGAAAAGGAGAATGCAGATAAGTGTAGAGTGTAGCAAATCTACATTCATTTTTTTTTTTTTTTCCTCAGAGAGCAGGCAAGCTCTTTTGATGAAAATGAGGTGATGAAGTTAAGTTTTAAGGAGAGAGTTTGAAGCTTCAGGTACTGCAGTATAGCACAGCACAAGAGTGCAGTCTCTGGAAGCAGACCTTTAGGGTTTGGGTGGACAAGTTGCCTAATCTCTATAAGCCTCAGTTTCCTCATCAGTAAAATGGAGGTAATACTAGAAAGTACCGAATGGAGTCATCTGGAGATTGTGCGAGAAATTGGTAAAACACTTAGCATAAGGTCTGGCATATGGCAAACCTTCACTAACTGTTAGCTATATAGAGAAAAGGGCACCAAAAGAACAGTAAGGGAGTAGTGAAGATCAATTTCTCATTGAAATTGAGACCTATTTCTCATTACTAGTGGCCAGCCAGCTATGATTTACTAGATCAGGAAAAGATTAGGAATAAAAAATAGCTCATCCCCTCCCACCACCACCCCAACTTGCCATCTGCTCTCAGGCAAATCTTTTACCGTCTCTGGGGCAGCTGGGTGGCTTAGTTTAGTTAAGCATCCAACTTTAGTTAAGCATCCAACTTTGGTCATGATCTAGCGATTTGTAGGTTTGAGCTCTGGATCGGGCTCTGTGCTGACAGCTCAGAGCCTGGAGTCTGCTTTGGATTCTGTGTCTCCCTGTCTCTCTGCCTCTCTCTCTCTCTCTCAAAAATAAAAACAAACATTAAAAAAAAAGTTATTTTTTTTAATATCTTTAATGCTTATTTTTATTTTTGAGAGAGAGAGAGAGAGAGAGAGATGGAGCATGAGCGGGGAAAGGGCAGAGAGAGAGGGAGACACAGAATCTGAAGCAGGCTCCAGGCTGTCAGCAGAATCTGACATGGGGCTCAAACTCATCAACTGTGAGATCATGACCTGAGCCAAAGTCAGACGTGCAACTGACTGAGCCACCCAGGCACCCTAAAAAAATATCTTAACATCTCTGATCCTTGGTTTCTCCTTTCTGCAGAATGGAGGTTGGATTGCATGACTGCTAAAGCCTGTTTCGGTGTAAATGTGCCACATCTCTGAGCAGATAAACTTCCTACCTGCCCCATGCTCTTAGACATACCTAAAGAAGCCCTGTCCACACACGCAGTCACAGTAAACATCAGGGACACACATACAGGTGCTCCTGTACAGTCACCAGCCCAGCTCCAGCCTCTTCTTTTGTGTGTGTCTCCAGGACTATGCTAATGTTGGTCCCTCTGAAGTCACTTGCAGAAACAGCCCTACTGGTCATACCTCAGTGCCACAGCCAGCCAAGAGCAACCCCATGAGCATCTGGAGAGTAAGAAAAGCTAGACACTCTATAATAAGTGCTGTAGAGAAAGTGGCTATACTCACTGAAGGGCCCCAAGATTCAACCTCATTGTGACAGACTACTTTGGGCCTTTCTCTTCTAGGCCATCATGAAGAAGCCACGAACCGCTGTGAGGAGTTGTCGCCAGAAGCAGGCATCTGGCCATAAGGGAAGGGAGAAGCAGGTCCTTAGCAGCAGCCAGGTCAAGCCTTCTACCCCTGATGGTGAGGAGCTTGGTCTGAGTCAAAGGTGAAGGGGTTGGTTTCGTTGGCCATGAAAGAAAGGTCGATTCAGGCTGGGAAGACAGCGTGGTTGTGCATCAAGGCTTCAAGGGACTAATTACGATCTAATTCTGACTTTGCTGTGTAACTTTGGGATGATTTCTCTGAGTGGCTGCTTTCTTACCAGTGACATGGAGTGGTAGCTTGTGTATTTCCTTCCTCCTGTGGCTTTTGTGGGATCAGATGACTTTATGAGCCTGAAAGTGTTTTGTAAATGGGAAAGTCCTGAACAGGTACACATTATGCTTGGCTGAAACTGTTGGATTTTCATCGTGACCCAGAGACAAAGGAGCCAGCACTACCACCCTAGGAAAGTTAAGGCTAGAAATTTGGTTAAGGTTACATACACAGCATTTTGGTTTGACTCCAGGTTCAAAGCTTAAGCAAGGGTTTGGGGGAAGCACTAAGGTGGAGCGGCCAGACTACAGTGCCCTGGGTACCTGGTGCACTGTCCGTGCAGGAACTATGCCTAAGTTTCCTGAGGCCCCAGCAGGCTTGGCCAGGCGGCAGAAGGAGGTGGTATTACGGGCCTCTGTCTCCCCATACCATCTATTCAGAGACACAGCCGAGGTCACAGTCTTTCGGGAGAACCTTCTGAGCTGGTACGACCGAGAGAAACGGGACCTGCCCTGGAGAAGGCGGGTAAGCAGGCTAGGGGGCAGGGACAGTGGGGTGGGGGGTTAGTGCCAGGCCCCCTCCACACTAACTCCTTGTCTGGGATTGCATTGGCAGGCAGAGGGTGAGGTGGACCCTGACAGGCGGGCGTATGCTGGTGAGTGTATCTCCTGAGAACAGGGCTGCTTTGCCTGGATGCCCACTGGTCTGGGGTGTAGGGGCTGTGGGCTGGGAGCAGGGCAGCTCAGCAGTGCCCTCATGCCAACCCCTCTCCCCCAGTGTGGGTCTCAGAGGTCATGCTGCAGCAGACCCAGGTTGCCACGGTGATCGACTATTATACCCGATGGATGCAGGTGACTTCAGGGAAAGAAGGGGAGGGTCATTGAGCCAGACCCCAGAGAAAGCCTAGCCTTTGGGGTGGGGGTAAAGAAGGCTTCCTTCACCTCTCTCACCCTTGACCTTACTTCCTTTTGATCACCTTCGGGCTCTAGAAGTGGCCAACGCTGCAGGACCTGGCCAGTGCATCCCTGGAGGTGAGTGCCACCCTAAGGTAGGGGGAATGGGGACAACTGAGGACTGACCACTGATGTCTCTGACTCTACCCACAGGAGGTGAACCAGCTCTGGGCTGGCCTGGGCTACTACTCTCGAGGCCGGCGGCTGCAGGAGGGAGCCCAGAAGGTAAGGGGGAGACAGGGAGGGTGAGCCCCAGGGCCTCAGGTAGCACATAACCTTGAGCCTTCCCACCCCAATCAGGTGGTAGAAGAGCTAGGGGGCCATGTGCCACATACAGCAGAGACTCTGCAGAAGCTTCTGCCTGGCGTGGGGCGGTACACAGCTGGAGCTATTGCTTCCATTGCCTTTGGTCAGGTGAGTCCATAGCCCACCCCTACTTTGTGTGTGCCCACCCACCTTCCTCCCAGACCAGGCTGACTTCTGGATTCCTCTGTGCCAGGCAACTGGTGTGGTAGATGGGAATGTAGTACGGGTGCTGTGCCGTGTCCGAGCCATTGGTGCTGATTCCGGAAGCACCTTTGTCTCCCAGCAGCTCTGGTAGGATATTGGGGTAATAGGGGAGACTGGGAAGGGTGTCTCCAAAGTGTCTTTGGCTTACAGCAATGTTTCCTTGTAGGAGCTTAGCCCAGCAGCTGGTAGACCCAGCCCGGCCAGGGGACTTTAACCAAGCAGCCATGGAACTGGGGGCCACAGTATGCACCCCACAGCACCCACGCTGCAGCCAGTGCCCTGTGCAGAGCGTGTGCCGGGCACACCAGAGGGTGAGCCATCTGGGGAAGGGGCAGGCAGGGGTCCTAGAGGGTGACCCTTTCCCTATGACACCTTGCCTTATGCCTCTTAGGTGGAGCGGGAACAGCTCGTAGCCTCACAGAGCCTGCCAGGCAGTCCTGATGTGGAGGAGTGTGGTAAGTACCAGCCCCAGCCCTTCACTGCACTGTCATGGAGCTGCTTGTGGAAGCATCATTCTAGTTAATCCTACAACTTGAATAAGATTCTGCAGAGCTGGGCCACGGCCGGCTCTCTGGGGTTGGCATCTAAGTTCACCTAAGCCTGAGTGGGGCTTTGGGATCTCTCTTCCCAGCTCCCAGCGCTGGACAGTGCCAGCTGTGTGCGCCTCCCACAGAGCCCTGGGACCAGACCCTGGGAGTGGCCAACTTTCCCAGAAAGGCCAGCCGGAGGCCCCCCAGGGAGGAGTGCTCTGCCACCTGTGTTCTGGAGCAGCCCAGGGCCCTTGGGGGTGCTCGAATTTTGCTGGTGCAGAGGCCTAAGTCAGGTACCTGGATCCTCGGAGTGGAGGGCAGTGGCATGAGCAACACGGAAGAAATGGAGGAGTCAGCAGCTAAGGCCCAACCACACCGGGCTGTCCTTCCTCTCAGGTCTGCTGGCAGGACTGTGGGAGTTCCCATCTGTGACTGCAGAGCCCTCAGGGCAATGTCAGCGTGAGGCCCTGCTGCGGGAACTACAGAGTTGGGTTGGGCCCCTCCCAGCCACCCACCTCCAGCACCTTGGGCAGGTGAGTGACCAGTGGAAGGAGCAGGAGTGATGGCTTTGTGGACATATCCACAGGCCTGTTTCAGTCCCTTGACCCTCCCTTCAGGTGGTCCACACCTTCTCTCACATCAAGCTGACATATCAAGTATATGGTTTGGCCCTGGAAGGGCAGATCCCAGTGACCATCACACCACCTGGAGCTCGCTGGCTGACCCGGGAGGAGTTTCACACCGCAGCTGTCTCCACCGCCATGAAAAAGGCACTACCTGTGTTGTCTTCGTTGTACCTTTTTGTGCTTCCTATATGTTCTATGTGAACCTATTACTGTGTAAAAGGAAAAAACCATATTTTAAACAGATGTACTAGGGCATGAATTTGAGAGAACAAAGGGGTCTGGCTCTTCTGGGGAAAGATGCCAGTCCTGCACTCTCCCCCTCTGTCCTTGGCTAGGTGTTCCGTGTGTACGAGGGCCAACGGCCGGGGACCTGCAAGGTGAGTCTCTTGGCCCTCACCCAGGCATCTCTCCCCGGCCCCGAATCCACAGGTTTTCAGTTGAGTTAAATGACACATGTTTGGATGAACATTATCCACACCAGGCTTCACCATAGGGAGAGGAACAGTTCTTATCTTGAAACCTTACAGTCTAGGGTCCAGGGTGGAAAGGGAATAAGAACAAATGATGTTAACAACAGGGTCACAGGTATGTGAAATGCTTGTACCAAGTTTTGTGGTTTATAAGGTGGAGAGCTTTCAGTTCTATCTGGGAGGCAAGGATCAGGAAAGGCTGCTTAGAAGATGCAGCTGGTAATCTGGGTTCAAGAAATGAATCATTTTCTCCAGGTCTGGGAGGGGAATCAGCAGTAAGAATGTTCTTTCCAGGCCCAAGAGTAGCATGAGCAAAGGTGCCACAATGCAGTCTGCAGTGCTCAAGGAGCTGTAAGCATAGCAGGGTCTGTGCAGGCCAGTCAGGGCCATGAACACCAGGCCACTAAGGCATTTTTGGTGGAGAGGAGTGAGGTTTGTATCTTAGGAAGACTACCTTGGGCTGCCATATAGAGTTGATAGAAGAGGTTGGAAGCTTTACAACATTCAGGCTAGAATCTGAGCTCTATCACTGCAATGGGGAGAGGAGTGGAAGGAGAGGACTCTGTTGCCCCCTTAGTACCTCCTTCTTTTGGCTTCTGCACAGGGTTCCAAAAGATCCCAGGTGTCTGCTCCATCCACTCAGAGAAAGCCCAGCCCAGGCCAGCAAGTCCTGGATAGTTTCTTTCAGCCCCACCACCCCACTGATGTATCCAGCCTCAACAGTATGGCGCAGTGACACCGCTGGAGCCCCTACTTCTTGAGAATCCTGTTGTTTAATAAAGTGCTTATTTTTGTAGTCATTTTGGAGACTTCCTGCCCTCCTCCTAGTCCTCTCATTCTTTCCCTCTGAGGATCCCAGAAAGTGGTAAAGTCCTGCTTGGTGCTGACTTGTGGCCAAGCTCCCAGCCAGCCCTGGGCAGTGGAGGTGGGCATTCTGTCCAGAGTGATCTGTCCTCCCCTAACCTCCAAGAGAGAAGGAGAAGGCAGCTTTAGGGGGCCCCTGCCAGTGGCTGACACCCAACACCCTTGGTCCAGGTCTTTGGTCAGCTCTGACTGGAGTAGTGGTATTGTCTTAGAGCAGGTGGTTGGGCTCAGCCCTGACCCAACCCTTCCCCACCTGCAGAGGCTGCTCCCTGGGGAGAAGGGAAACACAGGGGAGGATTTGTTCTGTCATAAATTCCTACCTCAAATACTAAATTTATATCTATATTGTTTCATATGTAGTGAAACAATATAGGAAATCAGGGAGTTAATAATCATAAAATTAGGGGTGGGGTGAAGGGAAATGGGATCAGAGGTCACAAGGAAGGTTCAAAAGTATTGATATATTCTGTTTCCTAATTATGTAATTCCTTTATTCTTTATATCTTGCATATATATTAGTTATAGACTATGTAAGAATATTTCATAGTTTAAAAGAAAAAATAAAATCCCACCTCTTTGGCACCCCAGTGAGAGATTCAAGTTCTGGCAGGTATGGCCCTGGGGACAAAGCCCTCTCCACTCCAAGCCTCCATGGGCGTTTCTCCGTTGCAATAGGCCCTGTGCTCCAGGACAGGAGGGTGAACCCAGCCCCAACCCTTCTCAGGTTTCTTGGTTCCTGGAGGCTTGCTCCTCCTGCACCGACTGCCACAGGGCCCGGATGTTGCCCTGGCCAAAGCCTGTCGCCCCCTGCCTCTGAATCAGCTCCAGGAAGAAGGTGTCCTCTGGAAAGAGAGACTTGGTGAAGACTTGAAGCAGAAACTTGCCTTCATCGCCATCTAGCAGGATCCCCTGTTGGGCTAGCCGGCTAGGCTCATGCCCAGCAGCTAGGATTTGCCTTTCCTTGCCCGGCTGCTGGTAGTATGCCTCAGGAGGAGCCAGGAGCTGGCCCCCCGCCACTGCTATCCGTTCAGTGGCTTCTATTATGTTCGGCGTGTACAGCCCCACGTGCTGCAGTCCTGGTCCCCTGTGCCGGGCCAGGAACTGCTCCACCTGGTCCTGTCCACTGGCAGCCCCTGGCAGGGACTCAGCCAGTACAAGGGTGGGGGCAGCGCTGCCTGGCGTGGTCTGCAGGGCGGTGAGCTTCAGTCCCCCTGGCCCAGATCCTGCTGTCACCTCGAGGCCCAGCTCCGGATCCTCACCTGGGCTCAGTGGCAGGTGGCGAAAGTCTAGGCAGTCGTGGAACCAGCGCATCAATGTGGGGGAGCTGCCACAGGTGCAGGCCAGGGTCAGGTGGTCCACGTGGCTGACCCAGCCTGGGCGGGTTGCACAGGACACAGGCCTGAAGCCCGGCAGGAAAGGCCCTCCGAAGCCGGCGCGCTCCAGCAGAGTCAGGCTGAGGTTGCCCACAGGTGATCTGACCACGGCATAGGTGGCGGTGCCCTGAGAATCCCGCACGCTAACAGGGGGCACCGGCACGCTGCAGCCCCGCGCAACCAACGCCCGGGCGGCAGCGCCCGTATCCACCACGTCGAAACACAGGTTGGTGGCACTGGGCACAGCATGACGTGGGTCCAGGCCGTACAGGGGCTCCTGGGGCCCAGCGCCCTCGTTCACCAAAAAGACCGCGTCGCCGCTGCGCAGGGCCAACTGCCGCCAGCCGTCTGCTTCCCGCACCGCCAGGGGCTGGAACCCGAAGAGAAGCTGCAGATCTTGGGCAAGGGGCTGCCCCGCGGGCACGTGGAAAGCGATGTGGCACAGACGACGGGCGGACGCGGCCATGGCGGTCCAGATGGTGACCCTGCCTGTCCTTCTCCTGGGGCCGTTCACCTGTCCTTGAGAACTGCCGGACTCTCCGTCCCAGGCTTGTCGTCGGAAGCCTGTGGAGTCCAGTTTTTCCCGCAGAGCGCGTTCTTCACTCTTTTCCGGGGAGAAGTCACAGACCCGACCCCCTTAGGGGCTTGCGGTTCTCCCTGCCACGCCCTCTGCAATCCGGGTCTGCCTTGCGACCACCCGGTCTGCGCTGCGCTTGGTGAAAACCACGTGGAGCCAGAGCTAGGGCGGAGCAGGAGGGAGGGGGCGGAGCCCGGGACTCTGCAGACTTTTCCCCTCCCGCCCAGACGCAGTCGCCGAGGGTACTGTAGGGACGCAAGGCTGCTCTTTCCCAGAGCCTCTGGCTGGGCCACACCCTTTGGCACTGAGCCTCCCTTCTCCGCCCCCGGAGATCACAATAGCTGCCTTCATTCGGTGCTGGATGCTGGGCTCGCTCATCCTTTAAACCCAGAGCAAAGGGAACAAGCCCTAGCTGGGGGAGAAGCCAGAATCCTTCCCCGTCTCCCTACCACCCCCCACCCCCTCCCGAAGCCCTGAATTTCTTACCAGTGTCATTTCTACCAGTTTTACCTTGAAAATTCTAGAGGGGGCACCTGGGTGGCTCAGTCGGCTAAGCATCCGGGTCCTGATCTCAGGGTTATGAATTCAAGCCTCACATTAAAAAAAAAAAAAGAGTCCTAGAGAACTTTGCCTTTAAGTCTTGATGTTCCTTTAAAACGTTAAAAAAAAATATATTAAATGTTTTAAGTTACAGATTTTCTTACCTTCCCCAAATTGGTCCAGAGAAACATGTTGTACAAAGATAGATCATTTATACAGCTTCTACAAAACTCTCTTCTTTCTCTCTGATAATTTCTCAACTGCACCTATCTCTTTCTTCAGCCCCACTTCTCTTTCAACAATCTTTTATCCCCTGTTGCAAGAAAGATTTGGAGAAAAATCTGGTGGCTCAGGATCTGAAAGAAACAGCTGCACTGGTGTCCTTTCTCCGGGTCCTGACCCTATTTGGACTAGAACTCAAGCCCTCCTTGCTCTTTGCACCTTCCTGATTGGGTACTGGGCCAGAGAAGTTTTCTGTGAGTGTTTCTGGCCTTAAGACCCAGAACTGTGTGAGATTTGAGAATTGTGTGAGACCCTGAATTGAGCTAGTGGCTCTTGGAGGGTTTGGGAAGGGCACTCCAAGAAGGGTAAAGATAAGCAAAAGGTCAGTGAGGAGAGGCACCTGGCTGGCTCAGTCAGTATAGCATGTGGCTCTTGATCTTGGGGTCGTGAGTTCAAGCCCCACATTGGATGTAGAACCTAAAATATGAAGAAAGAAAGAGAGAAAAGAAAAGGAAAGAAAAGAAAAGAAAAGAAAAGAAAAAGTCAAATCAGTGAAGAACATGAGCCAAACCCTTAGAGGAGCAATAGAGCATAAAATTGGGGAGACATTTGGTATGGATACTATGGTTCAAAGCATTGCAAAGGAGATTGTCAGGGAGCCTGATGTAATACCATTGAGTATCATTGGCAAGAGGAAGAAGGCTGTGATGGAGGGACAGGGCTGAGAAAAAGAGGTCTGGCAGGGTGTTCAGGCTTGCAGCCAGGAAGGCAGTACCCAGAAGCTGATCCGTGGTGGTAAAAGGCACTTGGTGTTATTCTGCGGACTAGTAAATTTAGAACATGGGTTCCAAAAGCCAGACAGACCTGGGCTTGAAAACTACCTCCAATATTTAGTAGTTGTATGACTTGGGGCAAGTTGCTAACCTTCTCTGAGCCTTAGTTTTCTCCTCTGTAAAAATGGGAATAATAATAGTACCTACTTCATAAGGTTGTTGTGATTAAGGTAGAATATGCTGCAGCCTGGCAAGGGATCTAGGATTTAACCTGTGAGCCCGGGCCTGTTATGTGGGAGCAGGGCAAACAAAGTGGGCTGGGTAGGGACACATGTCACAAGGAGAGGGGGCTGCAGTAGGTCCCAGAATAACAGCCACATTAGGACTACTCCTCTCTCCCTAGGCTTGAGCACTGGGAAGGCACTATGAAGGTCCTGGCTTTGCTGTGGATTCTGGGGGAAGGTCCCTGGGAATAGTGCTCCGTGAGAGCTGGGGCAGAATAGGCTATCTTTTGCCCCCACTATCATGGTCAGGGCCCCAGGTGAGCAGCTCTAGTGCCTCCAGGCCTTTTGGTCCAGCCAAAGGGGTTTCCTCTCAAGGACTCTATGTATGGACAGACAGAGCAGAAACAGGACCCCTGACCCATCACTTCCCATTTGCTCTTGAGGGAGAAGGTAGATTTCTGAAGACCAAGTGGGGCTGTTTTAAAGAAAGGGTGATCGGGGCGCCTGGGTGGCGCAGTCGGTTAAGCGTCCGACTTCAGCCAGGTCACGATCTCGCGGTCCGTGAGTTCGAGCCCCGTGTCAGGCTCTGGGCTGATGGCTCGGAGCCTGGAGCCTGTTTCCGATTCTGTGTCTCCCTCTCTCTCTGCCCCTCCCCTGTTCATGCTCTGTCTCTCTCTGTCCCAAAAATAAATAAAAAAAACCGTTGAAAAAAAAAATTAAAAAAAAAAAAATAAAGAAAGGGTGATCTTGGTTAGGGCACAGTTGCCTTGCAAGAGCACTGTGCTTGACCTTGGCCCTGGGCACAGATTCAGCGCTTAGGAAGCCAGCGCGGTGGGGTACAGTGGTCATTGATGTTGGTCTCCCTCCAGGCCAGACTCCAATTCCTGCAGCCCTGCTGGCATCTGAGCCGTGACCAACGTAGGACTCCTGTTTCCTAGCAGTCCCTGCGGAACTTTCGCCTAATGGGTCCTCCGTGCCTGGCCGCCGTTGTCTTTCTCCTGGGGATAAGGATGCCAGGGGTGGGCTCTGGAGAGCACGCAGGTCTAAGGGGGTGAGGCGATGGCGCTGCAGGAGACCTTCTGCCACATCTGCCTTCCACAGTGGCCAGGGCAGCTTAGGTGGAGGTGGGGAGTGTGGACCTGGAGCCAAACCGGTGGAGCCACGCCCCTCCTGAGCTGTCAGTCAGCTTAAGCCCCGGGGCTAGAGGAGGTGCACTCTCTTCCTTAAAAATCCTGACCCCCACCCTGTCCTGTCTCTTCTCTCCCAGCCTAAAAAGGTGGGTACTTGAACTCGCGCGTCTCGGGTCCCACCCCGCCATTCCCCTCCACTCTAGGGCCACGTGGGTGACTATCAGTTGCTGTTTTTAACGTGACCTCTAGGTGTCACCCTTGGTCTCAGCTTAACCCGCCTATCTCAAGCCCCTTCCCCTGGAGGAGGCGGGCCCGGAAGTTCCCGCCTTTCTCGCCCTGCCTCTACCTGATTCCACTTCTCTTCCAGAATGCGGAGTGCTTGTCTTTTTACAAGGGGTGACCTGGCAGACCTTACAGAGAAGGTGAATTTTGTGTATGTATGTATGTATGTATGTATAGTAAAATACACATAACATGGTAATATTTACTGTGTTAACTATTTTTAAGTATACAGTTTGTGGTATTAAGTACATTCATATTGTGGAGCACCTGGCTGGCTCACTCGGTGGAACAGGAGACTCTTGATCTGCTGATTGTGGGTTCAAGCCCCACATTGGGTGTAGAGATTAGCTACAAATTAAATCTTAAAAAAAAAAAAAAGTACATTCATACTGTGCAGCTATGGTAGGAAACCTTAGGAATCAGTAGGCAGAGAGGGAAAGATTAGGACCTGAGGAGAAAAGAGAAAAGAACATACTTTGGAACAATGCAGGGAGTGTCTGACCACAGCAAACCCTCTCAGGCATAAGGTTCCTCTTAAGAATGTAACAGATATTACCTCCCCCTCAGGTTTCCCTCAGGAATTTGACAAAAGATCTGACTTAAAAGAAGTAGTAGATGGTATGGCCTAAGACCACACCTCATACAATGGAAATGAGCTGATCAAAAAGGAATGACTAGGCCTTTAGAGTTACCTAGCCAATAAAGGTAGAATCTGAGAAGGAACAAGAGGGAAGGGAAGGGGGTGCTGACCAGAACCTTATAAAACAAAGGCCCTTGCCTATCATCTCTGGCATTCACTTTCGAATGTCCTCTCTCTGTAAAGAGAGCTTTCATACTATTCTTCTTTTTTGGTCTTATACTCTAATAAACTTTTGCCTGCTGCTCATTTTGTGTCCACCTCTTCATTCTTCGAAGGGGTGAGACCACGAACCCAGGGTATTGAAAGTAAAAAATCCTGCAACACAGCCATCACTACCATCTATCTGCGGAACTCTTAACCTATTCCCCAGCTGAAACTCTGTCCCCAGTAAATAACTCCCCACTCTCCCCTGCCTCCAACCCCTGGAACCACTAGTCGACTTTTGACCACTCTAGGAGCTTCATATAAGTGAAATCATATACTATTTGTCTTTCTGTCCATCATTCCACCTTAAAAGGATCTAAGGTCACCAATGATCTTCAGTTGTCCCATGGACAATTTTCAGATCTCATCTTACTGCCTCTCAGAAATATTTTATTGCAGTTGACCTGACCCCTGTCTTCTTTCTGAAATACTCTTGCCCTGGCTTTTATAACATCATACTCACCTGGTTTTTCTTTGGTCTCATTATCTCTCCTATGCTCATTTTTAAATGTTGGTGCTCCTCAGGGCTTTGGTTACCATCTCCTTCCAGATGATCCCCGCATTTATGTCTCCCTTCCTAATCTTTCTTCAACTGCTTATTTGCCGGCTTGATTTGGATTCAACATGCCCAACACTGTCCTCCTTCTTATGCTCCCATCTCAGCAGCTGTCCCATTGCTTTCCAGTGGTCCTATTCAGAAACTACATCATTTTTTAACCTTGCTGTTCTTCACCCCTCACCTTGAGAGGCCTGAGAAAATTGAAACTTAAAAGCTTAAGTTACGGGAAACTGAAACCTAACCAAGCTTAACCAGCTTGTTCCGCTTCTGTACAATTGCTTGGCGCGCCCATGTATTCCTGATCAATCATTATTGCCTGGCACATCCGTATATTCTTGATCAACCATTGTTACTTGGCACATCCGTGTATTCCTGATCAATCATTGTGATACCCGTACCCCCCGTTGTGGTCTGACCTAAAGGCAGGAACCAATCGAATACTGTTAAGTGTCCAACTTTAAACACCAACCAATCGCAGCTCTGTAACTGTGGAAAATTCCTGATTTCCCCATGACTTGTTTGTACCTGTCTATAAAAGGGGTGTAAAAACCTCTCTCAGGGCCTCTTGGCGTCACCGGCAAGGGGGGCGCAGAGGTCCAGGTTCGAACCTGCAATAAATGACCCTTGCTGCTTAGCTTTGACTCTGGACTCTGGTGGTTCGTTTTTGGGGGTCTCTTAGACTCTGGGCGTTTCATTTGGTGCATTGGCCGGGAAGGCCCCCCCCCCAAACCCACCAGACCCCAAGTCAACGGGTCATTTCTGAGACCGATCGGTAAGTAAGCCGGCTCTGTCTGTGTCTGTGTCTGTTGTCTGTTCGTTTCTGGCTCTCCCGCGCGGGATCTGTATCAGTGACTGACCTAGCCCTGGCGGACGCGCTATAGGGAAGTCAGTCGGGACCAGTAGGAGACGTCCTCTGGCTCCCATCTGGGGCACTATTCTGGCCCATCAGAACTCTTTGTTCGGGTTACGGACACCCGTTCTGTATCTGGTCTCTTCTCCAAGGCACTTTCTGTTTGCCGCCGCGCTTGCGATTTAACTTGTCTCTTCTCCCCTGCAGGTATATCCAACTCGCTTCCGGAACAGAAACTAACTTGGCCCATTTATTTTTTCCTATACAGGCTATGGGACAGAACCAGAGTACACCTCTCTCCCTTCTTCTAGCTAATTTCAAGGATGTCCAGGCTGGAAGAAGGGAGAGAGGCCATAACCTAAGCCTGGACATCTGCCGGTCAAGACTCATCACTTTCTGCCAGTCTGAGTGGCCCACTTTCGGGGTGGGCTGGCCTACTGAGGGCACTTTTTGTTTGCCTATAGCGGCCAAGGTCAGGGCCACCCAGACCAGGTTCCCTACATCCCCATCTGGCAAGATCTTGTTGAAAACCCTCCACCCTATCTTCCCCCTCCCCTTGCACCCCAGGCCCTGCCCGAAGCGGCCGCCCCACCTGTTGCCCGCTGGTTGCCCCTCAAGGGGAACCTTGGGGGGGGGGGTGGGAAGCGGCAGCTGTGCCAGAACCAGGGAGGCTACAGGCAGCAGCCGTGCCTAGCCCTATTAAAAATGAAACCAACTGTGAAGGGCCAGCCGGCCAAACTCGCGGGCGCACCCAGTGTGAGCCAAGCTCTCGCCTCCCCCACTCCACTGTAGCCCTACCCCTGCGGGAAATAGGACCCCCCGATGAAACGGGCAATCCCCAACTCCAGTATTGGTCCTTCCCCACCAGTGACCTATATAATTGAAAAACCCAAAATGCTCGGTTTTCTGATAACCCTAGAGATCTTATAGCCCTCCTAGAGAGCACAATGTTCACTCACCAGCCTACCTGGGATGACTGCCAACAGCTTTTGCGAATCCTGTTCACCACGGAAGAAAGGGAGAGAATTCAACTTGAAGCGCGGAAGCTGGTCCCGAGGAAGATGGTCGACCCACTGTTAACCCTAACCTCATTAATGCAGCGTTTCCCCTGACTCGGCCTGATTGGGACTACAACTCGGCAGAAGGTAGGGGACGACTGCTCATTTATCGCCAGACTCTAATGGCGGGTCTCCGGGCTGCAGCACGCAAGCCCACCAATTTGGCCAAGGTGTACTCGGTAATACAAGGTAAGACAGAGAGCCCTGCCAACTTTTTAGAAAGATTAATGGAAGCCTTTAGGCAGTACACTCCCATGGACCCTGAGGCCCCTGAAAATCTGTCTTTTGTAAACCAGGCTGCCCCTGACATCAAAAAGAAACTCCAAAAATTAGAGGATTTAGAAGGAAAACAGATCCAGGATTTACTCCGCATTGCTCAGCGGGTATATAATAATCGGGACGCTCCAGAGGATAAGCAGAAAACTCGCCCCCCTAGGCACCCCCTAGACAAAGACCAATGCACCTACTGTAAAGAAAAAGGACATTGGATTCGTGACTGTCCCAAAAAGAAGCAACTGCGCTCGGGGTCAGAGCCATGGCAAACCAAAGCGGCCCCCATCCTATTTACCCAGAACTCAGGAATTCCTGGGGTCTGCGGGATTCTGCCGGTTGTGGATCCCAGGTTTTGCTGAAATGGCCAAACCCCTTTACGCAGCCTCTAAAAACCAACCATCATTTGAATGGTCTGCGGAAGCTGAGCAGGCATTCCAACAGATAAAGAGAGCTCTCCTATCGGCCCCAGCTCTAGGACTGCCCGATATCTCTAAGCCCTTCCACTTATATGTGGATGAGCATAAAGGCATAGCCAAGACAGTGCTAACCCAGCATCTAGGTCCGTGGCCCAGACCAGTGGCCTCTCGAAGAAAAAAAAACTGGACCCTGTAGCCGCAGGATGGCCCCCTTGTCTCCGGATAATAGCGGCTACAGCCCTAATGGTTAAAGACGCCGATAAGCTGTCCCTGGGTCAAGAGTTACATGTCACCACACCCCACGCCATCGAAGGAGTACTCAAGCAGCCCCCCGATAGGTGGATGAGCAATGTCGGATGGTCCATTATCAGGGACTCCTGTTAAATCCCTTGCGGACCACATACACCCCTCCCCGAACTCTAAACCCGGCCTCGCTGCTACCCGACCCTGACCTGGACTCCCCGCTCCCTGACGGTGCCGACATCCTAGCGCAGATCCATGGAACAAGGAAAGACCTACAGGACCGGCCATTACCTGATGCTGAGGTCACCTGGTTTACTGACGGAAGCAGCTTCGTCCATCAAGGACAGAGGTATGCGGTATGCGGGGGCAGCAGTGACATCTGAGACTGAAGTGATATGGGCAGAGGCTCTGCCCACAGGGACTTCTTCCCAAAGGGCAGAACTAATTGCATTGACCCAAGCATTAAGAATGGGGCGGGACCACAAAGTGACTGTATATACAGACAGCCGGTATGCCTTTGCCACGGCCCATATACATGGGGCAATATACCGTGAGAGGGGACTACTCACTGCTAAAGGCAAAGACATCAAAAATAAAGATAAAATTCTGGCCCTATTGGCCGCTATTTGGGCCCCTAAAAAACTGGCTATAGTACATTGCCCGGGTCACCAAAAAAAAAAAAAAAATAAAATAAAATAACTGATCCAATCTCTCGAGGAAATAACCTCGCTGACCAGACTGCACGCCAGGTAGCACAAAACCCCATTCAAGTACTCCCTGCGCAGCTACCAGACCCAGGGCCCCGAGATTTACCCCCACAGCCTGAATACTCAGAAGATGATCTTATCTGGATGCGCAAGCTCCCCATGACCCAAGTTACAGATGGATGGTGGAGGGACTCCAGAGACCGCCTTATCCTTCCCGACAAATTGGGCCACGCAATCCTGGCAAAAATACTCCAGAACGCGCACCCACACGCCACAGCCCAAGGCCACCGAAAAAGAGGAACCATACCAGAAGCCCACTGGGAAGTGGACTTCACCGAGGTAAAGCCTGACAAATACGGCTATAAATACTTACTAGTGTTCGTAGACACTTTTTCAGGATGGACTGAAGCCTTTCCAACCAAGAAGGAAACGGCGCAGATAGTAGCCAAAAAGATCCTAGAAAAAATCCTGCCCAGGTATGGTTTTCCAGTCATGATAGGGTCAGATAATGGACCTGCATTCGTCTCTAAGGTAAGTCAGGGATTGGCTTCCGTACTTGGGGCAGATTAGAAATTACATTGTGCCTACCGGCCCCAAAGCTCAGGACAAGTAGAAAGAATAAATAGAACATTAAAAGAGACCCTTATTAAATTGACTATGGAGACTGGCGCTAATTGGGTAGAGTTACTCCCCTACGCTCTGTACAGGGTTCGCAACTGCCCATACAAGTTGGGCCTTACACCCTATGAAATCATGTTTGGCAGACCCACACCTAATCTTAAGTCAAACCTCATTCAATTAGACCAAGATAACAGCCTCTTGTCTTCTCTCAGGGCTCTACAGCGGGTTCATGAGGCCGTGTGGCCTAAACTAAAAGAACTGTATGAGGCAGAACTCCCACCCACTCCTCATCAGTATCATCCAGGAGACTGGGTCCTCGTCAAGCGACACTGGCAGGAGAACCTTGAACCCAGGTGAAAAGGACCCCACCAAATCATCCTGACGACTCCCACCGCCATCAAGGTAGATAACCTCCCCACCTGGATCCACCACACCCACGTGAAGCCTGTCGACCCGTTGTCTGACCTCATGGGACACACTGATAAAAATACTACTTGGACTGTAGACCGGAGTAAGAAAAACCCCCTCAAACTAACCTTGCGCCGTGCCTCCCCTAGACATGTTCAGGATAGTAACCCTTGTCCTACTAGCCCTCAACCTCAACCTCCTGGAGGGAGGACTAAATGCCCCCGTTGACAAACAGAAATTGTATGAAGTTCTGTATGGAAGGCCCTGTGATTGCACAGGTGGCGTAGTTAGAACCCTTACCCTGCCACATGGTAAAAGACTAATAGCTGGCTCTATAGGAAGGGGTGGTCACTATCAGTGAAGATACACTCAAACCCAAGACTGTGGGACCACAATTGCTCACTTAACCCAGACCTATGACATCACAGGACCCCAAAAACAGCAGTGGTTATGTGTTGACAAACCTAAGCCCCTGCCCCCCACAGCAGAATGCCCTTGCTCTACTTTCCAGGAGTCGATGCATAGCTCTTGTTATGACTCCTATCAGCAATGTATAGGGCCAGACAACTCCACTACCTACTTTACAGCTATCCTACAGAGTAACAGGGCAGCAAAAGCTAGTGATAATAATATGCAACTTCAAGCCGGCTGCCGTGGCTCAGTTGGAGTCTGCTGGAACCCCCATGCCCATCCCTAGTTTAAACTTTGCAACTGGCAGATCCAAACGAGCTGTAGTTGTTATCCCCCTCCTGACAAGCCTAGGAATTACAGGTGCATTAACTATCGGGACAGCAGGATTAGGAGTCTCCATACACTCCTATCTGCGACTCTCTCGGCAACTAATTAATGATGTCGAGGCCTTGTCAGGGACAATCCAGGATCTGCAGGATCAGCTAGATTCCCTAGCAGAAGTGGTGTTACAAAATAGAAGAGGGTTAGATGTGCTAACCGCAGAACAAGGCAGCATCTGCTTAGCCCTACAAGAAAAATGTTGCTTTTATGCCAATAAATCAGGAATAGTTCGGACCAAAATTAAATAGCTCCAAGAGGATCTTGCACACCGAACAAAATAATAAACTTTATCAGGGACAGACTAAACACCATTCAGGTTATGGTCCTTTGACCACAGTATCAGCTCCTAGACATGGAAAGCAAGCTTGATTAGGTAACACTGTAGGACCCAAGATTGGGTCCTCAGGTACTTGAGAAAGGGGGGAATGAGAGGCCTGAGAAAATTGAAACTTAAAAGCTTAAGTTACGGGAAACTGAAACCTAACCAAGCTTAACCAGCTTGTTCCGCTTCTGTACAATTGCTTGGCGCGCCCATGTATTCCTGATCAATCATTATTGCCTGGCACATCCGTATATTCTTGATCAACCATTGTTACTTGGCACATCCGTGTATTCCTGATCAATCATTGTGATACCCGTACCCCCCGTTGTGGTCTGACCTAAAGGCAGGAACCAATCGAATACTGTTAAGTGTCCAACTTTAAACACCAACCAATCGCAGCTCTGTAACTGTGGAAAATTCCTGATTTCCCCATGACTTGTTTGTACCTGTCTATAAAAGGGGTGTAAAAACCTCTCTCAGGGCCTCTTGGCGTCACCGGCAAGGGGGGCGCAGAGGTCCAGGTTCGAACCTGCAATAAATGACCCTTGCTGCTTAGCTTTGACTCTGGACTCTGGTGGTTCGTTTTTGGGGGTCTCTTAGACTCTGGGCGTTTCAACCTCTAGTCAATCGCCATATCCCTGCCCATTCTATTTCCATAACATTTCTCCAACCATCACCTCCCTCTTCATACCCCTGTACCACCCAAGTGCAAGGTCTCACTGTTGCCACACCACCTGGACACTACTAATTGCCTCCCTGGCTTTAGGTTTACTACTGTCCTAACCAGTCTCCACCCGGTAGCCAGAGTTAGCATTGAAAAATGTAGGTCTGATTATGTTACTGTCCTGCTTAAAAACGTTCACTAAGTTCTGCTTGCACTTGGGGTAAAGACAAAAAAATTTCCCCTAGCTGATTAACCCCTGACAACCTTTCCAACTTTTGTTGTCACCACTACCCCCTCCTCCATACTGTAGTTTCTTGAAAGTGTCATGCTTCTTCCCACTCAGAGCTTTGTCTTTGCTGTTCCTTCCTGCCTAGAATACATTTTCTTTCCCACCTGCCTTGTACCTGGCTAACAACTTATCAATCAGTAGATATCAGCTTAAATTTAACTTGTTTCAGGATGTCTTCCAAGACCCCCAAGACTTATGTCCAGTGCCTCAATATTTATAAATGAACAAACTAAGGCCTCAAGGGGCTGATGGGTGATTATCAGACTACAGGGTTGTTTTTTTTTTAAGTTTATTTATTTGTTTTGAGAGAGTGCGTGAGAGGGGAAGAGAGAGAGCAAAGAGAGAGAGAATCCCAAGCAGGCTCTGCACTGTCAGCACAGTGCTGGATGTAGGGCTCAAACTCACAAACCATGAGCTTGGGACCTGAGCAGAAATCAAGAGACAGTCCTTAACTGACTGAGCCACCCAGGCGCTCCCATACTGCAGTTTTTAACATAACCTCTAGGTGTCACCCTTGACCTCTGCTTAACCAGGACTTGGCTGGGAACCAGGAATGAGGGGCTGAGTAGGTACAGGGCCTGGCTGGTCCATCCAGCTGGGAAAGGTTATTGGAAGCCCAGCTTCTTCTCTCAGGTCTGACACCTTCTCCATCTGCTCTGGGTCAGCTGCCTTGATAGGGTGACCAACCATTCCTGTTTTCCCAAGACTGAACTTCCAGTGCTCCCAGGTAGTGGAAATTTCAGTGTTAAAACTGGGACAATCCCAGCCAAACCAGGGAAGAGGGGCCAAAATGTTCATATCTGCATGAGACTAAGGTCTAGGTCTCGCAGGAGAGCTTAGCTATAACCCAGCCAAGCTCATCACAGTAACACCACTGGTGTGCTGACCTTGCAGGCTGGTGGTTGTAAGAATTTAGGGACCGAATGTATATATACTTTAAATGAGCATAAAGGACACACCTATGTCTGACAATGCTACCATTGGTTGAATGCCACTGGGCATAATCCATATATATTGTTTCTAATCCTCACAGAAATATTAAGAGTACAGAAGATAATTCCTCTTTTGGAGATGAGAAAATGAGACTCAGAGAGGTTAAGTGACCAGCCTAAGTCACACAGCTATTTAGAAAAATAGTGAAATTTAAACCTATGTCTATCTGACTACAGAGCTCCTGCTATTTTTTTTTTAAACATTTTTTTTTTAACGTTTATTTATTTTTGAGACAGGGAGAGACAGCATGAACGGGGGAGGTTCAGAGAGAGAGGGAGACACAGAATCTGAAACAGGCTCCAGGCTCTGAGCTGTCAGCACAGAGCCTGACACGGGGCTCGAACTCACGCACCGCGAGATCATGACCTGAGCCGAAGTCGGATGCCCAACCGACTGAGCCACCCAGGCGCTCCATCTCCTGCTATTTTTAATGAATCTATAGCCTCACCATTTCCCTCCTGCTCTGGTCTTCATTTGGGAGTCCAGGGGGGTGTAAGTAGGAGGTAAGAGGCAGGTGTGGGTAGAAGAGATTGAGGAAGAGGCCTGTGGTCAGGTGTATGTGGGGGTCCACATAGCATAGACAGTTTGCCTGTCCACACATAAGTGGGCTTTGCCATCTTGAACTGGGTATGGACATAGCCTGGGGATCTCCAGGGAGGCCCCTTCACAGGCTGTTGTCTTAACACCAAACTGTGTCCTCATTGAGGAGCCAGGGTCATGTTTTCCAGAGTCCAGGACGAACCCAGCCAGTTCTTATTTGATTGCAAATGGACATCGAGACATGGGAGATGCACAGGGGAGGAGCCATCAGAGGCTAGCCATAAACTAGAGGGACAGGTGAGGGGTAGGAGGATGGGTGGAATCTGTGAGAAGTGTTATGCTAAGCACTGTGCCTTGCCCAAAGTGTGGGCTCAGTGAATGGTTGCAATTAATGATACAGCCAGTTGCTTCTCTTTCCTAGAGATATTGTAAGGCTGAGCTTTATTTTTGCCTAGGGATTTATTTAGGAATTGAGCTGCTTTTTTATTGTTTTTAGAGGTGGGGGTGGGTGGGGGGAAGAAAGGCAGAGGAAGAGAGAAAGAATCCCAAGCAGGCTCCATGCACAGTACAGAGCCTGATGCGGTGCTTGATCCCACAACCCTGTGATGATGACCTGAGCCAAAATCAAGAGTTGGACACTCAACCGACTGAGCCAGCAAGGTGCCCCTGAGCTGCTTTTGAATACTAAACAAGAGTTTGTTGTGTAGAATTATGTGCAGAGGACTGACTTTGTTTGAGTAGCAGTATGGGCAGAGGCCTAACTGGGCTGGGCAGTGGTCAGGGCCCTGATGAGCATTGGTCTGGCAGCCAAATGTCTACTGTACAGGAGGTTTAATAAGACCTTGGATTCCGTTACATTAGAAAACAAAGAATTTAAACTTTTCTGGCAAGAAGGTGATTTGGGATATGTAGTTTCACTTTATTTCCTTGGTGATGTCCAAAGACTGTTAGGGTACAAGATCTGTCCCCAGATCTGCCCAGCCCCTGGACCTGGTATGGCTTGGTGCCTTGTGGCCAGGTTCTGCCCATGGCTCCACTCTGCCAGTCAAGTCATCAGACAGCTGGAACTTTAGGAAGTCCTCCCCAGAGCTGGGCTCTCTGCTTTTCCCTAGCTGGACTGCCACCTTCTACCAGAGAACCGGGCCACATATACTGGGCATAAAGGCAGGCTGGGGAAGAGAGAAACTATCAATTATGCAATTAGTCCTTGTATGCAGGACTCTTTTGTCCGACATTCTAAAAATACCTCACATATTCCAATTTGACTAAAGGGAGAAGGATTTTGTGAAACAGTCACCAACAATGTATCATCCCACTGATGTGGGGCCTCTTGCCAGTCACTCATGGAAGACAGTAACTTGGTGCAGTGGAAAGCACGTGACTTTAGAGTCAAACAGAATTGGGTTCTGCTATGTTCTTGCTGGGAGACTTTGGGAAAGTTACACAACCTCTCTGAGTCCTGATTTCCTCAACTGATAAATAGGGATAATAATAATGTCTATGTCACAAGTTTGTTTTGAGGTCTAAATTTGTTATGCAATGTATATAAAGCCTTAAAAAGTATGATATTCATTGAGTATGTATTATGTGGCATGCCATGTTTAAGTGCTTTATAAGCATAGTATGGACTCATTTAGCCCCATGAGTTGTAACTTTCATTGTCTGTGCTTTATATATGCAAAACTGAGACTTGAGAAGCTTGAGTAACCTGCCCAAAGTCCCAGAGCTGATAAATTGCAGACCTAGGATTTGGACCCAGGCAGTCAGGTTCCAGCTCACGTGTACTTAACTACCAAGCCATGATGCCATATGGAGTAGGGCTGAATAAAGAACAGCTATTATGATCATAGTAATTTAGTATTAAGTGCTTTTTATATCTATGGTGCTAAGTGTTAATTATTAGCATATTTGGATGCAACATCTATCCTTTTTGTTCCTATTTTTTCCACAGCCATGGCAACAAAGAGCCTTGTGCTCGCTACAGCAGAGCATTCTGCCTTTGTCCGATCCAGTCCGGTGCGTCAGTCTCTGCAAACAACAAAAGATGTGGCCACTGACCGCCTGCCCCTGCCCCCATCAGAGGACCAAGGGAAGCTGAGGCCTCTCTGACTGGAAGCAAGCTAGGAGAGCAGCAGACAGGTACAGAGTGGCAGACTGGGAGCAGGGCTTACAAAAGGGAGGTCATGCTTAATAAGCCTGATTAATTTCTTTGAGTGGCAACAATGCAAGCGGACAGGGGTGAAAGGAGGGACAGTAATTCATCCTGATTCCAAGGCACAGGAACGCTGCTAAAACCAACACAGAGGTTTTGTGGAGATGCTGCTGGGGCCTGGAGGGGCTCAGCCTTGGGGGCAGCTGGAAGGAAACTCGATGAGTGGCTCATGGTGACCTAGTGAAGAGGAAACCCAGAGCAGGGACAGAGCATAGCTTGCCCAAGCCATCTAACCAAGACACCAATCTGACAGGACACTTGCCTGTTAATTCCCTTCCAATGGTTTCCCACTGCCTAAATATTGTATAATGTGAATGATAATGAAATAATAAAAGATGCATTTATTTGATACTTAGTATATAAAGGGTACTTTACAGAGGGGAAACTGAGGCAGAGAGCTAAAGAAACCTGCCTGGACACACAGTTAATACACACTGAGACTCCAACCCAGTCTGCTCTCAGGCCCTGTGCTGACTTCCAACTATAGTCCCAGTCCATTTATAACTGTGTTCATTGGTGCATCTCTTCCATCAGACAGGAAGCCCCTCTGTAGCAGGACCCATAACTGACTCAATCTGCAATGTTAGCCCTCAGTAGATGTTGGTGATGCTGAAACTCCTATGTCCTTCGTGCTTCTCCCTCCAAACGTTCTCCCTAGGTGAGTTCATCCATGCTTTTGACTTCAATTCTCACCTCCTGGAGGAAGACTTCTAGGGAAGGCATTATGGTTGACTCCCTAACTTCAGTTCCACCCCACATGATTACTGTAAGTCCATCATATTAATTCCATCTTTCTTGCTGGTAATAATCAGCTTAGAAATGGGGCTATGCGCTGGTCCTATCCAGTGAGGCTAAGGGGACATTTATTGGGGGGGCTTCTGGGAAAGGTTTCCTCACTCCTAGGAGAGAACCACTGGAAGCAACAGTGACTCTTCTTCCTGGGAATATTGTCAAGTCTGGATATGGCCTGGAACTAATGCAGTCGTATTAACAGCTGAGGATGAAGCCAACAGCAGGGATGCCAGAGCGCAGAGCTGGAAGGAGTCTTTGTCCTTGACAGCACTCAGTCTGCCAACCCCAGAGGCCACCCTAATGCTGAACTTCCTCAAACAAGGGAAATTTTAAATATTGTCACTGCTGATACCATTTAGAGTGAGCTTTCTGATATTTGTAGCAGAAAGCATTCTTAGCGATACAACCAGGGAAGCATTATGGCTTTTGTGGTCCCCTTCCTACAGAACAATTTCTTTTTAAATTATTTTTTATGGGGTGCCTGGGTGGCTCAGTCAGTTGAGCGTCCGACTTCGGCTCAGGTCATGATCTCACAGTCTGTGAGTTCGAGCCCCGCGTTGGGCTCTGTGCTGATGGCTCAGAGCCTGGAGCCTGCTTCCAATTCTGTATCTCCCTCTCTCTCTGCCCCTTCCCTGCTCATGCTCTGTCTCTCTCTGTCTCAAAAATAAATAAAAACATTAAGAAAAAAAATAAATAAAAATAAATAAATAAATTATTTTTATGATTGCATTGGCATAAAGATGCATATATTAATATTGTACATTAAAACCTCTCTTTTAAAGTTTATTTATTTTGGGGGGGGAGGGACAGAGAGAGAGGGAGAAAGAGAATCCCAAGCAGGTTCCACATAGTGCAGAGCCCGATGTGGGGCTCAAAGCCAGGAACTGAGAGATCATGATGAGCCCAAGTCAGACGTTTAACTGACTGAGCCAGCCAGGTGCCTCTAAAACGTCTTTGATTTAAAAGTTTGTTTTTACTTCTGATTTAAAGAAGAGTAAAGCATTTTTTTGTGTGTGGGTTTCTAGAAATATTGGGGAACTAATGTGCCTAGTTGGCCCTGGATACAACTCCCCAATATCCATCTCTAGTCCATACTTCCCTTCTGACCTTCAAACCTTCGCATCTACATACTTATATGATAGTTCCATGTGGGTGTCTTACCTTAAGTTTAACATGCCTATGTTAAATTATGTGTCTGAACACATAATTTTGCACACACCTTCTCTTTGTCCAGTGTCCCCTATCTGAAGAAACTATATGCAACACCCAGCTAGTGGCACCAGTCAGAAACCTGGGACCTCAACTTCTCTCACCCCATGCCCAATCCATCACCAAATGCTGTCAATTTTCCTTCGTAAATGACTCTTAAAAGCATTTACTTGCTTCCACTTCCACTCCTATCTCCACTGCTATTGTCCTAATCCGTGTTCCCAGCATCTCTTGCCTAGATTACTGCCATGGACCCTAATGGTCTCCCTATATCTCATTCTCCCTCTCATTTTTTACCTGCACTGCTCTCAGAAAGATCTTTTTGGGGCTCTTGGGTGGCTCAGTCGATTAAGCGTCTGACATCCTTTCAGGTCATGATCTCAGAGTTCATGGGTTCGAGCCTCATGTCGGGCTCTGTTCTAACAGCTCAGAGCCTGGAGCCTGCTTCTGATTCTGTGTCTCCCTCTTTCTCTGCCCCTCCCCCATCGCGCTCTGTCTCTCTCTTTCTCGAACAAATAAACATTAAAAAAAAAAAGGTCTTTTCCTTTTTTTAAAATTTTATTTATTTATTTTTAAAATTTTTTTGAGAGAAAGAGCATGAATGAGGGAAGGGCAGAGAGAGAGGGAGACACAGAATCCGAAACAGGCTCCAGGCTCTAAACTGTCCGTACACAGCCTGAACTGCAAGATCATGACCTGAGCCTAAGTTGGCACTTAACTGACTGAGCCACCCAGACGCCCCAGAAAGTTTTTTTCAAACTGCAATCCTGATCCCATTATCCCCTGGTTAAAACCTAATGATGGCTTCTGTTGCTCTTGTGACAGAGACTTAAACCTTTAGTGAGACCTCGGAGGCCCTGTTTAGCCTGGCTCCTGCCTCATTTTGTTCTCTTGTACTCTGCGAATGTTCTTCCCTTAGCCCCTCAAACACAAAGGCTCTTTCCTGCCATAGGATCTTTGCACATGCTGTTTTTCCATTTTCTACTCCTCCTTCAGTTTAAGTATACTTTCCTAAGGAGGTCTTCACAGACCCTTCAGTCTCCTATGGGCATTAGGCAAGTTTCTTAACTGCCTGATGCCTCTGTTTTCTCATCTGTAAGATGAAGATGATAATAATGCCAAACTCATAGGTTTGTTGTGAGGATTAAATAAAATGATGAATGGGAACCACTGTGGGGTCAGACTGGTGCATTGTTCTGCGTGTACAATTGTCCTGTTCTCTGCCTGGCTTTCTAGATGTGAAAAGTAGTGGAGACGCCCTCCCCAATTCTAGGTGGGAAGCTTGGGGTAAAACAAGCCCTAAAATGTGAAGGTTTCAAGGAAGAGCATCTACACAACAGCACTCGAAAATTTCTAAGTGATTTGGAGCTCCTGGTGGTGCAGCTGGCTGAGCATCTGACTTCTGCTTAAGCCATGATCTCACAGTTCATGGGTTTGAGCCCAACTTGAACTCTCTGCTCTCAGCACAGAGCCTGCTTCAGATCCTCTGTCCCCGCCTCTTTCTGCCCCTACCCCTCTCATGCTCACTCTCTCAAAAATAAATAAAAACATTAAAAATTTTTTTTTAATTTTTTTTTTCAACGTTTATTTATTTTTGGGACAGAGAGAGACAGAGCATGAACGGGGGAGGGGCAGAGAGAGAGGGAGACACAGAATCGGAAGCAGGCTCCAGGCTCTGAGCTGTCAGCCCAGAGCCTGATGCGGGGCTCGAACTCACGGACCGCGAGATCGTGACCTGGCTGAAGTCGGACGCTTAACCAACTGCGCCACCCAGGCGCCCCTAAAAATTTTTTTTAAGGTGAATAAATTATATAAACAAAATTTCTAAATAATTTGAATGAAACCGAGGAGCTAATTGTGCCAGGGAGTCACTGACAATGCCTGGGTTGGGCTGGAGGTACTCAGAGGAGGGAGAGATCAAAACAACCCACAAAGGTCAGGGAGAGAGGGGAGGTCAGCAGGAGCACACCACATTTCTGTCAAATTTCCAAATGGCCTATAGCCTCTAGAACAAAAGATACTGGTTGCAATGGGGTCTGTGTATCAGGCAAACCTGGGCTTCCAGCCTTACCCTGTCACTTATGGGCTGGAGGATCAGGAAAGTCACTTCACTTCCCTGTGCCTCAGTTTCCTTATCTATGAAATGGAGCTAATGAACTTACTTTGCAGGGTTTGTAGGAGGGTTAAATAGAACTTTATTAGTTTGCTCAGGCTGCCATGAAAAGTACTATACAGGCTACCTTAATTTATTGTATGTTGCTTTATTGTACTTTGCACATACTGTTCTTTACAGATTGAAGGTTTGTGTTAACCTTGTGTTGGGCAAATCTATTGGCTCCATTTTTCCAACAGCATTTGCTCACTTTGTGTCTCTGTGTCACATTTTGGTAATTCTCATAATATTTCAAACTTTTTAATTATTATTGTATTTGTTATAGTGATATATGATCAGTGATTAGACTTACTGAAAGCTCAGATGATGGTTAGCATTTTTTAATAAGGTATATATATATATATATAGTTTTTTAGACATAATGCTATTGTTCACTTAGTAGACTATATTATAGTGTAAACATACTTTTATATGCAGTGGGAAACCAAAAAATTCATTTGACTCTCTATATTGGAATATTCACTTTATTGCAGTAGTCTGGAACTACACCCACAATATATTTAAAATAGGCCTGTACCACAGACTAGGTAGCTTAAACAACAGAAATTTACTTTCTCACAATTCTGGAGGCTAGAAGTCTGAGATCAAGATTTCTAAGAGGTTGCTTTCTTTTAAATCCTCTCTCCTTGTTGATGGCCATCTTCTTCCAGTGTCTTCACATAGTCTTTCCTCTGTATGTGTCTGTGTCCTAACCTCTTCTTATAAGAACAACAGGAATATTGGATTAGGGCCAAGTCATAGGACTTCATTTTACCTTACTTACTTCTTCGAAGGCCCTATTTCCAAACATGGTCATATTCTGAGGTAATGGGGGATTAGGATTTCAACATATGAATTTTTGTGTCACATAATTCAGCCTATAACAGGGATATAGACATATGTCAGTAACCAGCAAACAGCAAGGACTCAGTTATGCTAATTACTTTTTTGTCTCTAATGGGAAGAGCAGACAATGGCAGTGTATTCAGAGAGTCCCAGAACTCCATAGATAAATAAAGCTTTCAGCCTTAAGGCACCTCTTGACTTTCTTAAGCACTGGGGCTTTCCTCTGCTCCTTGGGGGTGGGAATTGTGATAAATCACATCATGTCTGAAAGCAACTGAAACTCTAGGAGTTAACTTTATTTTTAGTATATTGATTTAGCTAAAAAAGTCCGAAACATTATCTGCCAATCCCAAAGTAATTCAACCCTGACAATATCTGCCTGCAGACTTTACTAAAATGGACCTATAATTGATCTCAGTAGGTAGCCCAAACTTAACCCACTGAATAATCAGTGTTTACCAAGTGTGAGTTTTTGTGTCAGATGCTGTGGAAGACACCCCCCCCCCCAAAAAAAATCCAGGACACAGTCCTTACCTCTGGACCTAGAGGTTTTCATTGGGGTGTTAGTTCCCATCAGGAAAAGATAATAGAAAGCAGCCTCTGATGTAAGCAAAGTGAAGGATCAGACAGTTTGAGATGCCTGTGAGACATCCAAGTGGAGCTGCCTAGGGGTCAGCTGGATGGACACCTGTGGAGCTTCAGAGACTGGTCTGATTTAGCGATATAGGTTTGGGAGTCACTGTAATAGAAATGAAGCTGTGGGGGAGAGTGGCATCTTGGAGGGATAGTATGGCATGTGTGGAGACAAGAGGGCCAAAACCAAGTCCAAGTTTTTTGGGAGAGAGAATCTGATTGGCCCAACTTGAGTCCAATCAGCTGAGGTTAAGGGGTCAGAGTCAAGACAGATAAACGTGGCTGCCAAGCCCCAGGGTCCCAACCTTGTAGGTAGATGGGGGAGAGGGCATTCTTTGAGAAGGCAACACACATTGTCACTGCTGTTAACCCCTCTGAGAGACTGCAGCAGGCAAGATGTGCTACCAGGTGGCTCTGGCCAAAGTAAAGCTGTGAACGCTGAAACCTCCCTCAACAATGGAGGCTGGGATGTTCAGAGAGCATGGACAGGGCTGGAAAGAGTTTTTATTCCCTTATCCCTTCTGTTGGAAGAATAATAGCCCCTCAAAGAAACCTGTGTCCTAATCTCCAGAACCTGTGACTATGTTATATTATATAGCAAAGGGGAATTAAGGTTGTTAATCAGCTGACTGATTTTGAGGTGGGCCCAATACAATCAGAAGGGTCTTTAAAGAGTGGAAGACAAGGCAGAAAAGGAATCAGAGTCAGAGAAGGGGATGTAACACCAGAAGCCATGGCTAGGGTAATTCAATGCAAGAAGGATTCAATCTACCATTGATGGCTTTGAAGGCAGAACGGAGCCATGAGTCAAGGAGTGAGGACTGCCTCTGGCCACCAAAAAAGCAAGGAAATGGATTGTCTCCTAGAGCCTCCAGAAGGACACAACTCTGCCAATAACCTTGATTTTAGTTCAGTGAGACCCATTTTGAGCTTCTGACCTCTAGAACTATAAGATAACAAATTTGTATTGTTTGAAGCTGTTAATTTTGTGGTAATTTGTTATAAAAGCAATAGGAAACTAATACACCCTCCTGGCTATCTAATTCCCACAGGGGCAACAGTAAGAGTCACTTTTCGATCTATGTTTCTTTTTATCCCTTTAGATTATTCTCTATTTTCTCTAAGATCTGCTAGACTTTTCCCAATTTTCACCCAGGCAGAGGCCCCTTTGAGGACACTGCTAAATCCTGAAGCCCAAGAACATGCCTCCCCAACACCATTTGTTTTTTCAAGGACTGTCCCAAATGCCACCTTTTGCTTGAATCCTCATCATTTTTCCCAATGGATAATCTTTCTTCCTCTCAATTCCTGTGGCAAACCCCTCACTGAGACACTTGTCATCCTGTCTTCTACATTCAAGGCTTTGTCTCCACTCTTCTAGGAGCTTGTATCTGTTTATCCTTAGCTGTTTTAAATCACCAGCCTTTGTAATTAGGCGAAGGCATGTACTTGGTTCCCAATTTGGGGAAGAGCTCAGCAAGAGATAAAGAACAGAGATGTGTTGTTCCCCTAGGACTCTAATCTCAGCTCCTTGCTCCTGCCAGTAGATGATGTCAACCACCAGGAAAAGACAGCAATAAATCCTGTGTTGAAGGCCAGCCAATAGCTATTTTACTCACCATACTGGCTATCTCCTGTACTTTCTTCATACCTTCTAGGCCCTCCTTTGACACCACCATTGCAGGGAACCAGCTTCACACAAATGTCATGTGACAGCACCTCATCTCGGCTTCTCCATATATCTTACTTGCTGTCTCAGAGGTTCTGTAAGAACCACCTGGCATTCATATTGGTGCTCTGGGAAGTGTGAGGGTTTACCACATCATGAGACAACCCTTGACCAAAAGGAGAGGGGAGTTGAAGGATAAATGCTCCCTCCTCTGGCATATGGGCAGACAATTTTGAAGTGGTTTTTCACAGCTCTTCAGAAGGTTCCAACAAGATCAAGCCCCAGTTTCCATAGCTGTGATCAACTCAGGTATGCCCTCTTGAATTAGCTTTCCTTCTTTTGTGTTTCCGTCTCACTAGTCCTCTACTTTGGTCCCTTGGATTACCTCCTAAAGTAAACTATCTGCATGTGAACATGAGGTTGTACTTTCTGGGGAATCCAGCCTATGATGCCTACCTTGTGGTTGGAGTTGCACTTGTGTCACATGACTGGACTGACCAATGTTAAGCAGCCTGAGGCCATTTTGAGTGTCAGCCTTGTAGGTCTGACCCCAAAACAGAATCTGTAGGAATCACTTATCTTCATGTACCATCTCACCTAGATGCAGCAGCCTCTGAGTTCCCTTTTTTGGACACATTTTGTGGACTAAATGCTAAGCCATCAATAATTTCAACAAAAGTAGAAAGAGACTCAGGCTATACCTTACTCATTTTGGCATCTTCTGTAGTTTATTACGTGTATCAGGTGCTCAATCTGAACAAGCTGAAGTACCACACCTATTACATAGCTCCTTTCAATGTTTCTGGAGAAATGGTGGGTCTTTTTTTTTTTTTGTAATTTTTTTTTTTTCTTCAACGTTTATTTATTTTTGGGACAGAGAGAGACAGAGCATGAACGGGGGAGGGGCAGAGAGAGAGGGAGACACAGAATCGGAAACAGGCTCCAGGCTCTGAGCCATCAGCCCAGAGCCTGACGCGGGGCTCGAAATCACGGACCGCGAGATCGTGACCTGGCTGAAGTCGGACGCTTAACCGACTGCGCCACCCAGGCGCCCCAAGAAATGGTGGGTCTTTTTGCCTGCTCCTGCCTGACACATACTGTATAATAACAATATTTATTGAGTACTAATTATATTTCAGATATTGCTTTATGCACACTATCCTAGTTTTATTAACAGCCTTCCCTGGTAATAGGTACTCTTAATATCTCTATTTACAGATGTGAAAATTGAGGTTCTGAGAGGTTAAGTAATTGCCTAAAGTTGTACAGTAAATAAATAGTAGAGCCAGGATTTGAATTCAGCATTTCTGAACCCAGAGCTCATTCTTTTTTTTTTTTTTTTTTAATTTTTTTAAAGTGTATTCATTTTTGAAAGAGACAGAGAGAGGCAGAGAGAGAGGAAGACACAGAATCTAAAGCAGACTCCAGGCTCTGAGCTGTCAGCACAGAGCCTCACACAGAGCTTGAACCCCTGAACCCTGAGATCATAACTGGAGCCAAAGTCAGATGCTTAATCGACTGAGCCACCCAGATGCCCCTCAGGACTCATTCTTAATCACAATGATCTACTGGTAAGAAAACAAAGACTATTAGGGGTGCCTGGGTGGCTAAGTCGGTTAATATGTCCGACTTTGGCTCAGGTCATGATTTCACGGTTCGGGTTCGAGCCCCGCATCGGGCTCTGTGCTGACAGCTCAGAGCCTGGAGCCTGCTTCGGATTCTGTGTCTCCCTCTCTCTCTGCCCCTCCCTTGTTCATGCTCTGTCTCTGTCTCAAAAATAAATAAACATCGAAAAAAATAAAAAAAAAATAGACTATTAATATAAGGATAGACATCAATGTGATAGAATTGAGAGCCCAGAAATAAATATATATATATATATATATATATATATATATATATATATATATATATGGGAGCATTGGCTCCCTAATCCATGGGATGAGGTCATTATTGTAGAAATAGCTAAGTGGAAGCCCCTGGAACTTCCTCTTTCTGCCAAGATAGTAAATCAGAAGCAATGCTGAATTTTAGGGGGAAATGCAGAGATTAGTGCAACATCAAATACTTGAAACATGTAAGAATGGTGGTATCTAGCATATCCGCATTTGATTCACTCATTGGCCGGGGAAAAAGTAGAATAGACATTGGAGAATGACTGTAGATTTTAATAAACTTAATTAGGGTGTGACTTCAATTACATGTCCTTTTATAAAAGAGATGTTTTACTGGAATATATCAAGAGCCCCTAGCACGTGTTATATGACTAATGCTTTTTTTCTCCATACCAAGTTGTAAGAACAACCATAGTGGCTTACTTTTACCTGGCATTGTCAATAGTACATGTTTACTGTCTGTCTCAGTGCTATGTCAGCTCTCAATCTCTGCCATATCCTAGTCAGCAGAGATCTTGAATGTCTTGATATTCCACAAAACATCATTCTTGTCCATTATGTTGATGATATTATGCTGATTGGATCTGAGGATAAGAAACTAGCAGTTAATTTGGAAGCCTATAAGATATATATAAACATGAAGTGTGAGAAAAATCATAGGGGTCTGCCACCTCAATGAAGTTTCTGGGAATCCAGTAGACTGAAGCATGCTGAGATATCCTTTCCAGGGTGACAGAAGAGTTGATGGATAGCCTACCATGACAAAAGAGTTACAATGATTGGTAGACCTTTTTGGATTTTGGAGGTAATATATACCATATTTTGAGTTGGAATCATTTAAGGAATCACTCATAAGGCTGCCATTTTAAAATGAGGAACAGAGCAAGAAAAGGCTCTGCAACATGTCCAGGCTGTAAAGTAAGATGTTCTTCTATTTGGTCCTTATGATCCAGCAGATCTAATGATACTCAAGGGTCTCCAGCAAATAACAATGGTGAATAAAATGTTAGGTAAGCACCAGTAGGAGAATCATAGTATAGACCTCTAGGATTTTGGAGCAAATACATGACCTTTCATCATCCACCCCAGTCCATGTTTTTTTTTTTTTAACGTTTATTTATTTTTGAGACAGAGAGAGACAGAGCATGAATGGGGGAGGGTCAGAGAGAAGGAGACACAGAATCTGAAACAGGCTCTGAGCTGTCAGCACAGAGCCTGGTGCGGGGCTTGAACTCACGGACTACGAGTCATGACCTGAGCCAAAGTTAGCCGCTTAACCGACTGAGCCACCCAGGCGCCCCTCACCCCAGTCCATGTTTAATGAACTCATGGAAAATGTGGCTATGATAGTAGGGATGAAAAGTCTTCATGGGCTCAAAAACATGGACTGCCCCTTAAGGAAGCTGACTTGACTACTGCTGCTTTTGAGTACCTAATCTGCTAACATGATGTTAACACTGAGTCCTCAATATGGCAGCATTGCCTAGGGGGAAAAGCCAGCTACTTGATAGCAAGCTGAATACATTATATCTCTTCCATCATGGAGAGGTCATAAATTCATCCTCAGGGGAATAAACATTTTATGGATATGGATTTTCCAACCCTGCCTGTAATGTTCTCTCAGCTCCACATCTGTAAACTTTCTTGAGAATGCTTTATCCACTGTCATGGTATTCTGTCCATGAGCAGTGGGCTCATACCCAAGAAATTAACTAGCCTTACTAACATATATCACCTAGAAGTAGCTAGCCTAATGAAAAGGTAGAATGGGTTACTTCCCAGCATTTTCTGCCCAGAAGTCTCCTCTGCTCCCTTATGTCACCATCATTAAAAAGAGTTGCCCACTGGGGTGCCTGGGTGGCTCAGTGGGTTAAGTGGTTAAGTGTCTGTCTGATTTTGTCTCAGGTCATGATCTCGCAGTTGGTGATTTGAGCCCCCGTGTCAGGCTCTCTGCCCTCCCTTCCCCGCTCGCACTCTGTCTCTCTTTCTCTCAAAAATAAACAAATATTAAAAAAAAAAAAGAGTTGCTTATTAACATTCTCAGGTGAATGATTGTTACAAAAAGTATTAGTGGCATTAACTTTAGAAAAATTGTCAGGGTGCCTGGGTGGCTCATTTGGTTAAGCAACCGACTCTTGATTTAGGCTCGGGTCATGATCTCAGGGTTCGTGGGATCCAGCCCTGTGTTGGGCTCTGCGTTGGCAGTGTGGAACCTGCTTGGGATTCTCTCTCTTCCTCTCTCTGCTCTTCCCCCATGCGTGCTCTCTCTCAAAATAAATAAATAAACATTAAAAAAAAAGAAAGAAAAATTGTCAAAAGAGCAGTAGGTGTAGTTCTTGGGTTACCTACAACCTGTACTTTTATACATTAAACTTATTCCTCTAAATAAAACATTTTGCCCATCTGCTGATAAGTGAACATATTGATCTGTTACATTGTGGCAAGCAACAGTTTGATTTTGCTGTGTTTGTAGGTGCAGCACTATTAGTCCAACTTTAAATATTTTGTGCATTTTACTGATATTTTACATAAATAAATTGAAAATGGAAAGATGAGGGGCGCCTGGGTGGCTCAGTCGGTTAAGCGTCCGACTTCGGCTCAGGTCATGATCTCACGGTCTGTGAGTTCGAGCCCCATGTCGGGCTCTGTGCTGACAGCTCAGAGCCTGGAGCCCGTTTCAGATTCTGTGTCTCCCTCTCTCTCTGCCCCTCCCCTGTTCATGCTCTGTCTCTCTCTGTCTCAAAAATAAATAAACATTAAAAAAAAATTAAAAAAAAAAGAAAATGGAAAGATGAAATTGCTGATAGTGGTGATCAAATGTATATATCTTATAAATACATTGCAGTTGGGATGGCTACCAAATGGTTAACCTGAAAGTGCTAACTCTTTATTTTCATTTGGATGTCCGTTAGTGTTAACTTGGTTTATTTTGTGTCTTATTTTATTTTATTTTAGAGAGAGAGAGTGCCAGTGGGGGGGGGGGGAAGAGAGAGAGAGAGAGAGAGAGAGAATATCTTAAGCAGGCTCCATGCTCAGCGTGTAGCCTTATGCATGGCTCAATCTCACAACCCTGAGATCATGACCTGAATCGAAGTCAAGAGTCAGACTCTTAACCGACTGAGCCACCCAGGTGCCCCTTTTTTGGTGTTCATTTTAAGGGGGAAAAAGTATATCTGCATATATATTTGCTTATTGAGAATAGAGCTCCTTTCCCTTCTTTGATAAAGTTAAATTTTCATACATTTGACTTTGATGCAAGATTTAATGAACAAATCATGAATGAAAATAGGATACTTAGTACTTATACGTTTTCCTTGGACACTGATCAAAACTGAAAAGGAACCTTGAGGGGAATAGAATTTTTCAGATTCTAAAAGCACCACAATAATATGAGAAGATGTATGTTAGTAATCATTTCATGATGTACATAAATCAAACCATCATGCTGTAGCCCTAAACTTATACAGAGATATATGTCAATTATTCCTCAATAAAATTGGAAAAAATATCATACAGTTAATAAAATTGCATGACAGGGCTCAACAACAACAACAACAGTAGTGACTCCTGTTGAAGCACTTGCTGTATTTCAGGCTCTATGCTTACTATGCCACAAGTCTAATCTCATTTGATTCTTACAGTCATTAATTGAAGTAGTCAATATGCTGCCCCTCCATTTTATAATATAGCATCCTAGAGTTCATAGAATTAAAATGATTCATCTAAAATCACAGAGCCAGTATGTAGAGGCATTTGTTGATTTCAAAGCCCATGTAGTAATCATTACCTTGCATTACTCTCCTGTTTGCTCAATAGTCAAGTTTGAACAAGCCTCTTTTATAGTCAGATTATGACTAGATAATAAAATCTGTGTAAGAAAAAAGGCAAGAATCTCTCTGGTGGTACAAATAGTGTTTTCAGGAACAGGAAATAGTAAACTTATTGATAACAGATATCTTTCCCATTTGTAATGTATTGAAAGGGTGACAACAGAACACCCAAGATATTACAGGTTATTGATACGACATTTTGCAGAAGATTGAGACTGATGAAATATTTGATTTGCTAAATCTAAAGAATCTAAATCTAAATCTAAAATCTAAATTCTAAATCTAAAGAATAAATGTTTAAGAAACTGAAAGCACTGTGTTAGCCAATAGCCCCTGCTGCAGTTATTCCACTTGCAGAAGCAGAAATGCAAACCTAAAATGTTGACCAAATGACAAGATGCCAGAAAGGTCTTTTATTTTTTTTTTTTAAATTTTTTTTTCAATGTTTATTTATTTTTGGGACAGAGAGAGACAGAGCATGAACGGGGGAGGGGCAGAGTGAGAGGGAGACACAGAATCGGAAACAGGCTCCAGGCTCCGAGCCATCAGCCCGGAGCCTGATGAGGGGCTCGAACTCACGGACCGCGAGATCGTGACCTGGCTGAAGTCGGACGCTTAACCGACTGCGCCACCCAGGCGCCCCCAGAAAGGTCTTTTAAAAAAGACCACCGGGAAGCAGCTGGGTTTCTGACAAGCAGCATGATCCATCTGGAAATACATCAATTACAGGAGTAAATGAGTATAAGGAAGGAGTAAGGAGAGAGAAGCATGTTCTAGTCTTGGCTAATCTTCAACCTGGAGGAGCCAATACAAATTTTAGAGACAAAGCAGAAAAATCAGAAACTGATGGCCATGGAAGCTTAGAATATAAGATTGATTAGATTAAATCTGAGTAAATTTTGGTCTGTTTTTCCTGAAGATCTTTTCTGGAAATGAATGTGATTTGTATTTGACAGTTGAGAAGAAATAATTAATGTATTTATTTAGTCAGCAATCACATACCAGGTGCCGGACATAATGATTCCTGAGTGAGATTTAAAGTTGTATAGGGGCGCCTGGGTGGCGCAGTCGGTTAAGCGTCCGACTTCAGCCAGGTCACGATCTCGCGGTCCGGGAGTTCGAGCCCCGCGTCGGGCTCTGGGCTGATGGCTCAGAGCCTGGAGCCTGTTTCCGATTCTGTGTCTCCCTCTCTCTCTGCCCCTCGCCCGTTCATGCTCTGTCTCTCTCTGTCCCAAAAATAAATAAACGTTGAAAAAAAAAATTTAAAGTTGTATAGAATTTATGGGCCATGAGAGGGATTGGGAGGAGTGTGTGTGTGGGCGGGGGGGTGGGGTATGGTTTCAGGCAGAGGGAACAGTATATGCTGAGGGACAGAGGAAAGGCCAATGTTGATGTTAAAGGAATAATATTCTCTGTGTCCTGGGAAAAATTGCTCTTCAGAAAAAAGTCATGACTCATTTTCACTTTCAGGATGGGAACAGCATTCGTGGCACACATAGATGGTTCTTATTGTTGAGGAAAACAATGTATGAGTTTTAGGAGGGATGAGGAATGGGTAGGGGAGAGGAGGACTGGAGAGAGCAGAACTGATCTGCCAAAGAAAGCAAGAAATGAGAGGAATTTGGAGTTTTGGAGCAGCTAGGGCAATAGGCCTGGGCAACTTGGAGAGAGTAGAGCAGTGAGGAGAAGCACTGAAAAGATGGGAAGGCTAGGTCTTAGGAAGAGCCTTGGGCAAAAGAAATCATTGTGAGCTGGAGAACAGGAGAATGAGTGAGAAGGAAAACATGGGTCCTTCCCAAAGGATGTACAAAACACTGGGAGGGCATAAACTTCTGCATTCCTTGTGACAGTGTCTTGAGTAATTTTTATTTGGATATTAAAGAGTAACCCCAGCAGACTGGGAGACTCAAGGTGATAGTTGAATTATACCTATTTTGCTAAGTTGACATCATCTTTTATTTGTGAGTTTTGGCTGCTTTTACCAAGTGGCAAACAAAACTTTGTTCTTAAGGTTCAGCAACTTATCAGCTCCATTTTTTAATACAGTAAAACCTTGGTTTGTGAGCATAATTTGTTCTGGAAACATGCTTGTAATCCAAAGCACTGGTATATCAAAGCGAATTTGGGCCATTGGCTCAGTTGTGATCATGTGACGTTCAGCATCACGTACTACTTGTGAGAAATCGCTCACTTATCAAGTTAAAATTTATTAGAAATGCTGTGGTCTTGTGGAACACTCACAGAACAAGTTACTTGCAACCAAGGTTTTACTGTATTTTAAAATAAGTTGGTGATTTTGTAATTTAAGTTCTGAGTATAAAATGTTTTGGGGGCTCCTGGGTGGTTCAGTCATTTAAGCATCCAACTCTTGATTTCAGCTCAGGTCATGATCTCAAGGTCATGGAATCAAACCCCACATTAGGCTCTACAAGTTGAGCTCTTGGTCCAAGAGGCTGTTCCATGTGAACCTGATGGGACATGCGTTGGGCCACCCAATGCCCCTCTGCATGCTAGATAACTACTATGATAGGTTTTCAATAAATACTTATTTACTGAATGAATCAGCAAATTCATGAATACTACTTTGTTTCCTTTATTTGCTTTTTAGTTTGGCATCAATCAGTAATTATATTAGTCATGTTACTAACAGGTGTCTGAAACTTTGTTTTGACTTTTCTCTGTGTTTTACTTTATAGAATTTTTCATCCATATGGATGAAAAAGTCAACAAAACTATCTGACCCTTGAACAACTGTGTTTAACTGAGTAATTTTAGTCCAAGGAAAGATTAATTATATTTGCTCTTTCACTACATACTACCAAAGATTAGTTGGTATAAGAGTAAAACAGATGAGACAAAATTATTAAGGATCATCAAATAATGGTGGAATTTTGGTCACGAGAAGTTTTTTTAAAAAAAAATATATCTTAAATCTAGATTTTTACCCAATTTTTAAGTCAATATACTTGGCTTATATGTTGTTGCATCCTTTGACCAAATGTTTGCACCTTTTGGGTTTAAAAGGCCAAATATTGAAGGGTCACCCACCAGTGCAATTGCTTTGTCTTTACCTCGGTCAACAGGACCTGCTGAATCCTTCAGCCTCACAGAGGATGGAGGAAATTTTCACAGGGAATCCTGACCTGGAGAATATAACATCCTTTGTTCCCTGTTGTAGCTGCAGCACAGAAGCAATGCCTGGCACTTAGCAGGCATTCAAAACATATTTGTTGAATAAATGAATGAGTGAATAAATCTGTTTACTCATCATAATCATTCAGATGTTAAAAGATTTTCCAGATGCCTAAATAGGAATAAATGCATAAGTAACATTATCTGGCAAAAATAGGGAAAGTCTGAATTATGCTAGCATCAGTCTGACAAATGGAGTGAACTGCTGTGTTATTGTTTGTTTGCTCATGTTTAAATTTTCTTCACAAAAATATAATTTTTGTTTTACAACTGTGTGGTCAATTAGAGGTGTGACTGATTCTGTGGACTGGCTCACTCAACATCTGTTCTAGTCTCATTATAGTGTGTCTTCCTGAAATGCTGAAAACTGAAAAGCTTAGGACGACATTTTCCAGACTCCTTTGTTGCTAGAGTTTTGGATGAGATATGGGTTTCTTCAATCAAATGCATTCACCTGGGACCTGAAAATGAACTGAGTTAAGAGGGGAAAGAAAGGGAAAATTTGAGGCATCTATCTTGCTGGTCCTGGTGGTTTAGAGGCAAGCAGTTTGGTTTACACCTGGAAGCAGAGGTGATAGTTCCTTCATTTGGCAGGTAGCTTCCTGATATGGAAAAGGTGGCATGATTCCAGAGCTTGTGACTACTAGTGGCTACTTTCTGATTCAGCAGGTAGCTTCCTGTTCTTGGCAGGAACAGCAGCTTCCTTCATAGCCCAGTTCTATGGTCTGGCTTAGAAACTGCTCCTGGAAGATCAGCCTAGAGTTTCTTTAGCCCATCTAACAATATTGTAAGCCATTTGATACCTTGCAATAAATCCCTTTCTGCCCCCCAAGGAATAGTTGTTTTTTTTTTTTTTTCCTCTGCCACTGAACTTTACCTGAAGCAAGGGGCTGAGAATTACTGTACAGCTGACAAAATTATTTATTACTATATAGATCATTAGGATACAGATGTACTTTAATATTTATGAAATTTCACATACTTTCTTGTCCGGGAACTCCAGTTTCAAACAAAAATGTGTGCTCCTGAAATAGTCTGTACATTGATTTAAAAAAAAAAAATCCTACCAACTTTGAATTTTATTGAAGTACTCTTTTGTGGTTAGTTAATGCTATTAGACTGCGGTTTGCATTCTACTGAATGCATTCTACTGAATGTGACAGAATTCTACTGGATTTAAGCAAAAGCAAAATGAATTTATATAAGGATACAGGTCCTCTCATAGAACCCAAGGTCAAGGATGCCTCTGGGCCTCAGAAATGTCCTGGAGCCAAGGACGGCAGTGCTACAGAGAACCCAGGAAGCCCTCTCACCATTGTTTCTCTGAATATCTGCTTCGTTCCTTCTCACTACTAACTTTCTCTGCATCCCAATCAAGAGGGTTAAAAAAAGGATTCCATCTCCACTTATATACCCTCCCTTTAAGAGGACAAAAGACTGGGATGCCCAGGTGGCTCAGTTGGTTAAGTGTCCTACTCTTGATGTTGGCTCAGGTCATGATATCACATTTTGTGGGTTCAGACCCCGCATTGGACTCCGCACTGGCAGTGTGGAGCCTGCTTGGGATTCTGTCTCTCCCTCTCTCTCTGCCCCTCCCCCTCTTGCTCTCTCTGTCTCTCTCTCAAAATAAATAAACTTAAAAAAAATTTAGGGGCACCTGGGAGTCAGTTAAGCGTCCAACTTTGGCTCAGGTCTGATCTCACCGTTCATGAGTTCAAGCCCCACATTGGGCACTGTGCTGATAGCTCAAAGCCTGGAGCCTGCTTTGGATTCTTTGTCTCCCTCTTTCTTTGACCCTTTCCCACTCACACTCTGTGTCTCTCTGTCTCAAAAATAAATAAACATTAAGAAAATTAAAAACAAAAGAGGACAGAAGACTGAAGTAGGGATCTCCTAGATTTAATTCCAGAATCTTGAGGAAAGACTATGAGTAGCCTACTTCAGTCAAGTGCCGAGTTCAATTAAGTTGGACAACTCTAGAGGTTGCCATTCATCCTGTTTTCTATTCAAAATGCACCCATGGAGCACAACATTTTGTAGAATAGGATGTGAATCATGCCACTACCTACCCTGTACCAATCAGCTGGAGTCTGGAGTCAGTCCTGTTGTGGGAACCTGGCGGTGGGTGCTCTGCTCCTGGAATCATGTAGATTGTCGGTAAAGGGAGGCGGATCTGTAGGAAGGGCAAATTGTCATGTATGTGGGAATTACTGGGAGCTTAGGAGACAAGCTCACTGATGTTTATTATAAGAATGATATATTGATCTTAACTATATTAGACCGGCTGTAGGCAAATTACAGCCCATAGGCCTAGTTTTTGTAAATACAGTTTTATTGGAACACAACCACACCCATTTGTTTCATGTTGTCTATGGCTGCTCTTGTTCTACACCAGCAGAGTTCTGCAGTAGCAGCAGAAAATATACATTTCACAAAGCTACAGTATTTACTGTTTGGTCCTTTACAGAAAAAGTTTGTTGACTCCTGTGTTAGACTCCTGTTACTCAAAATGAGGCCCCTAAGCCAGGAGTCTCAGTATCACCAGGGAGCTTGTCCAGCCTCCACTTGGAACTATTGAATCAAAATCTGATTTTTTTTTTTAAATCCATTGAGGCATTTATTTGCATGTATGTATTACATCCCTAGGAAAAGAAACCCAGGATTTCCCCTCTTCTCCTTTTTCGTCTTGCCTTTTTATGGTCCATGACACTAGCTGTCAGTATAATGAAGCCAAATCAAGGGGATAGGAGCAGGTTATTCTACCATTTTCCTAGATCTTTGAGTTGCATATCAAATATGGGGCTGATTACTCCATAGTTGTTTAACCTGCTCATGAGGTTCATAACAACTTTCCCAGCTCTGTGATCACCAATGGTTTCAAATTCATCAATGTAACCATGTTTCAGCATTACAATTAGAAACTGGACAATGACTTCGGAGCATGGCCTAATAAGAACCTAGTGTTTGCCTCTCTTCGGCATTGTTGATATTCTTGACAGCATCAGTCAGGACACTGATATGCACCATTATGACAGCCTGGAGAGATGGCACAGACAGAGCCTGCTTTTTAACAAGATCCCCAGGTGATTCAGAGGCACATTAAGGTTTAAGAAGCACTATATTAAACTCCTCAGTGGGCATAATCAATACTATTGAAAGTTGCGTTTCACACAAGCCTCTTTTACTCCGTGGGACATGATGTAATCCCCTAGGCACATTAGACTAGCGTGCCACTATCTCTGGATTTGATGTAGTGAATTTTTTAATGTTTATTTATTTTTGAGAAAGAGAGGCGGTGGTGGGAGAGAGAGCACGGGGGAGAGGGGCAGAGAGAGAGGGAGATACAGAATCCGAAGCAGGCTTCAGGCTCTGAGCTGTCAGTACAGAACCTGATGCGGGCCTTGAACTCAGAAACCATGAGACCATGACCTGAGCTAAGTCAGCCGCTTAACCGACCGAGCCACCTAGGTGCCCCTTGATGTAGTGATTTTTTTTTTCTTGGACTGTGTCAGGGCACAGTATCCTTACCATCAGTCAGAATCAGCCTGGACAAAGAGATATCTGGCTACAGTTTGTTAGGTTCCTACTCATTCATTCAGTTGTAACTAATATTTATTGAGGGCATACTCTGTGCCAGGTACTGAACTACAAACGGGGGCAAATTGGCACAGTCTCAGCCCTCATAGTGTTATGAAATGTAGTGAAATTATTTTTATTTGTGAGAGAGTGAGAGAGAGAGAGAGAGAGAGAGAGAGAGAGCAGGGGAGAAGGACAGAGGGAGAGAATCCTAAGCAATCTAATGTGGGGCTTGATCCCATGATCCAGGGATGATGACCTGAGCCAGAACCAAGAGTCGGATTCTCAACCAGCTGAGCCACCCAGGTGCCCCATAGGTACTTTAATCCTCATGAGAAAACTGAGGCTTGGAGAGACTAACTGACTTGCTCCAAGTCATATGGCTGGTGAGTGGCAGAGCTGAAAATTGCACCTATGTCTATCTGATACAACAGTTTATGCTTTTTTCTATGTAGCATTGCTAAATGTGGTTCTAGGAGATTATAATCTAAATAGGTCTATAGGCAAAGAGCCAGTGTATTACAGATAAGAAACAGTATTCTTATCTCCCACTTCCAGATACAGCCAAGATGATGCTGCAAGATTAGGGCAGGATAGAAACTAGAGGAGCCCAGCTCTTCTCCTGAGACCTTCTTTTCAGAAGTGACAGACCTGCCACCTTTATCTGTGAGAAAAACAGATGACTCTGGTTCAATCACTCCTTCCTGAGACTTGGAGTGAAATTCATCTGAGGTGAATTCACCTAAGGTAGGACAAAAAAAACCACTGCCCTGGGGAGAATAAGGATCAGGGTTAATGCTGCTTCTTCCATGTGACTCCCGGGATGAATCCTCTTCAATGGGGCCACGTTTCCTTTCTGAATCTGCCTCCCACCTGTTCTATACATGCCCTCAACTGACCCTGCCCTCTCTCCTTGCCTTGCTCCTAAGTCATTCCATTTTACCCTCTTGAACTTCCATTCTGAGAGCTACAAATATACCTCTCCTATATACCTATATCTGGAGGAGAGAGATGAAGTGGAGAAAAGGAGGTGTGAGAAGGGGGGAGACCAGGACACAAGTGCACAATGGAGAGAGAACTACACAGGCGAAATAGTGTACAAAATAGGCATCAGTTTCCCTTAGCCAGCTGCAGTGACACACAAGTAGATATTTTAATCCTATGCCTAAAGCATTACTGTTCAGAAAAAGTAAGGCAGGTAACTGAAAAGTTGCAAAATCTAGCAGCTAGAATCAGAAGTGCTCCAAGAATTGGATCTAAAGGAGACTGAAAGTCAAGCACCCAGGAAAGGAGAGGAGAGGCACAAATGGGAGGAGAGAAGGATAGAGGTGATGTAAGACTAAACAGAAGAAAGTCTGGCAATTAGGAGAGAAAGGAAGTAGTCTGACATTGGAAAGTGCCTGGCATGTAAAATGAGAACCTGGCAAGGGAAGAACAGGTGACGAATCAATTACAACAGATCTTGCCTGCCATTATCTGGGCTTTGGAAGTAAGTTGATGAGGTTTGGATTTAATAAATATTAAAATTCTAAAAACACTTAACTGCTGAGGGAAGCTTTGGAGCAAACAGCATATGAATAGATTTCTAAGGCTAGACTAGACATCCATCTATTATGGATGGTTTGAGACTAACACATCCATCCTGCTACCACAGAGAGAATTTAATGACCCTGCAGGCCTTCCTTCCAAACTTCTGAAAAGCTGGGACGGGTGGAGGGAGGGAGATTAAATGGTGCTAACTTTCATTCTGTGGTTTTTATCACAGATTCTCTGCCATTAATTCAGACACAATTGATGAGCATTTTCTCCAAACAAAGGATTTAACTGTTGGTCTTTTCACGAACATTGCTGTCCAATCCTTATATACCTTTTTATATACTTATTGCCCTACATTTATATACCCCTAAACACAGTAAAGTTCTACTGTGTAAGTTTATTTGGAATTTGCAATAGTTTTTTAAAGATTTTATTTTTAAGTAAATTTTATACCCAATTTGGGGCTCAAATTTGCAACCCTGAGATCAAGAGTTGCATGCTTGACTGACTGAGCCAGCTGGTGCACCTGGATTTTACAATAATTTGAACAGGGGCTGTATATATATATATATATATATATATATATATATATATGTGTGTGTGTGTGTGTGTGTGTGTGTGTGTGTGTGTGTATGCATGCTGGAATATTACTCAGCCATAAAAAATAATGAGATCTTGCCATTTGGAACATCATGGATGGACCTAGAGGGTATAATCTAAGCAGAATAAGTCAGTCACAGAAAGACAACTACCATATAACTTCACTCATATGTGGAATTTAAGAAATAAAACAAATGAACACTCAAAGGAAAAAAGAGGCAAACAAAAAAACCAGACTCTTAAAATACAGAGAACAAACTGGTAGTTGCCAGCAGGGAGGTGGTTGAGGGGATGGATGAAATAGGTAAAGGGGATTAAGAGTACACTGATTGTGATAAGCACTGAGTAATGTATAGAGTTGTTGAATCATATTATACATCTGCAACTAATATAACACTCTATGTTAATTATACTTAAAAAAAACAGGGCTATCAAAACAGAGCCATTTAGGACAGGATAATTCTTTGTTGTGGGGGTACTGTACTGTGCATTGTAGGATGTTTAGCAGCATTTCTAGCTTATACCCTCTAGATGCCAGTAGCATGCCCCCTGCCCCCAGTTTATAACAGCCAAAAATGTTTTCAGGTATTGCCAAATGTCCCCTGAGAGGTAAAATAACTTCTGGGTGAGAACCACTGCTGTAAAATTATAGTAATTAATGTGTTACAGGTGTAAAGATAGACAAATGATCCATGGAACAGAAGAAAGAGACCAAAAATAGAATCCTGCAAATATGGAATGTGATAAATGTTGAAGATAAAATTGCATGCCAATGGAGGAGGAATAGGTATTAAATGGTGCTGGAGGAATTGATTGAAAAAAATTACAATCATACTTCATACCATTCATAAAAACTTTTAGAAACAAATATGGGAGAATTTCTTCATCATTTCAAGTTATGAAGGATTTCTTTAAAATATTTTTTATGTTTATTTTTGAGACAGATAGAAACAGAGCATGAGTGGGGGAGGGGCAGAGAGAGAGAGGGAGACACAGACTCGGAAGCAGGCTCCAGGCTCTCAGCTGTCAGCACAGAGCCTGACGCGGGGCTCGAACCCATGAACTGTGAGATCACGACCTGAGCTGAAGTTGGATGCTTAATCAACTGAGCTACCCAGGCACCCCAAGTTATGAAGGATTTCTTATACAGGACACAAAAAGCACAAACCATGAATGAAAAATTTTATATCTTTTGTGTTGAAAATTACGTACCTCAATGGTTTCATAGACAAAGTGAAAAGCTAAGTGGCAGGTTGGAAGAAACGATATATATAATTAAGACATACCAATCAACACCTAAATACTGACTGTGTTAGTTTCCTAGGCCTGTTGTAACAGATTACCACAAACCAAATAACTTGAAAAACAGAAATTTATTTTCTCAGTCCTGGAGTCTAGAAGTCCAAAATCAAGGCATCAGCAAGACTGATTCCTTCTAATGGCTCTAAGGGAGAATCATTCCATGCCTCTCTCCTACCTTCTGGTGATTGCCATCAAACCTTGGCATTTCTTGGCTTGTAGCTGCATCACTCCAGTCTCCGCCTCTGTCTTCACATGGCCTTATTCTCTGTGTCTCTGTGTCTTAACATGGGCTTCTTAGGACACCAGTCATTATATTTGGGGCCCGCCCTACTCTAGTATGATTTAATCTTAACTTACTTACATCCGCAAAGACTGTATTTCTAAGCAAGGTCTCATTTTGAAGTTCTGGTGGGACACTATTCAAACCCCTACCATCTGCCATCTGAACCCCCAAATTCATATCTATTCCACATGCAAAAAACTTTTATTCTATCCTAAATCCCCCAAAATGTTAATTTATTCTAGTATCAACTCTAAATCCCAAATCTCACAATATAGATAATCTAAATCAGGTATGAGTGAGATTCGGGGTATGGACCACCCTGAAACAAAATTCTTCTCCATCTATGGACCTCTAAACCTAGAAAACAAATTGATTCTGAAATACAATGGTGAGACAAACATATGATAGATACTCCTATTCTGAAAGGGAGAAAATGGAAGGAATAAGAGTAACTAGTCTCAAGCAAGTTCAAAACCTAGCAGGGCAAATTCCATTTGGTTTCAAGGCCTGAGAATCATTTTTTGTGGCTTGATCTGCCCTCTGGGCTGGAGGAAGCCTCTGTAGCCTGTGCCTCTGTGTCTGTGTCTACAGTATTGCCCTTGGAGTCATTCTTCCTTTACCTGAAGCATAGCACATATTTGTAGTTGAATACAGCTCATTTCATGCTGGTTAGAATCTTTGAAGTCTGACAACTTTCCTTCATTTAGTTCTGTCTCTGGCCCCTTCAGTCCAAACTGGCAGTGTTTCTGCTGATATACCATTTTCAAAAAACTGTGTTGATCTTCCATATATGTCAAGGGGATTCATGCCATTACATAAGAGGGTTCTCCAAAGATTTTTTTCTGGAGAACCCATTTCTATTCCTGGATCATGCTGAGAAGGTTGATTTAGACCCATAAGTCACAAATTTAATCTCTTCAGCAAAAGTTTGTCCAGCAACACTCTTGGCTCTGTTTCTACAGCATGCTATCTGGATAGGCTGAGAATTCTTCAAATCACCAAGTGCAAGTTCCTTTTTGTTTAATAGTTCCTTCCTCAACTTATCTATTTCCCCTCACATTTTACTATAAGCAATAAGGAGAAATCAGGCCACACCTTTCATACTTTTCTTGGAAATCGTTTGAACTAAATGTTTAAGTTTATTGCTTACAATTTCTACTTTCCACCCAACAGTAAAACACAATTCAGCCAAGTTCTTTGCCATCTTACAACAAGGATTGCTTTTCTTCCAGTGTCCAGTAACAGGTTCCTCATTACCTCTGAGACCTCACCAGAAGCACCTTAATCTCCATTATTTCCAAAACAGTCTCTTCAAGGCTATCTAGGCCTTTTCTATCATGTGGCTAAAAAATTTTCTAGCTTCTACCCATGACTCAATTCCAAAGCTACTTCTACAATTTTAGGTATTTGTTACAGAACCACTCCATTTTCTAAACCAGAATCTGTATCAATCTGCATCAGTTAGGATTCTTCAGAAACACAGAACCAATAGGGGTGATATGAGGCAGGCTGGAAACTTAGGCAGGAGTTGATGCTGCAGTCTTGCAGTCTTGAGATAGAATTTCTTTTTCTCTGGGAAGCCTCAGATTTTGTTTTTAAAGACTTTCAACTGATTAGATGACACCTACTCACATTAATGGGGATAATCTACTTAAAGTCAACTGATTATAGATGGCAACCACATCTACAAAGTATCTTCAGAGCAATATCTAGATTAGTGTTTGATTTAAAAGCTGGGTACTATAGGCTAGTCAAGTTGGCATACAAAACTAACCATCATACCAACCACAGAACAATGGACAAATAATAACAAATGGCTAATTCATAAAAGAGGAAACCCACAGAGTCAATAGCATAGTATATTTGTACAACCACTTAGACATTTAGATTTCTATGGGACTGGATCAGAAAACAGGAACTATTCTATGTTGTCCAGATATGAAAAGTTTAATATATGAGTTAGGGGCTTATACAACCATTGGACAAGCAGAATAGTAAAGGTTGAAGAAACCACCATCAAAGATCAGGGGGTGCTACCAAAAATATTGCTTTGAAACACCAATAAATGAGTCATTCTCAAGAGCGCTGAGAGGGTGCCGTGATTCTCAAAAACCTGAGAGCCAATTGTCTTAGTCTGCAGTAGTGAAATAGAAGCAGGTGGTGTTCAAGAGCTTCCTGGGAAGCTACTATGGCTTTCATGTCTTCCCACATATCTGGCTGTAAACTGACTTCAGAGAATAATGGCATCTTTTCTTCTACTCTCCATTTCATCTTGGAGAATATATCTTTACATGTGTCAGACTACTAGACCCCTGGAAAATTCATCAATGTAAGAGTCTCCTTAATTTTTATAATGTTTATTTTCTACCGTCTGGCATGCAGGTGTCTTACAAAGGCTTCTAGGGTAATTTGCTAAGCAATTTCCTGTTCATTAGGTACAGCCAGCACGATGTTATCAAGGTAGTGAATTAACTATCTATTGAAGTTGGTTAGGAAATATGGAAAGGTGATATGACCAAAGTCTCTATACAGTCTAAATTATGACAGAGAGTTGGAGAGTCAACACAGACTTGAGACAAGATAATGAAGGTGCATTGTTTCTGCCAAGTAAAAGTGTCCCCTCTTTCTCTCGCTTTCCCTCTCGCTCTCCCTCTCTCTCTCTTCCTCTCAAGAGGAAGAGAGAGAGAGGGAGAGCGAGAGGGAGAGTGAGCGAGGAAGAGAGAGAGAAGGAGAGCGAGAGGGAGAGCGAGCCCCACTCTGGTTATCTTTGCATAAGTGCACACGGCCGCCCCCCCCCCCCCGCCCGCACACCACAGAGAGAGAGAGAGAAAGAGAGAGAGAGACGCCTAAGTTATCTCTAACAGTTTAAAGTGCTCCACTTGGCCTCCATCACTCTTATCACACGTTGAATTCAGGGAGCCCATTTCAATGATAGCATTTCCCACTCTCTTGCAGAGAATAGCAATACAGAGAGCCTTTCAAGGATGCTATGCCCCCTTTCCAGTGCATTTTTCAGTCTGGTGAAAGGAGTGTATTTTTAAGAGACTGCTGTAACTGATCATTTTGCCATCTTCAAACCAGAAGTCCTATATCTTGCCCTTTTCAAACCACTTAATCTGACTTTCATTCCTATCATTCTAATGCTCTTGCTAAGATTACCAATAATCTTAGAGCACCTAGGTGGCTCAGTGGGTTGAGCGTCTCACTCTTGATTTTGGTTCAGCTCATGATCCCGGGGTCATGGGATTGAGCCCTGGGTCAGGCTCCACACTAATCGTGGACCCTGCTTAAGATTTCTCTCTCTCTCTCTCTCTCTCTCTCTCTGCCCCTCTCCTCTGCTCTCGCTGTCTCTCTCCTCCCCTACCCCCTCCCCCCCAAAAAAGATTACCAATAATCTTATGTTGCTAAATCCAAGGGACACCTTTAGCAGCATTTTACAATTTCTGTTCTTGGCTTTAATATTGCATTCTCCTTTGGAATTCCCTGTACATCTCTCCCCGTACATCCCTGCCTTAAGCCTGGCTCTTCCTCCACCATTCATTGTTTAATGTTAGGGTATTTTAGGACTATTTCCTCAGCTTTTTTTTTTTTAATGTTTGTATATTTATTTATATTTATTTTTGAGAGAGAGTGAGCAGGGGAGGGGCAGAGAAAGAGGAGAGAGAGCGAGAGAGAGAATCCCAAGCAGGCTTCACACTGTCAGTGCAGAGCCCTATGTGCGGCTCAAACTCACAAACTGTGAGATCATGACCTTAGCTGAGATCAAGAGTTGGATGCTTAACCGACTGAGCCACCCAGGTGTCCCTAATGTTTACTTATCTTAGAGTGGAGGGAAGGACAGAGAAAGAGGGAGACAAAGGATCTGAAGTGGACTGCGCTGACAGCAGCCAGCCTGATGTGGGGCTCGAACTCATGAACCACAAGATCATGACCTGAGCTGAAGTATGATGCTCAACCAACTGAGCCACCCAGGCGACCCCTACTTCCTTAGCTTTTTTCTTTTCTTGCCACACAAACCATTCTCTGTAGGTCATCTCATACATCTCAGGTCTCTACTTGGGTTGTTCTCCCTTCCTAGAATACTCTTTATCCCCTTGATATCTGGCTAATTTCTGTTGGTCTTCAGATGTTAGCCTAAATGTATGCCCTGAGTCTAAGACTTCTTGATGCCTTGGACGAGGTTAGGAACACTTTTTGAGCACTCAGAATTTCCCCTTTACAATAATTACATTTCTAATTGCTTTTTCATGTCTCATTTCCCATTAAATTGTAAGCACCTTGAGAGCAGGGGCAGTGTTAATACCTAACATAATGCCTGGCATGTAGGTGGTGCTCAATAATATTTATAGATTATTCATAGTTGGATAAATAGAAGTAAGGGTCAAATTTCATTTCATTTCAAATTGCTGAACAACTGTGGTCCAACCTTATTTGTTGAATAATATATATACTACCCATAATTTATAACACCTTCTTTTTCTTATATTCTTATATACCTAGACTATTTCTAGGCAATTATCTTCAATCTCATTGCTCTATCTACATGTAATTATGCCTACATCATGCTATTTATTTATTTACTTATTTATTTATTTTTGAGAGAGAGAGTGCATGTGGGGAGGGGACAGAGAGAGAGGGAGAATCCCAAGCAGGCTTTGTGCTGACATGGGGCTTGAATCCACAAACCATGAGATCATGACCTGAGCCCAAATCAAGAATCAGACATTTAACCCATTGAGCCACCCAGGTGCCCCCATGCTATCTTTTAAAATAAACTTTTATTTTAGAATAATTTTAGATTTACGGAAAAGTTACAAAGACAGCTCCTGTAGGGGCGCCGGGGTGGCTCAGTCGGTTAAGCGTCTGACTTCAGCTCAGGTCATGATCTCACAGTCCGTGAGTTTGAGCCCTGCGTCAGGCTCTGTGCTGATAGCTCAGAGCCTGGATCCTGCTTCAGATTCTGTGTCTCCCTCTCTCTCTGCCCCTCTCCTGCTCATGTTCTGTCTCTCTCTGTCTCAAAAATAAATTAAAGCATTAAAAATTTTTTAATTGAAAAAAACACAAAGACAGCTCCTGTATACACCTCACTCAGTTTTCCCCCATTGTTAACATCTTACTTTAATTACCACCGTACATTTGTCAAAACTAAGAAACTAACATTGGTACATTATAATTAGCCAGGTGCAAGACTTTGAGTTTCATCCACTTTTCCCATTAATGTCCTCTTTCTGTTTCAATCCAGGACATTTAGTTTCTATGACTTCTATTAGTCTCTCTGATCTGTGGTAGTTTCTTAGTGTTTCCTTGCTTCTAATGACTTTGATAGTCTTGAGATGTACTGCCTAAGTATATTGTAGAATGTCCCCTAATCTGAGTTTGTCTAATGTTTTCTCATAATTAGACTGGGCTTATGAGCTGTTGAAAAGAATATCACAGAGGTCAAGTGCGCTTGCCTATCCCATCAGGGGTAAATGATACTCATGTGACTTATGTTAATTTTCATTACTTGGTTAAGGTTGTGTTAGCAAGTTTCTCCATTATAAAATCACTGTTTTTCCCCTTCTCTGCCCTGTCCTCTCATAGAGTTAGTAAGTATAGCTGACCCTTGGAGGGGAGAGAGCAGAAATTAAGCTAGGCACCCTAGAGGTGGAATCTCTACATATGTTATTTGGAATTCTTCTGAGAGATTTACCACTATTTTAATTAATTATAGTTTTTAAAACACTTAAAGTTTCTGGGAAGGGGAAATCTTCACTCATTTTTTATTTTATATTCTTCCAGAAGGTATTAAAATTATCTTTAAATCATGTTACAGTTAAAAATTAATTTGATGATGATTAGAATTATACTTAAAAATACATTAACTGGGAGGGCGCCTAGGTGGCTCAGTCAGTTGAGTGTCAGACTCTTGATTTCAGCTCAGGTCATGATCCTAGGGTCATGGGATCAAAGCCCACATCAGACTCCCTGCTGAGCATGGAGCCTGCTTAAGGTTCTCTCTCTCCCTCTTTCCACTCTCCTGCTCTTGCTCTCCCTCTCTCTCAAATTAAAAAAAAAAAAGAAAGAACTGGGGAAGGACCAACATCCAGGAATATGGTACCTATCTCTATTTAGTCAAATATTCCTTTATAGTTATTATTATATTCTGATAATAAGTTCTGGAAGCACATAAACAGATATGCAGGGATCTGTTTTGTAGTCAGACACTGCAGTCCTGTGGCTTGAGAGTCAGTCTGAAGATTGAAATAATGTCCTGGCTGTCCCAGGGAAGAAACTTATCAGAGATATAAACTTGAGGTTGTAATTGAATTTTGCTACATGAAAGTAAATTATATAGAAAACAAGATTACAAAACCCCGAATGCAGTTTGGGGAAAAGGCTGATAAAAACTGTACATTCTTTGGGGCACCTGGGTGACTCAGTCTGTTAAGCATCCAGCTCTTGATTTCAGCTCAGGTCATGATCTCATGGTTCGTGGGTCTGAGCCCCACATCAGCAAAGAGCTTGCTTGGGATTCTCCCTCTTTCTCTGCCCCCACCCCCACCTGGCACACACATGTGCGTGCTTTCTCTCTCAAAATAAATAAATGAACCTTAAAAAAAATCATACATTCCTTGAGCTCAGGGACCAGGTTTAATTAATCTTTGTATTCCCTACAATTCTAGGACACACTGGCACACACAAGCACTTGTTGAACATCTGTTGAATAAGCAAATAAATCAGTGAATAAATATTCACTTAAAGTCTTGGCCTTAAACTCTTGGCCATACCAAAGATGTGGTTTTTTCTTTTCTTCAGCTTTAGCAGATATTGTTTTCTATTTAAAATTTTTTAACAATATTTAAAATGTTTTTATTATTTTTGAGAGAGAGAGAGAGAGAGAGAGAGAGCGCATGAGTGGGAGAAGGGCAGAGAGAGAGGGAGACACAGAATCCGAGTTGTCAGTACAGAGCCCGATGTGGGACTCGAACTCACAGACTGTAAGATCATGACCTGAGCCAAAGTCGGATGCTGAACCAACTGAGCCACCAAGGCACCCCTAATTTCTTAAAATTCCAGTAGAGTTAACATATAGTTTTATATTAGTTTCAGGTGTACAATATAGTGATTCAACATTTCTATACATTACTCAGTGCTCATCAAGATAAGTGTACTCTTAATCCCTTCCACCTATTTTACCCATTCCTTCCCCCCCCCCCCCCCCCCCCCACCACCTCTGGTAACCATCAGTTTGTTCTCTATAGTTAAGAGTCTTTTCTAGGGGTGCCTGGCTGGCTCAGTCAGTGGAGCATGTGACTCTTGATCTCAGGGTCATGAGTTAGGGTCCCATGTTGGGTGTAGAAGTTACTTAAAAAAAAAGTTCTGTTTTCTGGTTTGTCTCTTTTTTTCCTTTGTTTTGTTTCTTAAATTCCACATATGAGTGAAATCATATGGCATTTGTCTTTCTCTGACTAACTTATTTTGCTAAGCATTATACTTTCTATATCCATCCATGTTGTAAAGGACAAAATTTCATTCTTTTCTTATGGTTGGGTAATGTTCCATTGTATGTATATACCACAATCTTCTTTATTCATTCATCTATTGATGGACATTTTGGGCTGCTTCCATAATTTGACTATTGTAAATAATGCTGCAGTAAACATAGAGGTGCTTATCTTTTCAAATTAGTGTTTTTGTATTCTTTGGGTAAATACCCGGTAGTGTAATTACTGGATCATATGGTAATTTTATTAAAATTTTAAAAAATATTTATTCATTTTTGAGAGACAGAGAGAGACAAAGCATGAGCAGGGGAAGGGCACAGAAAGAAAGGGAGACACATGATCCGAAGAAGGCTCCAGGCTCTGAGCTGTCAAGCACAGAGCCCGATTCAGGGCTCAAACTCATGAACCTCAAGATCATGACCTGAGCCGAAGTTGGAGGCTTAACCGACTGAGCCACCCAAGTGCCCCAGTAATTCTATTTTTAATTTTTTGAGGAACCTCCATATTGTTTCCATAGTGGCTGCACAAGTTTGATTCTACCAACAGTGCAAGAGAGTTCCTTTTTCTTCACGTCCTCACCAACACTTGTTTCTTATGTTTTTTGTTTTTTTTTTAATTAAAGAAAAAGTTTATTTGTTTATTTTGAGAGTGAGAGCACGAGTAGGGAAGGGGCAGAGAGAGAGAGAGAGAGAGAGGAAGAGAGAGAATCCCAAGCAGACTCCATGCCATTAGCACAGAGAACGACGCGGGGCTTGATTTCATGAACTGAGAGATCATGACCTGAGCCAAAACCAAGAGTCTGTCACTCAACCAACTGAACCACCCAGGTGCCCCTTTAATTTTTTTTTTTTTTTAAGTAAACTCTAACCCAAAAGTGTAGCTCGAACTCATGACCCCGCAATCAAGAGTCACATGCTCTACTTACTGAGCCATCCAGGCACCCCTGTTTTTTGTGTTTTTGATTTTTGCCATTCTGATAGGTGGGAGATGATATCTCATGGTGATTTTGATTTACATTTCCCTGATGATAAGTGACATTGAATACCTTTTCATGTGTCTGTTGGCCATCTGTATGTCTTCTGTAGAGAAATGTCTGTTCATGTTTTCTGCCCATTTTAATTGGATTATTGTTATTATTTTTTGGTGTTGGGTTGTATACCAAAGATACGGCTTTTTTAAATTATTTTTTTAATGTTTATTTATTTTTGACAGAGAGACAGAGCATGAGTGGGGGAGGGGCAGAGAGAGAGGGAGACACAGAATCTGAAACAGGCTCTAGGCTCCAAGCTGTCAGCACAGAGCCTGATGCTGGGCTTGAACTCACGGACAGCGAGATCATGACCTGAGCCAAAGTTGGATGCTCAACTGACTGAACCACCCAGGTGCTCCCCAAAGATATGTTTTGATCATTGTTATGATACACCAGCTTCCACAAATGGTTAATTTTACATGCTTATATTATTTGAATGACTTGTCACTAGCTTTTTCATTAGTATCAACAATATTTACATTCAAGTTTAAACGACAGAGTCACTAAAAATGGCATAAATCTAACAGCATTGAAAGTATGTTTATTCTCAAGCTTTGTGCAGTGGCAGTGTCGTAGCCAATGGAGTTTATCTGAGGCACGGTTATTGTTAATTGAAAGTATGCTTACTATCAGCCCAACATATTGAAATATAATTCTATGAAAGATTACATTTAAAGAGCAGAATATAAAATCACATCCAGGCCATGATTACAATGATAAATCAAGATTGCACATGGTAATAGGCATATATTATTTATGCTGCTTAGCATCCTTTCTCTGTTTTTTCCTAAGAGCACATTTTTTTTTTTTTTTTTAAGATTCATTTATTTTTGAGAGAGAGAGTGCAAATGGGGAAGGGGCAGAGAGAGAGGGGGCAGAAGACCTGAAGCGGGTTCCGCACTGACAGCAGTGAGCTCAATGCAGGGCTCAAATTCACAAGCTGCAAGATCAAGACCTGAGCTGAAGTCAGACATTCAGCCACTCAACCTACTGAGCCACCCAGGTGCCCCACATGTGTTTGTTTTTAAGGAAACCACTTCTCACCAGTTCTCAGCTATGTAGGTGGATCCTGATAATTCATGTCAATCTGAACTTTATCTCCCTCTCCATAGAAGTTGGTTCATGGATGGGTGGGTAACCCAATCAGAGCCTGTTTGCTAGGGCTTGATGAAGTGTGAGGATGTGGGATCTAGAACTTCTACAGCTGTTGCTACCATACTGGGAGGGCCTGGAACTCCCTAAGGTTACCACATGGTGCCTGAGGATAAAGCAACACAGTGGTAGGCAGAATAGAGTAAATGAAAGAAACTTGGTACTTGGTGATTTAGTTTGAGCTGCTAGGTCAAGCCTCAAGCTCATCTTTTTTTTTTTTTAATTTTTTTTTTTTCAACGTTTATTTATTTTTGGGACAGAGAGAGACAGAGCATGAACGGGGGAGGGGCAGAGAGAGAGGGAGACACAGAATCGGAAACAGGCTCCAGGCTCTGAGCCATCAGCCCAGAGCCTGACGCGGGGCTCGAACTCCCGGACCGCGAGATCGTGACCTGGCTGAAGTCGGACGCTTAACCGACTGCGCCACCCAGGCGCCCCAAGCCTCACGCTCATCTTGAGCAATTCCTTTGTTTAGTCATTTGCAAGTGAAACGTCTAATAGATACACAGTCAAGGACAGGAAACAAGGGGGAATAAAAAGAGTATTGATTTGTTGCAGTCACGGGATTCAGAGTAATTTTTTTTATTTCTACTAATATTGTTTATATGACTCATAACTGACAAGGGTTCTGGATGTTGGAAAAAACTCTCAAAAGACAAAAGGTCTCAATAGGCATAGTATTGTAAATATATATTTACAACATAGCATTCATTGTAAATGTTATGACAGTTCTCTTAATTCTCTTCTGTATTAAGCATGAACAAGCAGGCTGCTCAGTGTTAGACCACATGCTTTCAGAATGGAAGCAGGTCCGTCTACAGAATACAACTTGTGTTATTCCATCTCAACACATCTGAAGAAGGTGGTTTTCCCAACCCCAAATGCATATTGTTCTTTCCCACCCACCAACCCCATCAGTCATATCTTATATCTTTAGGATCTAGGTCAAAACTTACATCTTCATACCTCAGCTGGATATGCTCCCTTCTTCATCAAATTTTCACAGAACTTGTTTCACATTATCTTGTTGTATATGTGGCATTTACTATGCTATGCTGCCTAATACTTTTAATATATCACATTTAAATATTTTCAGTTAGATAGTAACTTGCCCTGAAGGGCAAGACAAATAAGCACATGGTAACTGGAGTTAGACATACCTGGGGTCACGTTCAATTTCTGTTATTTAAGAGCTGTATGAACTTTGCCAAGTTACATCACCATCTCTGAACCCTATTTTCCTCATCTTTAAATAGGATAAATTATAACTTCCATACAGAATTACTATTGTGATTAAATAAAATGGTGTAAATAAAGCACTTAAGGGGTGCCTGGGTGGCTCAGTCAGTTGAGCATCTGACTTCGGCTCAGGTCATGATCTCACGGTTCGTGGGTTCAAGCCCCGCGTCGGGCTCTGTGCCAACAGCTTGGAGCCTGGAGCCTGCTTCAGATTCTGTGTCTCCCTCTCTCTCTGCCCTTCCGCTGCTCACTCTCTTTCTCTCTTAAAAATAAATAAACATTAAAAAAAAATAACAAAGCACTTAATGTCAGGCAAAAAAAAGAGAAAAGAAAAGAATGGAAGCAAGTCCATTTCACAAGTGCATATGGTAAATATACAACTATCTGGTGGTCTGTTATGTGGCACTTTTCAAATCTTAATAGAATAAATGAAGATTATAAAAATTAAATCTGTGTTGATTGAGTTCACCTAGTGTCAGTATTCTAGAAGAACAGAATGAGAGTGCACAATAGACATTTCATAAGTAACCATACATCTTCATTTTTCTCTCAGATCCCTACATTACTGCCACCTCTGCTGAACACCAGCCCTACCTCTCAGCAGTCAAGGGCTGAGCCTCATTCTGTGGCATCCGCCTTTATAAAGTGTGGTGAAAGGTAGTCCCTTACCTCCTTCAATGTCAAAGAGCTGAATTTCAAAGATACTTTTGGTTTCTGATTACTCAAAAGAAGAGGAGGAATACAAGACAGAAGAAAGACTCTAGGGACAGAGAGAGAGAGTGTCAAGAGCCTCTTTAAGTAGAAATGCGTAAAGTGAAGGGGACTAAGAAATGACAAAAATACTTTAAGTCTTCACAAAGACTAAACAGTTTATAAAGACAATACAAACATCTTTAAAATGTTATTGGATTGGGCACCTGGGTGGCTCAGTCAGTTGAGCCAACGACTTCAGCTCAGGTCATGATCTCACGGTTCATGAGTTCGAGCCCCGTGTCGGTCTCTGTGCCAACAGCTCACAGCCTGGAGCCTGCTTCGGATTCTGTGTCTCCCTCTCTCTCTGACCCTCCCCCGTTCATGCTCTATCTGTTTCTGTTTCAAAAATAAATAAACATTAAAAAAAATAAAAAAAATTAAAAAATAAAATGTTATTGGAGTATGTTAACTAACTGGAATTTAAATAAAAACTTTAAAAAATGTTATTGGATTTTGTTAATACTGTCCCCAAAATACAGTATAAATACATTCAACTAACAGAAGTAACTGTATGAATAAAGACAAGACAAGACCTTGTAATTTTAATTCCTCACTTTGTATGTGGACATTAGCCAAGGTGCCTTTTGGGTGTGCTGAGGAGCAGAGCCTCTCTACCCCCTCTAAGAGCTATGTGTCCACCTCATTTATGGCCATATCATACTGGGCACTTTGAGGTTATGTCTTTGATCCAATCAGTTTGATTCCAGCACCAAAGCCTTTATCACTTCTCAGTGAGTCAATATCTCTATTAATATTTATGTTTAAAACAATTGAATATTTAGGCTCTGTAAAAAACCAGAGCAAAAACCTGCACTCTACTTGAACTAAAACCTAACTAATATATGGTTTTAGTGGGTCATAGAAATTGGAGGGATCTGAAAATGTTAGGTTTCTCTTGGTCTGTTTACAGAAGCTTCGTGTTTTTAACAACACAAATTATATCATTTAGCTTATGCCTCTCCTTTGTCCCTCCAGCACCCAGATTTCCCCTCTCAAAATAACATAACAGCACTTTGGTTTTATTCAGGTATTTGAAAAGCATTTTTTGAGTGCTCATTTTATTCAATCCTTGACTTTTAAGTATTGAGTCTGCTGAGGGGTATGGATACCTAAACAGACAATTTCCATACAGAGTGACAGAGATAAGAACACTATGCTGTCTTAGCCCAGGAGAGGGAAAGATTCCCAGGACACAGGACAGGATAGGATAAATGGGAATTACTCAAGTAAGGAAAGGGAGAAGGGCCTTTTGAGTCAGAGGAAGCACCTGTACAGACTTGAGAATTAAGTTCACAGAACTAGGTACCTGTTGCTAATTTAGCAAGGCCAAATCATAGCTGGGGAGTGGAGACAGGGTGGGTTAAGGAGTAGTGGGAAAAAAATATCACTTCACTCATTGTTTTTTAAACTGTACAATACTCATTAATGACCTATTAAAACAATTTATTTTCTGAAAAAGGATAGAATAGAATAGAAAATATCAGAATGCAGTGAAGGATAAGTATTGGTATGTCTGTTGTTTTATAGTTGTGTGTAGAGCGTATAGTGTGTGCATGCGGTAGGTCACAAAGTAAAATGTATTTCTTAGTATTTCTTTTTGTCTCACATGGTCAAAAAAATTGAAAGTCACTGTTCACAGCATAGAAAATTTTATTTATAGTTTACAAGGTGCTTTTAGGTATCCTATTCTTATTACATGGCCCTGCCTCCATTTTTTATTTGTCATTTATTCATTCCTCAAATATTTATCAATACATATTTTACTTTCGGTGCTAGGAAACTCCCTGAGAGAAGCTCAATCTATGGGAGATGAACAAGTAAAGAGATAATAATAACAGCTACTGTTGATCACAATCCTCAGGGTGTATATTGTGAACCACCTGTTTTGGAATCCCCAGGAAAAAGTGCTTATTAAAACACAGGTGATGGGCTCTGCACCAGACCTACTGCATCAGAATTTCTGTGTGGGGCCCAGGGATCTGCAATTTTAATTCGAGGTCCTCAAAAACATCTTACACATATTCAGTTTGGAAAAGATTCATTTCTTTTGTTTTTTAAAGTTTATTTATTTATTTTGAGAGAGAGAGAGAGTGTGTGTGTAGGGGGGGTCAGGGGGAGAGAGAGAGAGAGGGAGAGAAGAAAAGAGAGAGAGAGAGAGGAAGAATCTGAAGCAGGCCCCATACCAGTAGCGCAGAGACCGATGCAGGCCTCGAACTCACGAACTGTGAGATCATGACCTGAGCCAAAATTAAGAGTCGGATGCTACCGACAGCCACCCAGGCACCCTAAAAGATTCATTTCTGGAGTGTATGCTGGAAGCCAACATTGTTCTCAACACACTGTGCTCAGTCACTTGGGTCCTTTTTTCAGTTCCTTCAAGAATCCAACACCCTTGCCACTTAGGGCCTTTCCACATACTATTGTTTCCTAGTCTGGTATACTCTCACTGTTCCCTGGCCAATTTTAATCTACACAAATGTTATTTCTTTAGGAAGTGTTCCCCAAAACCAGAGGCTTCAAAAGGGGCTTTTGTGATATGCCCCCTTGTGGTAGACACTAAAATGGCTGCTCCCCATTCAAAGAAAGGATTGTTAAGGGTAAGGTCTACTGCCAGCTGTCAGCCTTTAACTCCTTTAGTTCCACCTCAGCTTTTGTGAGGAGGTTATGCTCTTCTCCCATGGCTTCAGCCAGTAACTAAGATTGTGGTTTAAGAACCTGGCCATTTCTGCCTAATGTGGGAGTCCTGTAATGTGCAGTCATTCCTCCACAGCTCTCTGGCAAATACTTTGACAGACCTGTATTGCTATCTTCATGGCTCCTCTTGCCCAATCCTCCTTGCTCCCTTTTCCTTTCATAGGTCTTACTCCCAATAAACCTTTTGCCTTCCTGACTCCATCTCAGCATTCCTTCCCGGAGGATTCAACTGCCACACTTGTCTTGGTATGGCTGGAAGAAAGAGACTGAAGGAGAAAGGCCTAAAACCAGGCTGTAGAGGTAAGCAAAGCCAGAACACACAGGACTTGTTAGGCCATGCTAAGTATTTTTTACTTTGCCATTAGGGCAGTTGGAAGTCACTGCATGTTTTTAAACAGACTGGGGAGGAGTGGGGAAAATGATCAAATGTAAATTTGAAAAATTTGAAAAATGATCTAAATGTAAATTTAGAAAGACCACTCCAGCTGTTATATGTTAAAAAGGCTGGAGACTTGGGAGACTGAGGACAAGAAGATCAATATGCATGCTATAACTGGAGTCTAAAAAGAGAAAATAGTGGCTTGGACTAGGATGAACCAGAGACAGTGAAGGTTTGAAAGATATTTAAAAAGTAGAATCTCCAAAATTTGGTGATTTATTGGATGTGGGTGGTGTGGGAAATGTAAAAGTCAAGGATGCCCAGATCTCTGGCTTGAGCTACTGTGTGGAAAGTGGTGCCAGATGCTGATACAGGGAGTCCTGTGGGAAACAAATGTGAGAGTTCAACTTTGGACATGCAGAGTTGGAGATGCCCCTAGGATATCCAAGAGCACTATAAAGAGTTGGATATATTGTTCTGGAGTGTGAACAGAAATTTAGGCTGGAGAAGTACATTTGGGAGTCCTTAGCATACAGATGGAAGCAAATGAGATCATCCAGGAGAGGTACAATGTTTTGAGAGAGACGTAAGAGATGGACCTAGGAAACTCAGGCATATAAGGTTCTGGAAAGGGACAAGAGGTTAACAAATGAGACTTAGGCCAGGGAATATGGAGTCACAGAAACTTTGAGAGGGTTTTTGATAAGGAGGAGATATAAATATTACCTAGTGTCTAAGCAAGGTAAGGACTGAAACTATTCTTTTGCCTTAGTGACATGGAGGCCATTGGTGAACTTAATAAGAGACATTTCAAATGAAGTGGCGGAGGTGGAAGCCAGACTGGAATGACCAAAGAGTGATGGAGATGGAAGAAGTTGACACAATTAGTGTCACAACTCTTTCAAGAAATTTGGTTCTGAAGAAGGAGGGCAACAGGCAGTAGTTAGTGAAAATGTGGAATCGAGGTTTTATGTTTTTTGTTTTTAGGATAGAAGAGGCCTGAAAGTGGTTAGAAGTTGATGGGAAAGGAGCCAGCAGAGATGATAAGAGAAGAAAGTGATAATCAAAGGCACAAGATTTCTGAGAAAGTGGGATGGTGGCGGTGGGGGTGGGGACAGGACTGTAAGGCTCAGACAGAGAGACTGACATTGGAAAGAAGAAATGCCACCTCTTTCTTTGGAACAGAAGGGAGGAGAAAAGTGTGGATGTGAATACTAGTAGACCTGTAGGTTTAGTGGTGGGAGGAACTGTTTGTGACTAGGAGATAGGGAAGGTGGAAGGTTGGAGGAGAGTGAAGGAGGAGGTTTAAAATAGTTTTAGGTAGTAGGAAAATGAGCTTTTTGACCACAGGGGTCTTACCAGGAAATGTGGTGGACCCAGCTAATTTTTAAAACTTTTTATTGTAAAAAATTTCAAGCATATACAAAGTAAGCAGAATAATATAATGAACTTGATGTATCTATCATCTGGCTTTAATAATTTTAATATTGTTATTCCTATTTTATCTATGTTTTCACCCACTTACCTCTCTTTGTTACTATTGTTTTTGTGGTTATTTTTAAGGTAAGATTTACATATATTGAAATGCAAAAAAGCTAATTATGTAATTTTGACAAATGGATACACCTATATAACCCACACCCCTCTATCATGATATAAAATGTTTCAGTCCCAGAAAGCTCCATCCTGTCTTTCTCCATCAGCCCTTCTCTCTGCCTCTCAGAGGGAACCACTGTTCTGATTATTTTCATTTTAGATTAGTTTTACCTATTCTAGAACTTCTTCTAAATGGAATCATACAGTATGTATTGTTTTGTTTATAGCTTTTTTTGCTTAGCATTATGTTCATGAAATTTATCCATGTTGGTGTATGTATCAGGACTTTGTTTCTTTATTTCCTGAGTAATTATTTAATCATAGAAATATGCCACAATGTGTTTATCCATTCAGTTGCCAAAGGATGTTTGGGTTGTTTATTGTTTTGTGCTATTATAAATAAAGCTACTCTGAACATTCTTGTACACGTCTTTTTGTGAATATGTATTTTTAGTTCTTTTGGCTTAAATACTTAGGAATGAAATTTCTAAATAAAGTATAGGCTTGTGTTTGACTTTGTAAAAAATTGCCTAACCTTTTCTCAAAGAGTTCCATTTTAAATTCCCACCAACAATGTCTCAGAGTTCTGTTTGCTTCACATCCTTTTCAATATTTGGTGATACTAGTTTTAAAATTTTTTAGCCATTATAGTGGGTGTTAGTGGTATTTCATGGTGATTTACATTTGCATTTTCTTTCTTTAAATTTTTTTTTAAATGCTTATTTATTTTTGAGAGAGAGAGCGTGAGTGGGAGAGGGGCAGAGAGAGGAGGAGACACAGAATCCAAAGCAGGCTCAAGGCTCTGAGCTGTCAGCACAAAGCCCAATGTGGGGCCCGGACTCACAAACTGCAATATCATGACCTGAGCTGAAGTCGGAGGCTTAACCGACTGAGCCACCCAAGTGCCTCATTTGTATTTACTTGGTGAGTAATGGTGTTGAATACTTTTTCATGTGCATATTGGCCTTTCATATATCTTCCTTTCTGAACAATCTATGTCAAACTTTTGCCTATTCATTGTTAACTTTAGGAATCCTTCATATATTTTGATTATAAATCCTTTGTCAGATATATGTTTTATGAATATATTCTTCCATTGTGTGGCTTGCCTATTATCTTCTTAATGATATTTTTGATGAATAGAAGTTTTATATTTTGGTGAAGTCTAATTTATCACTTGTTTTCTTTTCTGATTATTGCTTTGTGTGTCATGTCTAAAAAAATTTGCCTGCTCCCATGTCTCCTTTTTTTCCCCTAAAAGTTTTAGTTTTAGGTTTTACATTTAGGTCTCCCATGAATTAATTTTTGTGCATGGTATGAGGTAAGGGTTGAGGTTCATTTTCCTTGTATGATAATCATCTGTTTGAGCACTATCTATTGAAGGCATTTCCTTTCCTAATGGATTGCTTTGGTGCCTTTGACTCACCATATACATATGAGTCTATTTATGGGTTTGCTATTCAGTTACATTGATCTATATGTCTATCCATATATATCTGTATCCTATATGCTAGCATCACACTATGTTAATACTGTAGTCTTTTAGTAGATATTGGAGTCAGGTAGTATAAATCCTCCAGCTTGTTTCTTTTTTCAGGATCATTTGGTTCCTTCCAGATCCTTTGCATTTCCACATACATTCATGAAAGTGCTTGTCAATTTCAGACAAACAAACAAACAAACAACACCCTTGTGTAAATTGATTGAATCTATAGACCAATTGGGGGAGAATTGGCATCTTAACAATAATGAATTTTCTGATCCATTAATATGATATATCTCTCCATTTATTTAGGTCTTTAACTTTTCTTGGTTTTGTTGCTTTCAGTGTATACGTTTTTCACATACTTTGTTAAATTAATACCTAAAAATTTGATGTTTTTTAAGGTTATTTATTTATTTATTTTTGAGGGAGAGAGAAAGAGAATGAGCAGGGGAGGGGCAGAAAGAGAGGGAGAGAGAATCTCAAGCAAGGCTTAGTCTCACGACCATGAGATCATAACCTGAGCTGAAATCAAGAGTTGGATGCTCAACCAACTGAGCCACCCACGTGCCTCATGATGTTTTTTGATGCTATTGAAAATTAAATTATTTTCTAATTATTTCTATGCCATGCATGGAGTTGATCAGATATTCTGAGTAACTATGAAATTCATAGGATGGGGCTGTTCTAGGGTCCCATGGCTGAGTCCCAGTTTCAGAAGGTGGCCTAGAGATTAGATATTCACTAGTCATCAAGGTATTCTTTCATGGGATTGCATGAAATTGGATCACCAGAATGGTGCTGACATGCTGGTTTTGGTTAAGTAAATTTTTTATACAGAGAGGGGCTTTATACAAAAAAATTTTTCCATACCTTGAACTCTCTAGGGGCAGCCGTGACTGGGATTGTGGTTGTCCTCCTGAGAAGAGGAGAGAAACCGCATGTCAGGGGGGTTCTTTTGTCTCCTATGTGGTATCATTCATTCTGGTAAGAACCATTACTCTGTATCTTTCTGAGACCCAAGAGAAGGGTAATTACTACATTTTGTTCCCCACCACTATTTCCAGTGAAGCCTCTGAAGTCGGTCATCATAAAATAATTTATCCTAATGTTACACTGCATCCTTGGTCACAAATTTATCCCTTATTCTATTTAAGTACACATGATTGTATGGCCAATATACATTTCAAGGAAGCTGATTCCTAGCCCCTGCAGCCTCCCCTCTGTTGCACAAGAACTAGTTATATATCTAAAGTGCGGTTGAACCCAGTTGAGTCTTATTCTGACTAAATTACATTGAACTTTGGAGACGTTTTAAGTCTATGAAGTTGAGATGGGAACCATTATGAAAAGCTAATGTGAATGTTCTGTTTACTCATGGCTTTTGTATAATTTATTCATGCTCTTTTAGGCTAGTAAAATTATTCCCATGTTATTTTAGTATTTCTAATTAACCAAAGTGAACATCACTGATGAGTGACAGGGCCTCTCAACTGAAGGATGCCTTTATGCTGAAATCAGCACCACTCTGGCAGCAAAGACTCTAAGCCTATTCTGGTATACTGATAAGTAACTTTCTAGATTCTTATCTGATCTTAGTTTTTGTTCCTGGGAGGAAAAAGACAGTGATTTTTTTCATAGGTCTGAACCTATATTGTAAAATGTTTACTCTAAAAAAAAAAATGTTTACTCTCAGAACTTGTGGACTAAAGGCAACTGCATTTGCTATAACTACAAAGTAATTAGCTTGCTAGATATTTTCCATAAGGAATCCTGATGTCATCATGGTCAGCACTATTCTCACCATATGGGTAACATGTTGAAAGGACAACTGCATGGGTAACAATGACAGAGCTATGGTTTGAACTTAAAAAGGATAACTAATAATTTAGTTATAAATAAATGTGGGAAGCCGAATAATATGGCTTAGGGGCCCCCAAAAGATGCATCCTCTAATGTGGAAATCATAGAGTATAACATTAGTCAAAAAGAAGGTATGAACTTATTCAATTCATGGATTCTAGATGCACTTTTTATTTCAAAAGTTTTTGATAATATTCTTTGATTAATATGTTACTTGTCTATTTCTCCTTCTTCAGATCTTTCACCAGACCAAGGAGAGTAAGCTTACTGTAAATACATGATCATTCCTAGAAATTTCCCATGATTTATGTAACTCGATTATGTTTCTAATGCTGCTTTTCTCATAGCACTATTTCTCCATTTCTATTTGGACATAAGCACCTGTTATCACTAAGAATGACTGCCAGTGATCTTAATAGTTGTTAGTTCTTTATGAGACTGAAGTGCTACCTACTGCACTACTGAGGCACCTAATAGTTGTTAGTTCTTTAAAGAATAGCTGTTTAGGGGCGCCTGGGTGGCTCAGTCGGTTAAGCGGCCGACTTCGGCTCAGATCATGATTTCGCGGTCCGTGAGTTCGAGCCCCGCGTTGGGCTCTGTGCTGACAGCTCAGAGCCTGGAGCCTGTTTCAGATTCTGTGTCTCCCTCTCTTTGACCCTCCCCCGTTCATGCTCTGTCTCTCTCTGTCTCAAAAATAAATAAACGTTGAAAAAAAATTTTAAAAAAAGAATAGCTGTTTGTTCTTTAAACCTCCTCCCCCCAATTTTAGCTGTTATCCCAAATCAGTGTTCTTTCTAAATGTGGCAACTGAGACAAATTGAAACTTATTAGGTTCCCTCCTCTCAAATAAACTCCTTGTCCCCTTATATTTTCAGTATTTAAAAAAAGTCATATTGACTTGGGAAACTGTGACCTAACACTTGTGGGGACAACTGGCAATAGTGGGTAGCGTGTGTTAGTGATAGAGACTGCTTTGTGTTGCCTGTCTGATTCAGGTGGTGGCAGCAACTCAGAAGGACGGACTAGAGAGGAGAACTTCCTGAGCAGTGGTAAACTTCTTTTTTTTTCCCTCTTTATTATCCTTTTATTTGTTTTATTTTATTATTATTTTTAATTTACATCCAAATTAGTTAGTATATAGTGCAACAATGATATCAGGAGTAGATTCCTTAATTCCCCTTACCCATTTAGCCCATCCCCCCTCCCACAACCCCTCCAGTAACCCTCTGTTCTCCATATTTAAGAGTCTCTTCTGTTTTGCCCCCTCCCTGTTTTTATATTATTTTTGCTTCCCTTCCCTTATGTTCATCTGTTTTGTCTCTTAAAGTCCTCATATGAGTGAAGTCATATGATATTTGTCTTTCTCTGACTAATTTCACTTAGCATAATATCCTCCAGTTCCATCCACATAGTTGCAAATGGCAAGATTTCATTCATTTTGATTGCTGAGTAATACTCCACTGTATATATATGTACACCACATCTTCTTTATCCATTCATCTATCGATGGACATTTGGGCTCTTTCCATACTTTTGTTATTGTGGATAGTGCTGCTATAAACATTGGGGTGCATGCGTCCCTTCAAAACAACACACCTGTATCCCTTGGATCATACCTAGTAGTGCAATTGCTGGGTCGTAGGGTGGTTCTATTTTTAGTTTTTTGAGGAACCTCCATAGTGTTTTCCAGAGTGGCTGCACCAGCTTGCATTCCCAAGCAGTGGTAAACTTCTTACCATCGCCTTCTTCCTCTAATAGAGGGATGGGCAAAGTGTAAGGCAATATAATTTTTTTTCATTTTATATTTCTTTTTTTAATTAATTTTTTAATGTTTATTTATTTTTGGGGGGGAGGGGCAGAGGGAGAGAGAGGGAGACGCAGAATCTGAAGTAGGCTCCAGGCTCCGAGATGTCAGCACAGAGCCTGACACGGGGCTCGAAATCACAAACTGTGAGATCATGACCTGAGCTGAAGTCAGACACTTAACCGACTGAGGCACCCAGGTGCCCCTAAATTTCTTTTTTTTAAGCCACATTATTGAGTTCAAAAAGTGAATGACATACAAAAAGCTGTACATATTTAATGCATACAACTTGATGAGTCCGGAGATAAGTGTATATCCGTGAAACTACTGCCATAAACATACCCATCATCTCTAAAAGGCAGGGCTCTGAGGAAACTAGCCTTGTTTTGCTTAAAAACCTGGCAGTAAACTAAGGACAGATGACTTACAAGGGGGTGTGCACCCTCTGTAAAAACACCACAATCATACTTGGTTGCCACTAGAACTATAAGTGGGGTCAAATCTCAGTCTACTCTAGGGGGTCTGGTATATAATATGGCCCAAAAAGGAGTAGTTAGTACATCAAATGAATTATCACAAGGTTTATTCTGGAGAACGTTCCATGTGCACTGGAGAAGAATGTATATTCTGCTGCTTTAGGATGAAATGTTCTGAATATATCTGTTAAGTCCATCTGGTCCAATGTGTCATTCAAAGCCATTGTTTCCTTGTTTATTTTTTTATTAGATGATCTGTCCATTGTTGTGAGTGGGGTGTTGAAGTCTCCTACTATTATGGTATTACTATCAATGAGTTTCTTTATGTTTGTGATTGATTTATATATTTGGGTGCTACACATTTGGCACATAAATGTTTACAATTGTTAGGTCTTCTTGGTCTATAGACCCCTTGATTATGATATAATGCCCTTCTGCATCTCTTGATACAGTCTTTATTTTGAAGTCTAGATTGTCTGATATAAGTATGGCTTATATACATATATATACTCCAGCTTTCTTTTGTTGACCATTAGCATGATAGACGGTTCTCCATCCCCTTATTTTCAATCTGTAGGTGTCTTTTGGTCTAAAGTGGGTCTCTTGGATACAGCATATAGATGGATCTTGTTTTCTTATCCATTCTGTTACCCTATGTCTTTTGATTGGAGCATTGAGTCCTTTGATGTTTAGAGTGAGTATTGAAAGATATTAATTTATTGCCATGATGATGCTCATAGAGTTGGGGTTTCTGGTGGTGTTCTCTGGTCCTTTCTAATCTTTTGTTGCTTTTGGTATTTATTTATAAATATATATTTTATAATATATTCATATATATTATAAATATTAATTAATATTATAAATATTATATAAATATATAATTATATAATATATTATAAAATATTTAATATAAATATATAAATATGTATACAAATATGTATTTATATATTTTTATACTTATATATCTATATATAATATATAAAATATAAAAGGCTATAAATATTATATATTAAATATATATAAATATATATTTATAAATATATATATTATAAATAAATAAATATATATATTTTTTTTCATCTTTTCTCCCTACAGAGAATCCCCCTTAAAATTTCTTGCAGGGCTGATTTAGTGGTCACAAACTCCTTTAATTTTTGTTTGTCTGGGAAACTTTTTATCTCTCCTTCTATTTTGAATCAGTCTTGGTGGATAAAGAATTCTTGGCTGCATATTTTTCTGATTCAGCACACTGAATACATCCCACCACTCCTTTCTGGCCTGCTAAGTTTCTGTGGATAGGTCTGCTGCAAATCTGATCTGTCTTCCCTTGTAGGTTAGGGACTTTTTTTTCCCTTGCTGCTTTCATGATCTTCTCCTTACCTGAGTATTTTGTGAATTTGACTATGCTATGCCTTGTTGATGGTCGGTTTTTGTTGAATCTATTGGGAGTCCTCTGTGCTTCCTGGATTTTGATGTCTGTCTTTCCCCAGGTTAGGAAAGTTTTCCGCTATGATTTGCTCACATAACCCTTCTACCCCTATTTCTCTCTCTTCCTCCTCGGGGACCCCTATGATTCTGATGTTGTTCCTTTTTAATGAGTCGCTGATTTCTCTAATTCTTAAATTGTGCTCTTTTGCCTTAATCTCCCTCTTTTTTTCTGCTTCTTTATTCTCCATAAGTTTGTCTTCTCTATCGCTGATTTTCTGTTCTGCCTCGTCCATCCTTACCACTGCTGCATCCATCCGTGATTGCAGCTCAGTTATAGCATTTTTAAATTCATTCTGGCTATTTTTTACTTCTTTTATCTCTGCAGAAAGGGATTCTAATCTATTTTCGACTCCAGCTAGTATTCTTATTATCGTGATTCTAAATTCTGGTTCAGACATCTTGCTTGTATCTGTGTTGGTTAAATCCCTGGCTGTCGTTTCTTTGTGCTCTTTCTTTTGGGGTGAATTCCTTTTGCGGCTTCTTGCTCCCCAAGTTCAGCTCTTCGTGTCATGTATCTGCTTACCTGGTTACCTGCTTACCTGCAGGTTGTGCAGATTGTTGTGTTAATCTTCCAACCAGTTTTCTAGGTGTGTAGGATGGTTTAGTGTTGGTCTGGCTGTATTTCATGGACATGAGACACACAAAAAGCTTCCATGCTAATCCACCATTTGGCTCCTCCCCCTGAATTATCACAAGGTTTAGCTAATATATACAGTGTCAGCAAAAAACTTGGAAATGTGTGTAGGAGCAAATTCTAAGGGTATCAGAGCACAGAGGGCAAAACATAACTAGATCAGGACGTATTCATTGATATGGGGCTGCTTACTAGAGATTCCAGATTTATTGTGTTAATTTGTACAAATGGAGGTGGCTCTAACAGCTTAAAGGGTTGGTTGATGAAAATTGTGACTTATTGGTGGCCTGTTGAATGAAGATAAGATACCAGAGCTTCACTGGCCTGAAGTAAAGAAGGGTATCCAAAGACTTAAGGAGACAGGAAAGTTGGAGTAAATTTATCATGTGCAAACGTCATACTTGTCCCCCAACTATAACTCCTGGGGAGGTCTGGAAGGCACTCCTGTCACTAAGATATTGAGAAATATATTAGTGAGAAGAGAAATATTAAACATTGAGAAATACATTAGAGAGATTTGCGGTTGCTCTCCTTTGTGGGAAAGGTAGGACCATGCAAGATGCTGTCATTGTGATGAACTCCCTGATTTCACTAGAAATGATGGGATCCCAAGTAACAGGTCAAGTAGCAGCACTTAAGCATAAAAGACAAGTTGGGCATGGTTACTCTAAAGGGCAGGAGGTATGTTATTAGTAATAAGACTTTGGTCCATAGGGACCATTGGTTATGGCTAATTAATTGATCATGACATCCCTTGGAGTAAAATAAGATAAACAGCCTGGTCTGTGTTGGGTGGCCAAAAATCTCACTTGAGTTACCACAATATAGAGTCATGGCCTCTTGCCCAGTTTCCAAACTTAAGCCAGTTCACAAATGTAGAATCCTTTGATTGACTGGGAGGCTTCCTTCCCATGAGGAATGATTTTGCAGCATGAATACATCATAAATCTTCCTCCAGGCGTTCTTCAAGGGGTGTTCACCCATTTGCTAGAGTGGTTGTGTACTGGGGAAAAAAAAGGAATATCTAGGTCTTTCAGGTATTAATGCTAATCATGGGGGATCCAAAATGACACTGTGGCTTACAGTGGAGACTATGATTGGTAGGTAATAGATGGAGTCTTAGCCTAAGCAAAGGTAGAGCCAGTTGGTCCACAGATACATCCTATGGTTATTCCCCAGTCCCTGAATGTATAATGGAATAAACATGTTTATGAGAACCATTGTGGTAGAAAGGCTAACCCTCTCTACCGAAATAGCAAACTAGAAGCAATACTGTATTTCTGCAGGAATTACAGATATTAGTACCACCATCAAAGACTTGAAACATGCTGGGATGCTGATATCTATCACATCTGCATTTAACATACCTGTTTGGTCTCTGCAGAAGTTGGATGAATCTTAAAGAATGACTAGATTATCAGGTTAGGAGATGACACCATGAAAGGATAGGATTTTGTCTTACAGTATACAGTTTATGCTTTGAATCAGAGACCATTACATGGTACTGCCCCCTCTATATTCAGAATCTGGAAATCAAGGGTAGGAAGTGGAGATGGCTCCTCTCACAATTAATACCTAATAACCCACTCACAGGATTTTTGCTTCCTCTTTCAGCTACTCCGAGTTCTGCTGGTTTGGAAATCTTTGCTTCTAATGGGGAATACAACAATGGTTCCATTGAATTCGAAGATGAAACTCCATTTGGCTATTTGGGCTTTTTATGTCACTGAACCAGTAGGCAGACAAAAGAATTACTCTACTGGGTTTTTACTCCCTGATTACCAAGGGTAAATCAAGTTGTTGCTACATAGGGCAAAAAAGAGTGATTCTGGAACCAGGGGATCCCTGGGGCTACCTTTAATAATCCCACACACAAAGTACAGGTTATGGAAAACTATAGCAATCAAACAAGGGCAGGACTATTGGAAAGCCCTTCCAAAATGAAGGTTCAGATCACCCTAATGTATAAAAGACCAGAATGGTTACTGTGGTTAGTGGAAGAAGGAAGTCACAGATACTAAGTGTGACCTCATGACCAATTACCAAAATGAGGACTGTACTAGCTTTGTCTATTTTCTCTTTACTTATTATGTGTAGTATATTTATTTGTATATTTAACTATTTTGTTCTTCTCTTTCCTTTTTATTATTTTCTATACAAATTGCTGTCGGCTAACTTATTAGGTGGAAATAGTTATTTTATTTTTGTATGGAAGTTTGTATGAAGAAAGGTGTATATGAAGAAGGAAGTTAAGGTATGAACTCTGTCAATTATTAATCTATTGTTTCTTAGATCCAAATGCATTCTTCTTTGTCCCACTTTTGGTAATAGACCCTGTAAACTATGTAAACTATGTCAGTTGGTTTGATATTAGCCTTTGTCAAAAGAGAGTTCTGGAGGGACACTACACGGTCATAGGAGAAAGATACTTCATTTCATGTTCCAGTGAACTGTTTTTTTGACAACATGAAGGAAGCCTACTAGTGCTCACCTAGCAATCCTCATGGATTAGCTGTGAGCTTCATCCTTTAGCATATTTCTCTTTCACCTATCAGGCTGGACTCTGATACAAAGGGAGTTAAATTCTTGTGCCCAAATTAGCAGCTTGACATGGAATTTCTCAGTTTTAGTCCTTTAATGCAAGGTTTTAAATTGTTTACCTCTATCATCATAATTAATATTTAATTCTATTTTTGATACCTTGTTTTATGTATTTGGCTCTTATGCTTCCTTGACATTTCCTTTATTTACTTTTTAGTCTCTTTATTAAACTGAACTTCCAGTTTAAAATTGATAATTGGGGGGTGTCTGGGTGGCTCAGTCAGTTAAGTATCTGACTCTTGATTTCAGTTTAGGTCATAATCTCAGGGTCATGAGATCGAGCCCTGCGTCAGGGTCTGCACTGAGCATGGAGCCTACTTAAGATTCTCTCTCTTCACTCTCTCAGCCCCTTCCCTGTTTGTGTGTGTGCACAATTTGTCTCTAAATAAATAAATAAATAAAATGGATAAATTGGGGCTAGAGACAATGTACTTTTGTTTTTTTAATTCAGAGCTTAATTCTTTGCCCTTAACCTAGTAAGGGCTCTGGACTAACACTGCATATGTTCAAATAATGTCTCTGCTATTTACCAACCATACTAGTTTGTTACTTTCTGAATCAGTTTCCTAACCTGCAACATACAGATAAAGAATTTAGCTCAGTGCCTAATGCACAGTAAGTGCTCAATTTATGTTATTATTATTTTTCTCCATATTTCCCCACCTATCTCCAGCTTCTTATCTGCCATAGTACTTTTGAGGATATTGAACAATATTTCCATTGAAATTCTGTGGTTTGCTTCAAGTCCACAAATCTGGGAAAAAACTTGAACTTGTCTCGTGTTTGAATTTTGGCATATACATACCTGTCTGCAGAACAGGATTTGAGGGAGAGCTCATAGATTTTCTGAGAGAAAAACCTCATGAATGAAGAAGTCTGTCATGGGGGACTAGACTGAATGACAAGACCTGGAGACTGGTGGCAATAGAAATTTCAGGTGTGTGCTTGCAGGGGAAAGTATGCTGACCATAATTTAATCTACTCCTCTCCAACCCCTTCTTGAGTGCCTGTGTATTCTAGAAGAAGATTGCTGAACAGAAGAAAATCGTGAGTACGAGAGGCTCATCAGCTCTACTGAGCTGCTGGCTCTAGGAAGCAGAATGTGCTCTCTTATTGAATAGGCAAGGGGAGGAGTATTAGAGGTTGGGACAAGGGCAGTATTGTCTGAGTAGTTTGGAGGCCAGCAGTCTGAAGGAAGGCAGCTATTATGTAGACAACAGACCATGCGTAGCAGACTACTATTAGCAGAATAGAATAATATATGTTTATCTTCTACTACAACACACATATACCTTGTATGTATTACAATTATTTGTGTTTACATGTCCTTGTTTCTTTCTCTCCCATCCAATCCTTAAGAAACTAAAATCTGGTGTATCACCCACCACAATATTAAAACTGAATCTCTTAATGGTCAAATCCATTTTTTTTTTCTATCCTTATCCTACTTCTTCAATGCTTTGTTTTGCCTTTCCTTAACTTCCATTCTTCATTGGGCTTGAATGATCTCACTTTCTCTTTCTTGTATAACTCCACTCTCTTTTGTTTGCTTCTCCCTGTGTGTCCACTCCTTAATTGTTGGTGATCACTTGGTTTCATTCTAGTCCTCGCTGCTTGCCCCACTCCCCAACTCTATATACTTGCTCAGGGTGATCCCACTTGTTCTATAAGACCCCAACTCCTACCCTAAGCCAGATCAAATTCTCCCTTGTCCTAAGTTACTCTCTTGAGCTTCAGTCCATTTGTACCTAGATGCTCACAAGCACCTCAAGCATAATATGTTCCAAAGTGAACTCATAATCCTTTCCTTTAAATCTCTTACTCCTGAATTTTCTATTTTGGTTATTAACTTTAACTTTTACTGTATAATACAAATTAGAAACCTGGAAAACATTTTCTACTTTCTTTAATTTCCTTTATTTTATTTATTTTTTTTTAATTTTTTTTTCAACGTTTATTTATTTTTGGGACAGAGAGAGACAGAGCATGAACGGGGGAGGGGCAGAGAGAGAGGGAGACACAGAATCGGAAACAGGCTCCAGGCTCGGAGCCATCAGCCCAGAGCCTGACGCGGGGCTCGAACTCACGGACTGCGAGATCGTGACCTGGCTGAAGTCGGACGCTTAACCGACTGCGCCACCCAGGCGCCCCTCTTTAATTTCCTTTAAATTTTCTTTATTGCTCCAAGTCTGCCTAGTCCACCTCCTAAATAGTTCTTAAATCTGCTTCAACATTTCTTTCCTAACCATTTCTAATAGTTTTGGAAACATTCTCATTGTCATTATTGTTTCTCTCCTCCATATCACTGTTTATCCTACTGCTTTCCCCCCACCTCCAGCCCAGCTCCTCAATATATAATCTAATTTGGTCATTCCCTACTAAAGAATCTCTGCTGTGCCTATAGGAGATAAAATTTAAGTTCCTAGGAATAGCTTAAAAGGTCCTTTACCAAGTGGTCCTAAATTCCTCATGCTCTAGTAACTTTTTGCCATGGCTCTTTCAAATCTAGAAACCTTAATTCTGGGGTATTTTCTCCTTTTTAAAAAAATTTTTAAAAAGATTTTAAAATCTTTTTAAAAAGAAAGGGGGAAGACACAGAATCCAAAGAAGGCTCCAGACTCTGAGCTGTCAGCACAAAACTTGACGCAGGACTCAAACTCATGAACTATGAGACCATGACCTGAGCCGAAGTTGGACGCTCAACTGACTGGGCTACCTGGGCGCCCTGATTCTGGGATATTTTCTTGAATTGTTTCATTAATGATTCTCTCCCCTCTGCTTCTTCTAGGATGCCTGTCATTCTGATGTTGTAACTTTTGAACTGGTCATCTAATTTTCATTTTTTCTTATTTTCCACCTCTAACTCATTTTGTACTACTTTTAAGAGATTTCTTCAAATTTATCTATTGATATTTGGATTTCTGCTATCATATATTTAATTTCCAAGAAATTATTTTTTTATTGAGGTATAATTAACATAAAACATTATGTTAGTTTCAGGTATACAACATGATTCAATATTTGTATATGTTGCAAAATGATCACAATAAGTCTAGTTAACAACCATCACCATACATAGTTACAGAATTTTTCTGTGTGTGATGAGAATTGCAACTTAGCAATTTTCTTAGCAACTTTCAAATGTGCAATAAAGTATTAACTATAGTCACCATGCTGTATGTTACATCTCTATGACTTGTTTATATGTTTATATTGTTTATATGTCACATCTATATGACTTACAACTTTAAGTTTGTACACTTTGATGCCTTCCATCCCTGAGAGGATTTTTCTTTTCCTTCTGAATGCTCCTTTCATTAATTTATTAATGACATACTATTTTTGTTTTATAGATGTGCTAGTCTCTCTTCTGTCTGAGGAATTTTCTACTCCATGTAGAGGCTTTATCTCCTTAGAGGTTTTTTTTGTTTGTTTGTTTATTGTTTGGTTGTTTTGATCTATGTCTTTCATGTCAGAGGCTTTCTTCAGAGAGATGATAATTTTGGTTGTCTGTTCATGATTACAAGTTGAAGAGCTCATTAGGAGCTTGAGCATGAAGTGGGGCTTATTGACTTTGAGTCTCCCTATGGACAGACCTGCACAAGCCATTTGTTGAAGAAACCCCTGATGTTAGTTTCTTTAGGTCTTTCTCTGAGGAACAGTAGATTCCTCAGAGAAGAGTCTTGCATTTCCTGCCAGAGGAGTAGAGGGTAAGCTGCTGCCAGTGCTCTGGAAGTAGTGTGGGGGATGGGTTAGAGACAGCTCAGCACTTAGTATATATGATTGTTTGATCTCCCTGTTTTTGCAAGGTACCCAAGCCCTTAACTTTGCCTGGCATCCCCTAATCCAGAGGTCCTAATCATATCCCCTCCAGAAAATCAGTTCCAGACTTCTGTGGTAACGAAGTTATGCGGCAACATGGAGTTTGGGAGGAGACCTAGGGAAGTAATCACTTCTCAAACAACTTTTTACCCAATACACATTTCAACTACTTTCCTTTATCCCTAGTTACAGAGGTATTTGGTGCTGCCAGTTTTCCTTAATTACTGGACTCCAGGGCATTAAGGAGATAGTGGTAAGGAGGCAGAGACCTTTAAGTGTATTACATTTTTCAGAAAGTGTGGTAATTAAAAGAGAGTGCAAAATATAACAGAAATTAGGGATAACTGAGGAGTCAATTGGAGGTTTCTTTCTCAGAATAAGAGATTTTGTACATACTGGAAAACAGAGTGAAAAGACCCAGTGGAAAGAGAGAAATTGAGAACACTTAAAAACTGGGGATAACTGTGGAGGGAAGTTCCTAAAGGACTCAGAGAAGGTGGAATTGAGGACATAGGCAGAGTTTAATTTTGTTAAGAAGCAGGAAGAAAAGAAGGCAGAAAGGAAGGTTGTGATTTTTAGAGATGGAAAGGAAGACAGATGGAGACTAGCCAATTGCCTATTGTTTTTGGTAGAACAGGCAGATGGCTTATCTAATGAGAATGACAGGTGGAGAATTTTAGAGTCTTTCAATATATATATATATACACACACACACACACACATATATAAGTTTATTTTATATACATATAAATATACATATTTATTTAAGTTTATATGTATATATATATTTAAGTTTATTTATTTATTTAGAGAGAGAGAGAGAGAGAAAGCATGAACAAGGGAGGGCCAGTGAGAGAGGGAGAGACAGAATCCCAAGCAGGCTCCACACTGTCAGCACAGAGTCCAATGTGGGCTTATACTCACGAACCGTGAGATTATGACTGAAACTGAAATCAAGAGTTGGACGTGCAACTGACTGAGCCACCTAGGCGCCCTGAGTCTTTTTATTTCTTTAATGTTTATTTACTTATTTTGAAAGAGAGTTAGAGAGGGAAAGGGGCAGAGAGAGGAGAGAGAATCCCAAGCAGGCTCCATGGTCAGTGTGGAGTCAATCCTGTAACCATGAGATCATGACCTGAGCTGAAATCAAGTCAGATGCTTAACCGACTGAACCACCCAGGTGCCCCAGCTTTAAGTAGAATTTTGATGAAGATGTGGAATAGATACTGTGGGAAGTAGGTCAGAGAATTAATCAAATTAAAAAATATTTTAAAGTAGAAATTAGGGTTAAGACGTTCTGCTTAATATACCTTTGCAAACTTTCTTAACATATGGAGTATAAAAGAAATGCCACAAATTCCAAAGATTCCACCACGATTGCCATCTTTGAAGATGAAAGACTGATTGTGGTAACTACAGTGACAGTTCTTCCTGTTCTCCACTGCAAGCAAGATCCTATTTGAGGAGTAACCAATTTAAAGGCAAGCTGTATGCTACACTGGTAGTCCAAAGAGGGAACACAGCTATATACTCCACAGGAGCTTTTGGCTGGATGATTAGAAGAAAGAATAGAGAAATTTGAGGTCTAAATTCTTTGGTTACTAATAATATTATACAGAAGGGAAGAGGCAAGAAACAGCAAGAAGAAGCCAGCATCCTTGGTTTTTCCTGGACAAAGGACTCTGGGTTCTTTACCTTTGATATGATCACTCTTCCCTTTTTCTTTTGTTCCTAAGATCCTTCCTTGACCTGTATTCTGTTCTCACTTGCTGGGCAGCATTCTCAAGCTGCCCTCCTAGCAGAGCCCTCACTTTAACACAGAATGTGGAGATTTCTGAGGAAGCAATGCTGGTATAAGCCTGTGAAAACTGAACTTGAATAGGTGAAAACTTGGCATAGTACTTCTTTTTTTTAATTTTTTAATTTCAGTTGACACACAATGTCACATTAGTTTTGGGTGTGCAACATAGTGATTCAACATGTTCACTACAAGTGTAGTTACCATCTGTCACCATTCAACACTATTATAATATTATTGACTATATTCCCTAGGCTGTATCTTTAATTCCCACAAGTTACTCATCCCATAACTAGAAGCCTATATCTCCCACTCCCCTTCTCCCATTCTGTCCCATCAGAGATACTTCTTTTTTTTTCTTCTCTTTATTTTATTTTCTCATCAAGATAAGTGTACTCTTTAATCCCCACCACCCAATATCTTCATTCCCCACTCCCCTATGGTAACTATCACAAACATATTTTTACAAGTTGCTATAGTCAAATGAGTTCAGGATTAAATAGTTAATCCTGTTTCTTTTTTTTTTTCAACATAATACTTACTTTTTTTAAATTTACATCCAAATTAGTTAGCATATAGTACAACAATGATTTCAGGAGTAGATTCCTTAGTGCCCCTTACCCATTTAGCCCATTCCCCCTCCCACAACCCCTCCAGTAACCCTCTGTTCTCCGTATTTCTGAGTTTCATATGCTTTGCCCCCTCCCTGTTTTTATATTATTTTTGTTTCCCTTCCCTTATGTTCATCTGTCTCTTAAAGTCTGCATATGAGTGAAGTCATATGATATATGTCTTTCTCTGACTGACTAATTTCACTTAGCATAATACCCTCCAGTTCCATCCACGTAGTTGCAAATGGCAAGATTTTATTCTTTTTGATTGCCGAGTAATACTCCATTGTATATATATATACACATCTTTTTTTTTTACTTTATTTTTTATTTTTTAAAATTTACATCCAAATTAGTTAGCATATAGTGAAGCAATGATTTCAGGAGTAGATTCCTTAATGCCCCTTACCCATTTAGCCCATTCCCCTCCCACAACCTCTCCAGCAACCCTCAGTTTGTTCTCCATATTTATGAGTCTCTTATGTTTTGTCCCCCCTCCCTGTTTTTATATTATTTTTGCTTCCCTTCCCTTATGTTCATCTGTTTTGTCTCTTAAAGTCCTCATATGAGTGAATTCATATCTTTTTGTCTTTCTCTGACTGACTAATTTCACTTAGCATAATACCCTACAGTTCCATCTACGTAGTTGCAAATGGCAAGATTTCATTCTTTTTGATTGCCGAGTAATACTCCATTGTGTATATATATATATATATATATATACCACATTTTCTTTATTCATTCATCCATCAATGAACATTTGGGCTCTTTCCATACTTTGGCTATTGTTGATAGTGCTGCTATAGACATTGGGGTGCATGTGTGCCTTCAAAACAGCACACCTGTATCCTTTGGATAAATACCTAGTAGTGTAATTGCTGGGTTGTAGGGTAGTTCTATTTTTAGTTTTTTGAGGAACCTCCATACGGTTTTCCAGAGTGGCTGCACCAGTTTGCATTCCCAGAGATACTTCCTTAATGATATTCTCATAATTCTCATTGGCTTCTAAACAAGTTACTGATCCACCACTATTCAAATTGCAGTGGAATTTAAAATCACATTGTGGTTAAATGAGTGCTGCTGCAAAGCAGAGGAAATTGAGTAAAACTCTTTGAGATGCTGAGTTATCACAACAGATTTTTTTCACAGCATGTTTTAGAGGCAGTACATGGTAATTAAGGGGAAAGGTTTGGGGCACCTGCATGGTTCAGGTGGTTCAGTTGATTAAGCGTTTGACTTCGGCTCAGGTCATTATCTCATGGTTCATGGATTCGAGCCCTGCATCGGGCTCTGTGCTGACAAGCTTGGAGGCTAGAGCTTGCTTCAGATTCTGTGTCTCCCTCTTTCTCTGCTCTTCCCCTGCTCACATTCTGTCTCTCTCTCTTAAAAATAAACATAAAAAATAAAATAAAATAAAAAGCTATGGTCTCACCTTCCAAAAAAAGGGGGGAGGGCAAAGGTTTGAAGTCAGAAATGTCGTTTTAAATTTCAATGCACCTGAACTGTGTGTGATCTTGGGCAGGCCAACCTCTTTAAACCTGTTTTCTCCATCTGTAATATCTGAAATGTTGTTGAACGCACATGCTTAATAATGTTAATAAATGAGGGGCGCCTGGGTGGCGCAGTCGGTTAAGCGTCCTTCAGCCAGGTCACGATCTCGCGGTCCGGGAGTTCGAGCCCCGCGTCTGGCTCTGGGCTGATGGCTCAGAGCCTGGAGCCTGTTTCCGATTCTGTGTCTCCCTCTCTCTCTGCCCCTCCCCCGTTCATGCTCTGTCTCTCTCTGTCCCAAAAATAAATAAACGTTGAAAAAAAAATTAAAAAAAAATAATGTTAATAAACGAGATAATATAATGAGTACTTAGTACAGTGTGTGGCAAATAGAAAGAGATCAATAAAAGCTTATCAATATCATTATTTTAACCTAACCCTGTAGCAGAGTCTTTTTTTTTTTTTTTAAAGGAAGGGAATCTAGTCTTTTTATCTATTTTTTTTGAAGCTTTTTTATTTATTTTGAGAGAGACAGAGTGCAAGTGGGGGAGGAGCAGACAGAGAGGGGGACAGAGGATCCAAAGTGGGCTCCATGCTGACAGCAGAGAACCCAGTGCAGGGCTCCAACTCATGAACCGGGAGACCATGACCTGAACTGAAGTCAGACACTCAACCGACTGAGCCACCCAGGTGCTCCTGGAATGATAGAAATGTTCTATACCTTGATCTGTGTGTTGGCCCTATGACTGTGTACATATGTAAAAAGTCATCAAGCTGCATGCTTAAGATTGGTGCATTTTATTTATTTATTTATTTATTAAAGTCTACTTATTTATTTTGAGAGAGATGGTGTACACACCCGCACAAGAGAGAAAGGAGTAGAGAGAATCCCAAGCAGGCTCTGCATGGCATCTGATGTGGGGCTCAAACTCCTGAATAGAGAGATCATGACCTGAGCCGAAGTTGGATGCTTAGCCAACTGAGCCACCCAGGTGCTCCAAGATTGGTGCATTTTAATGCATGTAAATTATATCCCAATAAAATACTGAAAAAAATAATAAAGGGAATTTATTTGCTCATGTAACTGGATGCCAACAGGCATAGGGGGCTTCAAATAGGTTTGACTTAGTGGTTCGACAATGTCATCAGGAATCTAATTATTTCTATCTTTTCCATATGACTTCCAGTATGTCAGATTCAACCCAAGCCTAACTTACCCTTATATTCATGACATCTTCTTTTCTGTGTCAGGGAACTAAGACAATTGCTTCCATAGGCTCTCATAGAATAGTGAGAACAATTCCTTCCTGGAAGTTGCTAGCAAACTGCATGTCTCATTGGTTCCAATGGGTTATATTCATTCCTGAACCAATTTCTGTGACCAGGGAAATGCCATTCACTGATTGACTTGTTTTTGCTTATATCTGAGTGAATCACTTTAGAACGGGGTATGGGATTGTTCCAATCAATTAGACAAGTTGGGGCTAACACTTGGAGCTAAATTCCTCTAGTTTTATGGCTGATCTGTAACTAAAGAGGGGTGTAATAGATTTAAGGAAGACAACCACAAAGTCTACTATAAGAAATATGACAGAGTTGGGTAACAGGTCCAATCAGTTCAATATTGTTTTAATCATAGTTTTCCTTCCCATTTACGAAATATCTTTCCCCATCCCCACTTCATCCAGTATTTAAAATATACCCTATCAAAGTTAGAATTATCAGGAAGCACAGGTGTCTGCCTTCTACTGTTTGAAATAGAAACTAGAATAAATTCCATTATTAAACAAATGACTCTGTATTGCATATGGTTTGCTGGCTGAATGATGCCTAAATCCTCATCTTAGCCTCATTCTTCCCCTTACCTCCATTTCATCATTTATTTTTGTTCCATTCCTGAGGGGTTGAGGATGTTTCACAAATGCAACTTTAAATATTTGTTATTAAGGTTGGCTCAAAATTTTCCTGACATCAAAAGAGCTGTTGTAAAATGTCATATGTTCTTCTTGGTCATTGATTTTGATATCTGTGTTTTCACCCTGGACACTGCAATGCTATAAAAGAAGTATCTTTAGACTCCCACAGTCTCTTTGAAATGGGTCAATTCTCTTACTAGAGAAGAGAGATCAAACCTGGAGCCACTGCTTATATGGCCCCTTAGTGAAAAACAGAAAAAGGCACCTAGATGCAACCCCTCAGGTGCAGGGCTAGGCAAATGGAATGCAGGCTGGATTTCAGCCCCTAGGTCTAGATGTCCTTATGCCCTCTGCAGGACTTTACCATCTCCATCTCACCTGTTGCTATAGCCTCCTAACTCATCTCCTGCCTCCAGACTCTTATTCTCCTCCCCCATTAATCCTGCACACTTCTGATTAATTTTCTCAAAATATTGCCTTTTATCATGTTATTCTTCTGCTCCAAACATCTTTTTCTTCTTTGTGTGTTTTTAGTGACATTCTAGTTAGCTAACATACAGTGTAATATTAGTTTCAGGTGTACAATACAGTGAGAACACTTCAATACCATGTGCCTGTCACAAGTGCCCTATCATCTATCTATCTATCATCTATCCATCTACTTTCTTTAGGTCTGTGATTCCTTTTTTTAAAAGTTTGTTTCAAGTTTTTATTTAAATTCTAGTTAGTTAACATATATGGTAACACTGGTTTCAGGAGTAGAATTTAGTGATTCATCACTTACATATAACACATAGTGCTCACCACAACAAATGTTCTCCTTAATACCCATCACCCATTTAGCCTATGCCCTGCCTATCTCCCCTCCAGCAACCCTGTTTGTTCTCTATAATTAAGAGTCTCATGGTTTGCTTCCCTCTCTCTTTTTTCCCCCTTCCCCTATGTTCATCTGTCAAAACATCTTTTCTAACTTCCCTCAGCCAACCTAAGAGAATTCAGATTCTTCAATTGGCATTTTAAAGCTTTTTATGATGTGTCTCAAGTCTCCTTTGCAGTCTTTTTCTGTTACTTCTCACCACAATCTTGGTGTTCCAGTCAATATAAAGTACCTGCTATTCTCAAACACATTTTGCATACTCACAAATGTCTTATACTCCATGTTACTACAATCTGTATTTATATATTTATGCATTTGTTTAATGTCTGTTTCCCAAACTAGACTATAAGCTCTATATTGTATGTTGGTCTTTGTATTTAAAGCATTAGAATAATAATAATGCTAACATCAACAAGCCAATATTGTTTTAGTCTAAACTAGTGTTCTGGCTAATCTTGAAAAGAGCTGGCAGGTGTCAACAATGGCCTCACAAAACTCTCAATAACACTACTGATCTCTGTATTTATTCCACACAAGTCACATATCAACAAGACCTTAATTTTAGGTCTTATTATGATTCCACCTGCTGATATTTCCAGTGTATTATAGTCTCTCTCTTACTAAAAGTCACTGCTGATTTTCCTTTTCCTTCTCACCTTCTCCATCTCCTTTGCCTTGTTCTCACCCTTTTTCCTTTTTCTTTCCTTATTTCACTATTTGGCTATAGCCAATGGAATGGTTCTCATGCTTCACTGAGAAATCTAATTGCTTATTTCCTTTTAAATGAATCAATCTGAAAGCTCCTTTCTGGCCCAATTTAAGTCCCTGTCCAGGAAAGAGAATACATGTTCACTTTGATACTATCCTTACAAAATCCTTTGGCTCTTGGGTGAGAGACCTATGGTGGAAAAGTGAAATTTCACCAGGCTCAGAATTCAACAACATGGATTTGAGTTCTGTCACTCACTTGCTAGTGACTTTGATTAAGCTGCAACTTTTCTGAACCTTTCTTCATAGGTAAAATGGGGATACAGGTGCTAATCAATTAGGGATGAATAATAGAGTTTACTAAGCAACATTTAGGACTTTAATTTTGATCTGAAATAAGAATTAAATTAGTATTTTTGGTTAACACACCTCACTGAATTTTCTTCAATAATGCTGTATTTCCCAGCTGAAAACTATAAAGCACTGTATCAGTTTTAAGTATCATTATTATTAGGCATCCTTGCTTCCTTATCTTTCGGCAACTTCCTCTACCAATTCCCAGTCCCAGATCAGAGCCAGTCTTTCTTAACCAATTTAGTATCCTTCACTATATTTACCTTATAATGCCTTACAAATAATGGTTTATTCATTTTATTTGTTTCAAAATGGCAAAAATACCAGAAAACACAAAAGGTAGCTTCATAGTCCAAAAATAAAATCACCCTGCTACTCTAAGGTACAGTGATAATATTAATACATATTCATTATATCGTTTTTCAGGAACAGTATGGCAGAAGCACTTTATTCAGGGAAATTTTTCTTTACATACTATCCTCTGAATTGAGGTCACTAACAACTAACTCATGACCACATTATTGAAATAGGTGCCTAAGAGGTTTCTATGTCTTCCATTTTCCCCCTTTAAATAGGTTCTGTACATTACAGCCAGATCATTTACTCATTCATTATGAAATGTTTATTGAGAATATATTATGTACTAAGGACAAAGCACAGACCAATGGGGGGAAAGATGTGAAAAATTAGAAAATAGGTTATACTGGGGTGCCTGGGTGGCTCAGTTGACTAAGCGACCAACTTCAGCTCAGGTCATGATCTCATGTTCGTGAGTTTGAGCCCTGCATTGGGTTCTGCATTTACAGTGCAGAGCCTGCTTGGGATTCTCTCTCTCTCCCTCTGGCTCTCCCCCACTCATGCTTTCTCTCTCTCTCAAGATAAATAAATAAACTAAAAAAAAAAAAAAAAGAAAATAGGTTATACTCAGTTTTATAATGCTATATAGATGTCTAACAACCTTGGTTCCCCATTGCTCATTTTGTATACTCAACTTGAAATTCCTTAAGTTGGCATTTAGGATTATCCAAAAGTTGGCTTTAAAGGATCCTTTTAATCTTTATTTTCCATTTTTATAGCCAAATAGATTTTTAAAAACTGTCCCATTAAAATGTTTTGTACTTTTCAAAGCTTTGGGGTTTCTGTTGAAGTAATTCAACCCAATTTAAATTCCTTCCTTAGGGCCTTTGGGCCTATTTGAATCATTTTCCATGATCTAGATGACATAAGACTACAGTAGAGCTTCTCACAATTTCTACTCAAAGTGATCTTTCTTTAAAAAATTTTTTTTTAACATTTATTTATTATTGAGAGACAGAGAGAGACAGAGCATGAGCAGGGGAGGGGCCGAGAGACGGGGAGACATAGAATCCAAAGCAGGCTCCAGGCTCTGAGCTGTCAGCACAGAGCCCCACACGGGGCTCGAACTCACAAACCACGAGATCATGACCTGAGCTGAAGTTGGATGCTTAACTGACGGAGCCACCCAGGTACCCCTCAAAGTGATCTTTCTTCTGATTCCCAAAATAATTACTGCTCCTTCAAATCACTTGACAATCCTCTGAAGCTTATTGTATCTATTGCTTTTTTTGTATTCTTTCAGTCTTTTACTGTTATCTACCTTTCTTATGTTTCATCTTATTTCACTACCTGGATGTTATGCTACCAGAAACGAAATTATCTCGTTTAATGGTATCTAGAAAAAGATCTAGCAATCACTAAGGCCATAAAATAAATATGAATAATAATAAAATATTTAGTTCTTTTAAAAAGACTGGTAAAGAAGACCCAGCTAAATGAAGAGATATACTACATTTATGAAGACTGAATTATAAAGATATTAGCTATCCGCTACATTTATGAAGACTGAATTATAAAGATATTAGCTGTCCCCAAGTTAATCTAAAAATTCAATGTAATTCCAAGGAAAATCCCTGCAGGACTTTCTTGGAACATAGTAAAATTGATTATAAGTTTCACATGACAGGGTAAAAAGGTGCATAGATAGCTAAAACAAATTTAAAAAACAAGGACAAAGAAGGGAGATTCATCCTACCAGTCATCTAAACATTTCCAAATTTAATTACATATTGCCAAATTAAATTATTAAGTAAAAGTGTATTATTGTAATAGGAAGAGATAAAAAGGTAGGTGAAACAGAATGAAAGGCCCAGAAACAAACCTATGGATATAGGACAATTTGCTACATCACAGACCAATTCAGGAAAGGCTGAACTATTTGACAAACGGTTTTAGAGCAATTACTAACTCTCCCTATAGAAAAAAAAAAATTACATCCATTGAAAGAAAAAAAATTTCACATTGGGAAGAAGACCAAAAAGTGAAAAAGTTCAAAACTACTAGAAGAAAATATAGACTATGGAAGGCTTCCTTAAATAAGAAATAATATGCGCAAAACAGAAAAGTTAGGTAATTTGATTTCATCAAAATTTAAAATTTCAGCATAGCAAAATATAGTAAAAAATGATAAATTTAAAAGATAAGACACATTCTGGAAGAAGATATTTACAATGAGTATAACAAAGAATTTCTATCCATAACATACAAATCAAGAAAATGTTAAACAAACCAATAGAAAAAAAAAGATATAATTAGGCAATATATAGAAGAGGGTGTACTACGGCCAAAAATATGTAAAATGATGCTCCACCTCACCAGTAATCAAATAAAAATAAAGCAACAACATTTCTTTTTAATCAAGTGGTTAAAAATTATTAAGTCTGACAATATTGCATTTGTGAGGATATAGGGAAATAATACTCTTACTCAGTGCTGGTAGGAGTTGGTTGTGGTAGCCAATAATGTGACATGGCTTTTTGTGATCCTTGCCTCTTCCTTGGTGTTCATACTTTATTTATATAGAGTGTCCTCTCACACTAAGTCAGAACTGTTCTGAAAGGATAGAATATGATAGAAGTGATAATGTGTAACTTCTGAGGTTAGGTTATAAGAGGCATATCAGGCTCTAGCTTGCTTTCTTAATTCATTTGGAGAAAATCAGCCATGCCATAAGGATAATTATTTTTATTTAATTTTATTATTTATTTTGATATATAGAGAGAGCGTGTGTGCATACACAAGTGGGGGAAGGGCAGAGAGACAGGGAATCCCAAGCAGACTCTGCACAGTGCCTGACGTGGGGTTTGAGCCCATAAACCGTGAGATCAATGACCTGAGCTGAAGTCAAGAGCCAGATATTTAACCAACTGAGCTACCCAGGCACCCCACTACAAGGATATTTAAATATCCCATTACAGAGACTCAGATGGAGGGGAACTAAGGCCTCCTGCGAAGCACCAGCACCAGCACCAATTTACCAGTTTATGAGTGAGCCACTTTGGAAGGGGATCTTCCAGTTCCATTCAAGCCTTCAGATGATTACAGCTTTAGCCAACATCTAATACCAACTTCATGGGATATTTTGAGCTAGAACCACACAGCTAACCTGTTCCCAAATTCCTTACTCGTAGAAACTGTGAGAGATAAAAATTACAAATGTTATTTGAAACCTCTAAGTTTTGGAGTTGTTACTCAGCATTAATAATTAATACATTGGTATAGCTACATTGGAACACAAATTTGGCAACATTTAGCGAAACTGAAAGTGTTTATATCCTATGACCAGTAGTTCCATTCTGGCTATTTCCCAAGGAGATATTCTAGAATATATGCACAAGAGATCCAGATGAAGATGTTCATTGTAGCACTGAATGTTCATTGAAGTATTTGTTGTAATAGCAGTAGTGGTAGTAGTAGTAATAAAGGAAACACCTAAATACATCATTGAAGTACTGTTTGTAATAATAATAATAATAATAATAATAATAATAAAGGAAACACCTAATATCCATCATTAGTGAAATACATAAATAATAGCTAACATTTATTGAATACACACCCATGTGATGAACACTATTCCATTCAATTCACATATATTAATTACAAACGAACTATTAGGTAAGAACTCTTAATATTCCCATTTTATAAATTTGAAAGCTGAGGCATAGAGGCTTTAAGTCAATTCTTTAAGGTATATATAGCTAACAGTTGTTGCAAATAGGCTTTGAAATAAAATGTGATATATTCTCAAGATGGTATATTTTATAGTGCTTAAAAGGAATGAATGTTTATCAGTACGCACAGAAAAAAGAAAGGTATCAGTATGATGGGCAGTGTGATACCATTTAATTAACAAAATTAAATTAATTAAACCACTTAATTAAAATACACACAAAACAATGTTACACACATGCACAATTTTAAAATGGACTGCAGCGGTGCCTAGGTGGCTCAGTCCATTAAGCATTTGACTCTTGGTTTCAGCTCAGATCATGATCTCATGGTTTCCTGAGTTCTAGTCCCACATCAGGCTTGGTACTGGCAGCACAGAGCCTGCTTGGGATTCTCTGTCTCCTCTCTCCCTGACCCTCCCTCCATTTGCGAGGTGTCTCTCTCAAAATAAATAAAAATAAACTTAAAAAAATAAAAATGGACTGCAAACTAAGGTTGTACTTGCTCCTGGGTATGCTATATGAAGGTGGTTAAAGTGGACTTTCAATATATTAAGTAATAATTATTAATTGAGTGGTGAGAACGTGGGTGTAGTTTATGTTATTCTTTGTAATTTTCTATATTTTTTGTGTAATTTTCTATACTGCTTAATGTCCTCAAAATAAAGAAAAAGCACCTTGTTAAATCAAAGTCATAACAATCAAACTTAACTTCTTTTTTTTTTTTTTAAGTAGGCTCCATGCCTACCATGGAGCCCAATGCAAGGCTCGAACTCACAACCCTGAAATCAAGACCTGAGTTGAGATCAAGAGTTGGATGCTCAACCGACTGGACCCCCCAGAACCCCCCCCAACTTAACTTTTAACAAATATGTTTAAGTAAATTTCTTCCTATGTCCCAACTTCTGTTAACAGTATTTACCAGCAGGTGATTAAATCAGAGTAACATACTCATTGACTCAAACAGCAAGCATTTTTTGAGATCTTCCATGTATAAGGGATAGATCCTTTCTTATATAGAAATGGTTTCTGCCCTTACATATCTCCTACATATAGTCTAGTCAGGAGGAAGGGCATTAAAGGAATACTCACCCCTCACAATAAACTGGAAGTTTCGGGAAGGAAAAGAATGAGTGCCATAGAAGTCTATAATTATGGTTCCAGATTTAAGGAGGAGTAGAGGTTTTGCTATTTTGCAACAATTCATTTAGATATGTGCAGATATAAGTCCATTTACAGGTATAAACAGATATTGAGCACTAACTACACTGAATAAGCACTCGATTTGAAATATCTGTAATTCTTACAACAGTTACACGGACACTATTACTAGTTCCCTTTTACACATCATTTAAGGGAGTCATGACTACATCTCACCAGTAGTGATTCATATCCAATTCTGACTCTATAGCCTGTGCTTTTTAATTCTCAGATTATAGCAAAACCAGACGACTTTGGCTCCAGTCTGTCCCCAATCATTTACTCTCTTCTTATTCTTATACTCTAGAACTCATTCATTTTAAAGGGAGACTGCAATGAAAGGAGCTCTTAATATAGTTCTTGGAACGTTTTAAAGTTGTAGAGGTTAGTCTGTCAGCAAAAAAGAAATAATGAGTGTTCTTGACTGAGCAACAGACTGCTGCTTACAACAACTCAATGCTGTTTATGGAGGAGATAGTGGTGAAGTTGCCATTCTTAAGCACCCACTATATGCCAAGCAGAGGATAAATTATAGTGAAGAAAACAGAAATGATCCTGGCTGTCACGGAGTTTACATTCAGTTGGGCAGTCACACATTACACAAATATATAAAAATATGTGTACAATTTGTCATAAGTAATACGAAGGTGTAAAAAACTGAGCCAAGTGAGGAACACATGGAAGACCTAATTTAGACTGGAGGCAGGGGATCAGAGAATTCTACCAAAACCACACAAAAAAAATTGTTTTGTTTCCTAGGATGCAAGGCGCTAAACCCGCCAAAACGTAGGAGGGTGCAGCTGCCGAGGCGGTGAGATCTTGGCGCCCCACTGTCCAGTCAGGGACTGGTGCGACTTCGCGCGGCTCTGGAGGGGACCGCCGACTTTATTCCACATTATCGTGGCGTGAGGAAAGTTTACATCGCTCCAACTTACCGAATTTTTCGTCTTTCTACCACCTTTCTGCCGGCTCCTCCGCTCGGCCGTGACAGTCTCCTGTCTCATCAATCCATCACAGCAGCCCAATTTTGAACTTTCCCTCTGCCTGTGCCCCGCAAGCCTAGAGCTTCACGGAGGCGACTCGCGGCCTCGCCACTTCACCTTGCCATACAGTCCACCCCTCTCTGGCCAGGCGGCAGGTGAGCTAGAGGCGCGCGGGCCGGCAACCGTGCCCGGAGCTTCTCGCCCCTAGGTGGCTGTCGGCCCCGCGCTAGCGCTCGGCGCGCGTTCTGGGCAGTCTGCGCCTGGAGCGCGCCGCCGGCCCGCGCTCGCTCACGCCCCTTCTCGCGCTCGCGGCGGCCCGGACAGCGCGCGCCGCCTCACGCTCGTCCTCAGGGCGCCCTCGCCGGCCTTGCGGCGCGCGCACCGGGCCGGCCCAGGCTCCCCACTCGGGCCGGCCGGCTCGCGGGTTTGCTTGCCCCGCCCCCCACCCCGGCGCCGCAGTTGGGCGCTTGCGCGGGGCGCGTGGCCGTGGCCAGGGTCTCAGCCGCAGTCGGTGCCGCCGCTGCTGGTGCCGCCGCTGCCGCCGCCGCCGCCTCAGTCAGTCAGTTCCCAGCAATGGCGGAAGGAGGTGAGCGAGAGGAGCTGCTCTCGCCGTCGCCTGTCTCTCCGGCTAAGCGCCTGTGCTCGTGGCCGAGCCCGCAGGCTCACCACTCTCGCGGTTCGCCTGGGGCGGCCAGCGGCGGGGTTGGGGGCGTCGGCGGCAGCTGCCTGGCCCCCGGGGCCCGCCCCCATCTGCAGCCCGAGTCCTTGCTGGACTGCGCCGCCAAGACAGTGGCAGAAAAGTGGGCGTACGAGAGGGTGGAGGAGCGCTTCGAGCGGATCCCGGAGCCAGTGCAGCGCCGCATCGTCTACTGGTCTTTCCCGCGGAATGAGCGGGAGATCTGCATGTACTCCAGTTTCCAGTACCGGGGCGGCCCCGGCGCCGCAGCCGCTGGCGGCGCCGCGGGGGCTTTGCCGGCCGAGGAGGGGCCGCCGCCGCCCCCCGGGGCCGCAGCTCCGACCAGCTCCGCCCCTGGGGCAGCCGTGGCGGGGGCGTCCCCTGGGCTGGGCACAGCGGCGGGAGCGGCGGGCAGCGGCGGCGAGGCGCTGCCGTTCCGCCGGGGCATTCGTCTGCTGGACAGCGGCTCGGTGGAGAACGTGCTGCAAGTCGGTAGGTGCTAGCCCGGCTCCTCTCTGGTGCCTGGCCTTCTTTTCCGCAGGTGCCTTCTCTCTGCACGAGCCTGGGGCCGAGATTCCGCCTCTCTGCCCAACTCCTGTCCCTCTGCCGAAGGACACACTAGTCACATAAAAAACTTTCTCAACATTTCTTTCAGGTCCACTGCTGCTCTTTCCCCCACTCGCCCTCTACCCCATTTCTTTTTGTTATGAAGAGCGAATAGATCTCTTTTTTACTCTTAATTCTACACCCCACACCAAAGGCAAAAGGATGGGGAGGAATGCCTTTTGGGATGCAATAATTTCAGAAACGCGTTTTTGTAATTTAAGTTTAGAGAGAAGAGAATTCTTGGTGAATCTGGAGCAAGCAGTCTTACAGGGACTGTTTGAGGGGCAGGCTGTCAAAGGCAATCTGTATTCTTAGCAGATTGAAGCTGGTCATAATTAACTTTAAAATTGGAAAAACATCAACAAAATACTGTGCATTTCAAACAGTTAAAATTATCAGCTTTAATATTTTTTTTTCCCCCTGGACCAGTGGTACTTTGGAATCTAGGCTGCGGACTTAACAATAACCGAAGATGGAAATGTGACAGCTCTCTTCTCCACACCCCCACCCAAGGAAAAAAAAAAAAAAAGCCACACAATCTGGAGTGGGGGTGGGGTCTGTCTTCCTTGTCAGACTAGGGTAAATCAAAAGCTAGTCACGTTGGGTTTTTCAAATGCTTCTCATTTAACAAGTCTTCGTATTTGATTTCGTTTTATCTTTTTGTTTGTGGGAAAGTGAAAAATGCTTTCCTTTCGTTTACTCCTCTGGATCTTCTAGTCAATTTGTTAATTTTACTAAATATACAAATACAGTAGCAGACCTGATTTGTAGAATGGTTAGGGAGAAAGGGGTAAAATGACATTGTTTAACATTGAATTGCTGTGTGGAAAATAAAAAAAAAAAAACAAACAGCGTTTTTTTTCTAATTCGAATTATTGTAGCATTCTGAAAGTGTACATTATGCATTTTATTGTACAGTATATGCTCATATTTATTGAAAAAAAATACTGATTTTTGAAAGGAGTTGGAGAAAGGTTGTCTTTAGAATTAAATAAGCACAGGAGAACACACACATACCCCAAACATCTAGCTCTCTTTTCCCCAGGTAAAACAAATATATTTGAATTTTTTTTTCTTTTGGAGAGTGGTGCATTGTGTTTCATATAAAGTAATCTACTTCTGGTTATTGAGAATCATTGAATCCTGTGTTTCGTTTTAAAACAACAGTGTACTACAGTTTGTTTTGCAAATGTGAATGTTAATTTATCTAAATTTGTGTCAGAATACAGTGACAGTGGACTGAGGAAAGTTTTGTTTATTTGGAAAAGGCTAGCTAGTCCTTTGTGCATTTGTATTTTTGAAAGTATGAGTTGAATAATCAGACATGAAAAGTGTATAGCTTTATTTAGTACTGTTATATTGAAAACATGAAAGTGAATATATTTATTAGTCTGTAAACTTTATTTGTATGAGTTTAGATCAGTTAACTTTTAAGATTCTTGTTTAAAATATTTTAAATTGAAAAGCATCAATTTAAGTGGTCATTTTATAGTAAGAGATGGATTTGAAAGAATTTTCAAACTTGAGGGGCAAATGAGAGAGAGGAAGAGTTTTAAAGAGCTACGTATTTTGTAAGTGGCTATAATGTATTCCAAATGAAATCAATTTTGTGGGTGATCCAGCTCTTGTTTAAATCAGATATTTTTGTTTCATAATATGATCGTTGGCATGCTTATTGGAGGGATGAGTAAGATAGTTTGGGGTCTGGAGAGAAGACACATAAGCATATTTTCTGATTCTCTGTGGATTTCATAGATGAAGGTAGGAGAATGAATTAATTACTTTTAGGTAATGCTATTTGAGAACCATGAACTGGGTAATCTTTATTTTTCTTACCTTAATTTATGCTAATGAGTGTGAAAGAGAGGGATATTCCATTCTGTAACATTTTGGGTGTTGTATCTTGGCATGAATCACCTTTTAATATGTAAAATTAAGACTCATCCCTCATCTTTTAAATTTAAAATGTGAGTATGTGACTTAATCTAGATGATAGGTTTTCTAAAAGTATTGCCAAGAGATGAGTGAGAAAGTGGTTTGTATATAGTAATCATATTTTTCAGTTTATAACTTCATTTCAAGTTCAATTTAATTACTCGGTAGTGCTAATTTAAACATTCTACGTATTTCCTTGTTGTTTGTCAGCCATAGTTATGACCTCAGAATTGGCAAGTTACTAAAGGCTGATGCTTTAAAAGGAAGGAAGGTAGGGTATTTTTATAAGAATATTCTTTTAAGGAAAAGATTCATAAGGGGATTTAAGTGGAGAAAACAAAATACCTTAAAATAAAAATAAATAAAATTTAAAAATGAACAGCACAACACAAAACAAAAATTTTGAAAGAAAATGGACAGTAACAAAAAGACTTGTGCAAAGAGTAGGCATATTACATTCTGTAACTTCTGATTAGTTTCCACATGGAATCTGGTTATGGGAAGTCATGGACTCATTGAAAAGCAATTTTTCTGTAGAAAGCTTTAGATTTTGAATCAGAACTTAAACTTTCCCAGCTTGATGTAAACAAATGGGAGAACTATAGGTTGTTATGCTCAAAGGATACATTTCTTCTGCATAACAGTACTGAATCAAAAGTATTGTTCCTTTTAAAGAGGGAAAATTGTAAATCAGTCTTTTCATGGACATCTGTAAATTAAAGCCGTGTGAATAGACTTACAGTCTGATCTCTCAGTATTATGAAGGTAATAGAGTTCAGATGTTTTAAGCATTTGCATTTTTAACCTGTTTAAGAAGCGCATGGAAATTAGCAGTAGTATAAACTTTGGGAAAATACTTAATTCAGGAGTCTGCAGATGGTATAAGAATGGGATGACTATAATTTACTAAGAGTTTTAAGATGTTGACCCATTTTTTGCAATTCATCATATTTTAAATTAATTTCTCTGTATTTGATAAGACTTAATAGGTTTACCAAATCATACTAAGTTTTCTTCTCAGGGAAATCCAAATTCGTTGAGAAAAAAGGGGTCTTTGGGTGGTCTGACAATGCTCTATCACTGAATCTAGGTTGTAGTCATTGGATATTCACCTTATACTAATTCCTTTTGCTGTTTTAAAGCATTAACAGTTTTTCTTTCTTTTTTTTTTTTTTTAATTTTTTTTTTCAACGTTTATTTATTTTTGGGACAGAGAGAGACAGAGCATGAACGGGGGAGGGGCAGAGAGAGAGGGAGACACAGAATTGGAAACAGGCTCCAGGCTCTGAGCCATCAGCCCAGAGCCCGACGCGGGGCTCGGACTCACGGACCGCAAGATCGTGACCTGGCTGAAGTCGGACGCTTAACCGACTGCGCCACCCAGGCGCCCAACAGTTTTTCTTTCTTAAATGCAGAAATATTTGTTTGGATATTTAGATTTTAAAAAATTGGGTAAAGGGCATGCAAGGTCCTTCTGTGCTGGTGTATCTTAATTATATAAATTCTTATATGTTATTACATATTTTATATATATTATATATTAATGTGTTATAAATTATATATTTATCCAGAAATTTTCATAGATTAGGACAGTTGACTTTAACAAACCCCATATTTTTAGCCCATACATTTTCTAGTAAGTATAATTTGCCCTTGGATAGTCTTCAAGACTAGAGTCACGATGCTATGTACTACCTTATGTGGAAGAAGTATAATTACAAAGACAATAATAATTAAAAATTCCATTTCGGGAAGTTTTTCAAAGCTTAAATGTCAAGTAATAGGTTTATAATTATGAGTACTTGTACATTATGAATAAACTATTAAATTTTTCTATAGTACAACTTTTGTGAAATGCATTTGTAACAAGTATTACAGTTGTTGATTTTTATAATTTGCTTGATCTGTATTATTTGGGGGAACAGAAGATATCCTCACCTAAAAAGCTTTATAGCATTGTGTGTGAGTTAGAGTAGCTATAAAATCATAATAAAACTTCATGTGGGGAAAAATGACTTAATTTGTATTTAAGCTGTTCCAGCACAGAATGCAGCTGCCTGCCTTTATGGGATAAGTGGTAAATTTTTTAAGAGTAGAAACTTACCAAGCTTTAAAATCACATCACTTTTTTTTTTAAGCATTGAGTTCTCTCCTTCCCTAACACATCACACAAACGTCTTAATATTTAATAAATGTTTTTTGAATAGTGAAGGTTAAGAATGGACTTCTCAGTGTTATAAAATTAAAAAAAAAGAGTGAAGCCTGAATTTTTAGTATTTGTGTGGTATTAGAAGATGTGGGGAAACTTTATACTATACTTGTGCATATTAAACTGATAGCATTAAGTGGTACAAATATTACATGTGTGTATCTCCTGTGTTGACCATCTGTTTTGTGTGAAGAATGGTAACTTATCAATTTCTTTAAAAAAAATTTTTTTTAAACGTTTATTCATTTTTGACAGACAGAGTATGAGCGGGGAAGGGGCAGGGAGAGAGGGAGACACAGAATCCGAAGCAGGCTCCAGGCTCCGAGCTGTCAGCACAGAGCCCCATGCGGGGCTCAAACTCACGAACTGTGAGATCACAACCTGAGCCCAAGTCGGACGCTCAACTGACTGAGCCACCCAGGCACCCCATTTTCTTCAAATGAAAGCTTTAGAGGAATTCTTATTAAAGGTGATTTTTCTCAAAGAGATCTTTAGATTAGAAAGATAATGAATAAACTAAAGATAGTGGAATCTACTTTAGAGATTATCTCTATTTCAGGAATTAAAGCAAAATATTATTGAAATGTGAGTACAAAGTCTAAATTTTGAAGTGAAAGGGCTAGAAATTTATTTATGCATATGTGAAACAATTTCATTTCTCTTGTTTAAACATTGGCAATTAAAAATCAAGATATTAACTGTCAGTATTCTATTGATGATGGTTATGTGAATATATGTAAGTGCGTTGAAATATATAGAACTATACCCAAAAAGCCAATCTTACTGTATTGTACCTTAGAAAATAATTTTTAAAAATCAAGGCATTAATATATCAGTAAATTAAAGTGTAAGAGAGATACTGAAAATACTGTATTAGTTTCTTATGGCTGCTGTAACAAAGAACCACAAACTGGGTGGCTTAAAACAACACAGATTTTACTGTCTCACAATTCTAGGGGCCAGAGGTCTGAAATCAGGATATATTAAGGGCCATGCTCTGTCTGAAACCTATGGGGGATTCCTTTCTTAGCTTCTTCTTAGCTTCTGGGGGTTTGCTGGCATTCCTTGGCATGTAACTCTAATCTCTGCCTTTGTTGTCACATGGCAGTCTTCCTGTGTTTCTCTGTCTTCACATGGCCATTTTATAGGGATAGCAGTCATATTGGATTAGGGGCCCACCCTACTCCAGTATGACCTCATTTTAACTAATTATATGTGCAATGACCCTATTTCCAACTAAGGTCACATTCTGACGAACTGGGGTTTAGGAACTTCAACATACCATTTTTGGAGGGACATAATTCAACTTGTAACAGCTTCTCATACTTATTTCTTATTGCATAACAGAGTTTCATGTGAATTTTAAACTTTTTTACATTGGATATGTCTTAAATTAGAAATCACCACATTCGTTTTTTAGATAAGCATTATTTCAGTTTAATTGATTCAATTTGCATGATTGATTATTTAGTATTTTTAGTATATGTGGAACTTTTTCCTGACAAATAGGCGGTTATTTAAAGGTTAAACCTGTCATTCTTTATAAAAAAGATGACTGTGAAATATAGTACTCAGGGTATACATGCATGGGTGAACAGATTACTGTGGTATTTTTTTTCCATGCATATCGTTTATAACTTGTTTTTGGAAATAGGTAGCCCTGACAGCATATGAATCTTGTCTTAATCAGTTTCTAAACCCCAAGTTCATACAGTTTAGGATTAGTGTTTAATATTGGAAATAAACTGCAATCCACTCCAGATCACTTTTATGTGAATTTTCTACCTTGTAGTTTATTTACAGCTTATTTCTTTCCTGATAAAGGCAGCATGTTTCTTGGCCACTTTTAGCTTATCATCGAACTAGTATGTCAGGGAAATCATACTCACTTTAATATTAGTTTTAGCATTATATTGCCATATGCTTTATTACTCTAATACTTTTTATAATCGTTTATAGCCAACTGATTAGTTTCTGGTTTTCGGTATTGAAAAAAATTGCCCCCTTAGAAGGTATAATGATATGCTATAAGTTGGTGTTCAATAAGTGTTTATTGAATAAATGAGTAGGGGCATCTGAGTGGCTCAGTTGGTTGAGCATCTGACCTCAGCTCAGGTCATGATCTTACGGTTGGAGAGTTTGAGCCCTGCATTGGGCTTGCCGCTGTCAGTGTGGAGCCCCCTTCAGATCCTCTGTCCCCATCTCTCTCTGCCCCTTCCCTGTTCACACTCTCTGTTTTTCTCAAAAATAAATAAACATTTAAAAAATAAATGAGCAAGTAGTTATATAACCTTTTTATATTTATGTAGTATGGGCATATTCCTTCATTGATTTATTCATATGTAATGGGAGCCGAGGAGATATACTGGAATTTCTGGATGTTTCTGATTTTTTAAAACATTACATACATTACCCTTGAGGGGTGCCTGGGTGGCTTAGTTCATTGGGTGCCCAACTTCAGCTCAGGTCATCATCTTGTGACTCTTGAGTTTGAGCCCTGCGTCGGTCTCTGTGCTGACAGCTCAGAGCCTGGAGCCTGCTGCAGATTCTGTGTCCCTCTCTTGCTCTGCCCCTCGCCCGCTAATGCGCGCGCCTTGAAACTTATTATTAACTAGTTCTTGATTCATTCATTGAATATTTAGTCACTTGTTTTGTGTAAGGCTCAATAAATAATTGTTTACCTGTTTTTAATGGACATCATTGGAAAATATTTTGTATTTTCCCACCTTAGAATACAAACTCAAGTTGGACACTAAAGCCTAAGCTTCTAAGGTTGCCATCTTTATATAGGTGGGTGGTTTCTGAGTGGGTACTTGACTCTAAGAGATTCTCTGAAACCTATTTTTGAAAAGTTTTATGTGTACATGTTTTTTGGTCATTTGCTTTTTTCCTGTTATAATGGAGTGATGATGTATGCAAGGCAGTATAACATTGTTACCTTCTTTAAAAATAAACTATTAAGGGACATCTAGGTGGCTCAGTTGGTTGAGTGTCTGACTTGAGCTCAGACCATGATGTTGTGGTTTCTGAGTTTGACCCCCACATCGAGCTTGCTGCTATGACCCTGTCATCGCAGAGCCTGCTTCAGATCCTCTGTCCCCCTCTCTCTGCCCCTCCTCTGCTTGTGCTCTCTCAAAAATAAATAAACATTAAAAAAATAAATAAAAATAGACTATTGAATCAGAAGATGAAATATCTTTAACCCTAATGATTTTCTTGTCTTAAAAACAGTGGTTTGTATACTTATTATCATTTACTTCTTAGGGAAATGCAAATTAAAACCTAAGGAAATATGACTACACACACGCTAGTATGGCTAGAAATAAAAGACTGACAATACCAGGACTAGGAACGATATGGGGCAACTAAGAACGCTCTTACATTATTGGTAGGGATGCAAACTGATACAGTCACTTTGAAAAACAGTTTCTTATAAAGTTAGTCATACACTTAATCATAAGATTCAGCAACCCCATTCCTAGATATTTACTTAGAGAAATGAAAACATCTGTTCATAAAAAGACTTATACTTGAGTATTCAGAGCAGCTTTATTCAGGATAGCCCTAAAATGGAAACAAACCAAATATCTCTTAGATGGGTAAATAAATAAACTGTATATCCATACAGTGGAATACTATTCAGCAATAAAAAAGAACAAACTACTGATAGCCTAGAAGCATGATGAATCTAAAAAGCATTATGCTAACTGAAAAGAGTACATAGAATACAGTTCTGTGTATATGAAATTTTAGGAAGCCCAAAGCTACAGTGATAGAAACTAGAAAAGTTGTTTGCTAGGGTATAGGGTAGTAGAGTGTGAGGAAACCTCTTTGAGTGATGGAAATGTTCTATATCATGATCATGGAGTGGTTACATGACTTATTTATTTGTCAAAACTTACTGAATTTCGTACACTTAAAGTTGGTAAATTTTATTGGATGTAAGTTGTACTTCAAAAAATCTGATTTTAAAGGAAAGACTAATGGGTTTCAACCTTGGTTTCACATTAGAATCACCTGAGGAGTTGTTTTGTTTTTTTTGACAGTGTCCATGCAGGACTCATCCTAAATTAATTAAATCAGAATCATTTGAGAATGAGGATTGAACTTCAGAATTTTAAAAAGCTCCTAGAGGGGCGCCTGGGTGGCGCAGTCGGTTAAGCGTCCGACTTCAGCCAGGTCACGATCTCGCGGTCCGTGAGTTCGAGCCCCGCGTCAGGCTCTGGGCTGATGGCTCCGAGCCTGGAGCCTGTTTCTGATTCTGTGTCTCCCTCTCTCTCTGCCCCTCCCCCATTCATGCTCTGTCTCGCTCTGTCCCAAAAAAAAAAAAAAAAAAAAAAAAAAAAAACGTTGAAAAAAAAAAAAAGTTTGAACATTTAAAAAAAATAAAAAATAAAAAAAAAAATAAAATAAAAAGCTCCTAGATAGTTTTACATACAGTTGAAAAAACACTGCTGTAGAAAAAGGACTATTTTTTTCAGTGTTATCAATGTTTTAAAACTTTTTATTGGCAATCAAAACATTAATATTTATTACACAAATGCTACGGGCCATGTCCACTTTCTTTTCTACTGCAATCTGTTCTGTTTTACCTATCTTTAGGTTTATTAATGGATTTCAAGGAAAATCATTATTCTCTTGCCACTTAAAGATTGTGTGCCTGTGTTTGGAAAGGTTTTATGCAAAAGTATATAAATTCTTTGTCACTGTCACCATCAAAGACACTTGTATAAATGTAATGCCAGTGTATAATTTTCTTCATGTTTATTCACTTATTCATTCATGAAGCTTATATTTAACATTTTATAATGTTCTGTGCAAAATAGAACATGATTTCTGTATTTAAGGAGTACATAGTTTAGTGTAGAGTACACGTATAAAATAACATTTAATACGATGTTTTGTATAATAGAGGTAGTTACTGTGGAGCCAAAGAGTAGGAAGTGATTAACTGAGGAAATGGGGGCAGTTAGATATATTGCTATATTTTGATATTCCAATTATAAGAAACAAATATTTTAATAAAGATTAAATTGTCTAATATTATAATAAAGATTGAAAACATGATTTATTGCTTATGTTAGATAAATCCTTCATGAAATTTCTTCTACTATGCCCTGTAATACTCTAGTCCATAGTGATTTAACGGAGTAACTTTGGCAGGCAGAAAGATGACAAAAATATTAACAGATATTAATCCTTTTTTCTCAGAATAATTTTACAGATTTTCTGTCTTTAGAATAGCTTGTTATCTTCATATAATCCCTTTTCTTCCTTTTTCTTTTTTTTTTTTAATATTGCTTCTGGGGCACCTGGGTGACTTAGTTGGTTGAGTTGGTTTTGGCTTGGGTTGGAGTCTTATTGTCATGAGATTGAGCCCGGTGTCAGGCTTTGTGCTGGGCGTGGAACCTGCTTGGGGTTCTCTCTCCCCCTCTCTCTGTCCTCTTCCTGCTTGCATGTGCATGCCTGTGCACATGCACTCTCTTTCTCTCAAAATGAATGAGTGAATGAATGAATGAATGAATAAAAAGTTTAAAAATATTGCTTCTTTTAGGTATGCATGTATGATAGAGCTAATCAGCAAAATGGATTTGGTCTATCCATTCATTATTGGTGGTCTGTAAGCAACAAGGAAGTATATTAGGTCTTTGAAAACCTTGAAGATAATTGTATTGTTTTCCCTATTCATTTGTGGTTTTATTGAATGGAAGCCTATAGCATTAATACATTCTGGAAAAGCCAGCCTGTTTTTATTTTGCTTGAATATGTCAATACCTGATAAACTGACATGACTGGCAAGCATCACTTATATATGATGTTGTTAGTGATATAAAATTCTTCTTCACATTATGGTTCCCTATTGTGACAAAATAATCTTGCTAATTTTTTCTTTCACTCAATATTGTATTATTGTACTCTTTGCTATTGTATATATTTGCATGTATCTACCATATATATTATTAAATATATTACCTAATGTGATATATGATATATATTATATGATAATATATATTATTACATATCTGCAGGAACTTTGTAGCAGGTAGCCTTAGAATTCTGTCTCCTCACTATGTCTGTTTTATCACCTGTAAATGGACAGAATGATGATACCAACCATTGTTTTGAGAGTAAATTAATTAATATGTAAAATATTAGAACAGGGCCCAGCACTTATTAGGTGCTATATAAATATTTGCTATAATTAACATACTGCAATTAGTGAAAGTATTCTGTGTTTGTTACCTTACCTTCTTCAACCTTTTCCCCACCTCTGAAGCCTTTTTAATGTGACTTGTGCTTTCACTCACTATATTAAAATTGATCCCTTAAAGGTCACCAGTGAACTCATGATTGCCAAACACAGTTTCCTTTTAACAGTCTTCATCCTTCATAACCTTTGTATAGAATTTTCTGTAGTCTACTGCACCGTCCTCTTGAAATGCTTCTTCCTAGATTTTAGTTTTACTTTACCATTCTGACTTTCTTTCTGCCTTCCTTCTTTTTACTCTTACCCGACAAAAATAGGATGTACCTTTTTACCCCAAGCATTCTAATTTAGCAATCTTATTTATTTCTATAGCTTCTGTTACTTTTTTATGAACACAAGATAGCATCATATAATGTAGTGGCTTAAATTTTGTTTAAAGCAACTCTACTCATTTTCAAATTAAATCTTAGATGGCATTTCAGTTTTTGCCATAGAAAAATTGAGCTATTTGGGGCATTGGGGAGGGGCCCACAACTCTGTCAGCTTGGCCAGCTGGTGCTTCTTTTTGCCTCTGTGGAGCACTTCCAAATAATAATCTTGGGATTTGAAGTCACGAGATCTGCCTTAGGGGTCTCATCTGTAAAAGTGTCAGGATTTTTGTGAGCTTTTAAATAAACTAATATACGTGGAAGTACTGTATAAATGTCACTGTGCAAATAATATGACCATTAAATCTATGTTGTTGTTTCTCCCTCTGGAATTCAAGATCAGCAGGTTTATTTGCCTGTTAGACATTTCTAAATGGATACCTTACTAGCCACTGAAAGTCAAAAGTGTCTGATAAGGGATTAATGTCCAGAATATATTAAGAACTCTACAACTCAACAACAAAAAACAAACAACCTGATTATGATTTAAAAGTGGGCAAAAGAGGGGCGCCTGGGTGGCGCAGTCGGTTAAGCGTCCGACTTCAGCCAGGTCACGATCTCGCGCTCTGTGAGTTCGAGCCCCGCGTCGGCTCTGGGCTGATGGCTCGGAGCCTGGAGCCTGTTTCCGATTCTGTGTCTCCCTCTCTCTCTGCCCCTCCCCCGTTCATGCTCTGTCTCTTTCTGTCCCAAAAAATGAATAACCGTTGAAAAAAAAATTTAAAAAAAAAAAAAAAATAAAAAAAAAAAGTGGGCAAAAGAGTTGAATAAATATTTCTCCAAAGAAGATATGCAAATGGCCTATAAGCACATGAGAAGATGCTTAACATCATTCATCATTAGGGAAATATAAATTAAAACCACAAGGAATATCACTTCATACCCTTAGTATGGCTCATATAAAAAAAATTAAAACCCAGAAATAACAAGTGTTATTAAGAATATGGAGAGATTGGAATCTTTGTGCATCACTGGTAGGAGTATTAAAGTAGTGCAGCTGCTATGGAAAATGGTAAAATTTTCTAAAAAAATTAAACATAAAATTACCATACGATCCAGCAATTCTACTTCTGGGTATACACCAGAAGAATTGACCACAGGAAGTCGAATGATATTTGTACACATCATATTTATAGCAGCATTCGTCTCAATAGCCAAAGGTGGAAGCAACCCAAGTGTCCCATTGAAAGATTAGTGGATAAACAAAATGTGGTATATACATACAATGGAATATTATTCAGTCTTAAAAAAGGAAGAAAATCCTGATAACATACTACAACATAGATGAACCTCGAAGACATTATGCCACTCACAGCTGTTATAACCTTGGATGACAAGTTGCTTCATTTCTCTGTGCTTCAGTTTTCTTCATCTGTAAAAATGGAGATACAATACTATCTCAGAACAGTTTATATCACAGTCAAATGTGATAATGTATTCAAAGTCAGCTTGGAATATTTTATACATTGTAGTGGTATTGTGAATCTTAGTTTTCTTTCTTTTCTCCTTCCCTGCCTCTTGATAGTTTGTACCTCTCTCTTCTTAAAAGTGCCATTTCCTTATCTACTTAGTTGAAATTAAACTTTCCTTCCATGTTAGTCCTATGCATTGATCAGCGTTGTTTATTATCTATTATGTTCTAGGCTGTGGTCTAGCAGCTGAACACAAGGCAGTGAATAAAAACAAAGTTCCTGCTTTCATGGAGCATACATTTTAGTGAGGGGGACAGACAACACTTTCCATTTTGTTCGTGTTTTATTTTTTTTACATTTTTACATTTTTTTTTACATTTATTTATTTTTGAGAGACAGAGAGAGACAGAGCACAAGCAGGGGAGGGGAAGAGAGAGAGGGAGACACAGAATTGGAAGCAGGCGCCAGGCTCCGAGCTGTCGGCACAGAGCCTGACACGGGGCTTGAATTCCCAAATGGTGAGATCATGACCTGAGCTGAAGTCGGATGCCCAACCAACTGAGCCACCCAGGTCTTTGTGTTTAATTGTTACAGGTATTATCTTCCCTTCCAGTCTGCAAGTGCTTACAGGACAAAGACTGTATCGTGCAATATATTCAGCATCCAGTACAATACCTAGTAGGTTTCATAAATGATGTTTTAAGAGGTCTTTGGGGAAATGAATTATGGACATAATCTTGTTCATTTCTATGGCTTTCATAATAGTGATTTCCAGCATTGGCTGCTTTACACTTAAGTCACTTGGGGAACTTTGGTAAAATACAGAGTCTGTGCTTCATCTTTGGAAATTCTAGTAAACTAAGATTGGAATGGGACTTAGGAATCTGTATTTTTGATAAGTTCTTCAGGTTTAAACATTTGGGAACCATTGTTCCAAAGCATTTAGTATAGTGATTTACATAAAATGTGCTTAGTAGTGTTAGTTAATTGATTTATTGATTGATTTATACAATAGTTTGTTCCGAACCAGATTTGGAACTTATGGGTCAAATAGAATTAAATGGATTCAGGAAAGAGTTACATAAAATGTCTTCAGACTCAGCAACACTACCATTTGCTGATGTTAGGAAAATCATTAGTATCCTTTGTTATTTTTAAAATGCTAGTTCTTAAGTATTTACCCAAAAATAATCCTCTACATTTTAATAGGTACATAAGTTTTGAAAAATCATTGAAAAATCTAAAAGGATTTAAGCTAATTAAAACTGATAAATAATTTCTGTGGAGAGGAAGGGGAATGAGTGGTAACCAAAAGGAAATTTAGTTAATCTGTATCCTTGAATTATTTTATGATGAAAACCTATTTATGTATTTCTTGTGTGATAATGTAATTAAAATAAGTAACAAATAATATAGTTTATTCTGCTGCATTTTTTTGTACAGCATTTTTTGCCTTTTTTTTGAGACTTTTTAATTTTTTTTTAATTTATTTTGATAGTGCGTGTGTGTGCACGGGGGAGGGGCAGCGAGAAGGGGGAGAGAGAGAAACCCAAGCAGGCTCCTCACTGTCAGCGCAGAACCTGATGAGGGGCTCGAACTCACAAACCATGAGCTCATAGCTGAGCTGAAGTCAGATGCTTAAGTGGCTGAGCCACCCAGGCACCCCCATTTTTTGCCTTTTTAGTTAACATGAGTTAGAGAAATGTCTTCTTACCTTTATAAACTTGATTTAGGGTCAGGAGTTCTTAACCTGGCATCTATAAATAGCTTTCAGGGATCCATGAACTGAAGTTATTTTCAGATTTTACAAATGGATATGGACATTTTCCAAAGAAGAAAGTTCATAACTTTCATTGGATTCTCAAAGGGATCCATGACTCAAATAAGTTCAGGAACCACTAATTTATGCAGAAGAATCTGCTTTATTTGATAAAAATTCTGCAGCTAATTCTTTTATCGCCTTTGACCCTTGATGTATATGAGTGACTGTGATTCTATAACCTTTTTCACCTACCCATTTTCAGGTTATGAATAGTATAATTATTAAAGAAACATAGCTCTGCTATTTGCTACTTCTAACTGGTTAAATATTTCAGTTTTGGCATCTCTGACATATTCATCTTGTTCTCCTATGTATCTAAATGCTGCTGTATAAGTTACTTTTTTGTTTGTTTCAGTAGAATGATGGCTTGACATTTTGTGCCACAGACGGCTGAGGTTTAATGATTTGCACTAGCTGAAATAAAGTAATATTGTATGAGGTTACTGAACAGAGTAGGCCATAGCTACTTCTTTATTGAATTTTTCTGTGGAATTGGTTTTTTTAGATTATATTTCCTGGGAAGTAAACTGAGATGGAGATTTACTTGCAGAAAGTTTATTGAGGAATGACATTTGTAATGGAGCAAGGGATGCAAGATTTGGAGGGCAGAGAGATTGAACTGAATGGCGTTGCCTCAGAGACTTTAGTCAATCCTTTTGGGATATTTAAAAGTTATTTGGAATTAATATGAGCTGACTTGAAGGAGGGGGGCATAATCTTGGGTGGGGCAGGTTTCTGTGGTATAGATGGAGGTGAAACTACATAGTTCCCCTTTCCAGCTGCAGGAAGTGCTTTCAGCAGATAGCTTCTAGCTGCCAACTGGTTTAGGTTTGCCTCAGCTACAGAGAACTGCTTTACCTGTGGTCTCAATCTTCTAGGGACATCTTGCAAATGGCTGAGCAAGATTGGGTAAAGAAGTCCAGCTATTTTGGCCTAATGTGGAGCTCCTTGACAGGCAGTACTTGCTCCAGAGAGCCGTACCTGTTGTCAGGCCTGCATTGCAGTTTGACTTCTTTTCAGTCTTCTGCTGCCTTTCCTTCAGAAGTATTGATTTCTGTTAAGTGTCTTGCATGTTAAACTCCATCTCAACGCCTGCTTTCAGAGAACTCAAGGGGTAGTTTATGGAGGAGGACTTAGCTGTGAGCAGCTAGCATCCTGGAGTTAGAAGAACTCTGCAGACAGAGGAATGGAATGAATGCCTTGGTCTTGAAGGGAGTATCTGGTCACTACATTCCTTGTAACTCTTAGATTTATTTCATAGAGTAAATTCACCCCATGTGGGAACAACTTCTCAACATTGTTTGGCTTCTTTTTCTGAGGACTTACAAGAATAAGATTAGTGGGTTAATTAATTACACCTTCTGCCACTACAGCTAGTCCCCAGATCACAACTGATACTTACTGTCTCCCTGTAATCTCCATTCTAGATTCTTGGCCAATATTTCTACTTGTCTAGATGGCTTACAAGATGGGTGACTGTCATGACTGAGGGATCTGAGCCTAGTTACCATGCCCTTTTTAGGTGTTGGCCACTGTACTTGTACATTTTCTCTCAAAATTGGGTAGGGAAATTCCAAGAAATGCCCCAGTGATAACCCAGACACTAAATGTCATCTATTCCTTTATGTTACTTTTCTTTGTGTTGGTGACTCCATTTTATTTCATAAACACCATATATTGCTTAGGTAGCACATTATGTGACATTAAAATCAGGTCTGTTATATAGGTTTTAAAGATCAAATATAACATTGAATTTGTTGTATTAATGTTTCTTTGATAGTTATCAGGGTGTTAATTGCAGAGGTTTACAGATTGTCCATCTCTTGTGTTGTCCCTTGCATGTATTATTAATATATCATCAGGATAATTAGCAACAGAAGAATTCATACAACCAAAATCTTATGTTTTTATTTCTAGTGTTTTAGCATAGTTTTATTGAGAACTTTATTTAGTAATGAGTGGTTTTCTAGCACCTACTCCCCATTACCTATTCACTTAGGGATTAGAATTGAAAAACTGTGACGGAGTTAGAGTATAATTTACTGCAGTTATACAGCCATGTCGTAAATATACCATTTAGCAAACCATGGAGACAAGTTAGCATTGCTGGAAAGTTTTAGTAAGGAAGCTCTGAGCCTGTGGCTTGCCCGATGAGGCCTTGAACACCATGGTGTCAGTAGTGTCCCCGAAGAGACTCACTATTTTGGAACTGGGGGCTCTCACATTAGGCCTTCTTTCTTTCTTTTTTTCTTCACACTTTCAGTAAGATAAAATTCACATACCACACGACTCACCCATTTAAGATGTAAAATTAAATTAAGTGATTTTAGTATATTTATAGATGTGGGCTGCCATCAACATAGTTAACTTAAGAACATTTTCATTTCAGAAGAAACCCTCTATCCTTTAATATCACTTTCCAATCCTCCAACCTCCTCTAGACCTAAGTAAACACTGCTTTCTGTTTCTATGCCTATTCTGGATATATCATATAAATGGAATCATATAAAAATGTAGTCTTTTGTGGGGCACCTGGGTGGCTCAGTTGGTTGAGCTTCTGATTTCAGCTCAGGTCATGGTCTCCCCGATGGTGACTTCAAGCCCCACAACGGGCTCGCTACTATCAATGCAGAGCCTGCTTTGGATCCTCTGTCCCCCTCTCTGCTTGCCCCTCCCCTGCTTGCGCTCTCTCTCTCAAATAAAAAAAAGTGTAGTCTTTTGTTACTGGCTTCTTTCACTCAGCATAATGTTTTCAAAGGTTCATCTGTGTTGTAGCATGGATCAGTATTTCATTCCTTTTATGGCCAAATAATATTCCATCGTATGGATATACCACATTCTGTTTATCTGTTCACTAGTTGTTATACTTTTTTTATTTTTATTTTTATTTTTTATTTTTATTTATTATTATTAATTTTATTTTTATTTTTTATTTTTTGTTATACTTTAAAAAAAAAAGATTTTAAGTGATCTCTAACGCCCATTGTGGGGCTAGAACTTACACCCCCGAGATCAAGAGTTGCATGCTTTACAGACTGAGTCAGCCTCTAGTTGTTAAACTGTTGAGTTTCCCATTTTGTTATGCATAATGGTGCCATGAACATTCACGTATAAGCGTTTGTGTGGACATATGTTTTAATTTCTTTGGGAGCAAGAATTATTGGTCATAGAGTAACTGTATGTTTAACTTTTGAGGACTGCCAAGCTATTTTCTGGAGTGGTATACCATTTTACAATCCCAGTGGCAATGTAATGAGGGTACCAGTTTATCTACATCCTTGCCAACAGTTGCTATTGTCATAACTTTTTTGTTATTGCTATCCAAGTGGAGGAGAAGCAGTATTCTGTTATGCTTGGTTTTGATTGCATTTCATTTCCCTGGCGACTAATGATGTTGAGCATTGTTTTATGTGCTTATTGGGCATTGTATATCTTGTTTGGGGAAATGACTATTCAGATTCTTTGCCCATATTTAAATTGGGATTATTGTCTTTTGTTGAGTTGTAAGAGTGTTATTTATTTTAGATACTGATCTCATCAGATATGCAAACATATTCTCCTCTTTTCAAGTTGTTGATAACTTTTGAAGCACAAAAATTTTCAATTTTGATGAGATACAGTCCATCAATTTTTTCTTTTTGTTTTTTTTTAATTTTAATGTTTATTTTTGAGAGAGAGAGAGAGAGCAAGTGCATGAGTGGGGGAGGGGCAGAGAGCGAGGGAGAAACAGAATCTGAAGCAGGCTCCAGGCTCTGAGCTGTCAGTACGGAGCCTGATATGGGACTTGAACTCACAAACTGCAAGATTATGACCGGAGCTGAAGTTGGAACGCTTAACCGACTGAGCCACCCAGGTCCCCCTTTAATTTTTTAAAGTTTATTTATTTTGAGAGAGAGAGAAAGTGTGAATGGGGGAGGGGCAGAGAGAGAGGCAGAGAGAGAGAATCCGAAGTAGGCTCTGCATTGTTAGTGCAGAGACTGATGTGGGGCTCAAACTCACAAACTGAGATCATGGCCTGAGCCACCCAGGTGCCCTTGTTGCTTTTTTTTTTTGATAGTGTGTCTAAGAAACCATTGCCTAACACAAGGTCACGAAGATTTGCTCCTCTGTATTTTTTCCTAAGAGTTTATAGTTTTAGTTCCATTTTGAGTTGATTTTTGTATGTGGTGTCAGAAAAGTCTCAGATTTCATTCTTTGCATGTGGCTATCCAGTTGTCCCAGCATCATTTGTATAAATGACTATTCTTTCTCCATTGAATGATTTTTGGCACTGCTGTTGAAAATTAGTTGACCATAGATGGGTTTATTTCTGGACTGTCAATTCTTTCCCATTGATCTGTGTGTCTGCCCTTATGCCAGTACCACACTGTCTTGATTACTGTTGTTCCATAGTAAATTTTGAAATTGGGAAGTCTGAGTTTCCTACTTTGTTCTTTTCCTTTTTTCAGTTTACTGAGATAATTGACCTAACATAGTGCAAATTTAAGGTGTACAATGTGATGAGTTGGTATATGTGTATATTGCAGAACATTTACCACAGTAGGGTTAGTTAACACACCTTTACCTCACCGATTAACATTTTGTTATTGTTGTTATGATGAGAACACTATTAAAGTGTATTCTCAGAGCAACTTTCAAATATACATACAGTAATTGTTAATTATAATCATCATGATGTACAGTAATTCCTGGAACTTATTCATCTTATAACTGAAAGTTAGTAGCCTTTGACTAATTTCCCCATTTCTACCACCTGAGCCTTTGCAACCACCGTCCTATTATCCGTTTCTATGAGTTTAATGTTTTTGTTTTTTATTTTATTTAAATATTTTATTTTTAATCTCTACATCCAATGTAGGGCTTGACCCCACAATCCCAAGATCAAGAGCCAGGTGCTCTACTGACTAAGCCAGTCAGGTGCCCCTCTATTTCAGTGTTTTTAGGTTCCACATAAAAGTGAGAACATATGAGGGCACTTGGCTGGCTCAGTCAGAAGAGCACGTGACTTTTGATATTGGAGTTGTAAGTTTGAGCCCTACATTGGGTGTAGAGTTTACTTAAAAAATTAAAATTTTTTTTTAAATTATTTTTTTATGTTTATTTTGAGAGACAGAAAGAGAGCACAATCAGGGGAGGGGCAGAGAGAGAGGAAGACACAGAATCCCAAGCAGGCTTCAGTCTCTGTGCTGTCAGCACGGAGCCAGATGTGGAGCTCGAACTCACAAACCGTGAGATCATGACCTGAGCTGAAGTTGGACTTTTAACCAACTGAGCCACCCAGGAACCCCTAAAAAAATTAAACTTATTTTTTTTTTCCTTCCCCTCCTGATGATCTTCTGTTAAGTTTCTTAGGATCCACATAAGAGTGAAAACATATGGTAAAAAAAGAGGGAGGGAGCCAAACCATAAGAGACTCTTAAAAATTGAGAATAAACTGAGGCTTGATGGGGGGTGGGAGGGAGAGGAAAGTGGGTGATGGGCATTGAGGAGGGAACCTGTTGGGATGAGCACTGGTTGTTGTATGGAAACCAATTTGACAATAAATTTCATATTTAAAAAAATTAAACTTAAAAAAAAAGTGAGAGCATACAGTATTTGTCTTTTTCTGATTTATTTTACCTAAATAAATGCCCTCACGGCCCATCCATGTTGTCACAAATGGCAGGATTTCTTTTATTTATGACTGAATAATATTCTCTTCTATACACACATACACACACACACACACACACACACACACACGACATTTTCTTTCCATTCATCCCTTGATGGACACTTAGGTTGTTTGCATGTCTTGGCTATTGTAAAATACTTCAGTGAACCATGGAATAGCATATATTTCTTCAAATAATGATTTCATTTCTTTGAGGCCCAGAAGTGGGATTGCTGGTCATATGGTAGTTCATTTACTGATTTTTTGAGGAAACTTCATACTGTTTTTCATAGTGGTTATACCAGTTTACATTCCTATCAGAGTGCACCAGAGTGTCCTTTTTTCCACATCCTTGACAGCAGGTGTTATCTCTCCTCCTCTTTTTTGTTTTTTTTATAATAGCCATTCTAACAGGTGTGAGATTATATCTCATTGTGGTTTGATTTGCAATTCCTGATGAAGTTGAGTACCTTTTCAAGTACTTGCTGGTCATTGTATATCTTCATTGGAAAAATGCCTATTCACATCTTCTCTCCATTTTTTAAAGACCCGATTGTTTGTTTTTTGCTATTCAGTTGTATGAGTTCCTTATATATTTTGGATATTAACCCCATATCTGATATATGGTTTGCATGTATTCCTCTCACATTCTGTAGTTGCCTTTTCACTTTGTTGATTTTCCTTTTGCTGTGCAGGCCATTTTAGTTTCATGTAGTCCGACTTGTCTATTTTGTTTTTGTTGTTTATGTTTTGGTATCCAAAAAAAAACCCATTGTCAGACCTATGTAAAGAAGCTTCTCCCCTATAGTTTCTTGTAGGAGTTTTACAGTTTGGGTCTTATATAGAATTTCTTTAATCCATTTTAAGTTAATTTTTGTGAGTGGTACCAGATAGGGATCCAGTCTTTCTTTTGCATGTGGGTATCCATTTTCCTGACACCATTATTTTTTTTATTTTTAATATTTATTTTTGAGGGAGATACGCGTGAGCAGGGGAGGGGCAGAGAGAGAGGGAGACACAGAATCTCAAGCAGGCTCCAGGCTCTGAGCTTGTCAGCACAGAGCCCAATATGGGGCTTGAACCCATGAACCGTGAGATCATGACCTGAGCCAAAGTCAGCCACTTAACCGACTGAGCCACCCAGGCGCCCCTTTCCAACACCATTATTGAAGAGACTATCCTTTCCCCCTGAATATTCTGGGTTCCCTTGTCAAATATTACTTGACCGTATTTGTGCGGGTTTATTTCTGACTTATTGATTCAGTTCCATTGGTTTATTTTTATGCAGTACCATACTGTTTTGTTTACTATTGTTCTTCATTTTCAAGTTGTTTTGGCTGTTCTGGTTCCCTTGAGTTTTCATATGAATATTAGGATCAGCTTGTCAGTTTTTGCAAAAAGCTAGCTGGGATTTTGATACGGATTGCACTGAATCTGTAGATCTATCTATCTATCTATCTATATAAGTGGGTATTGCCATTTGTATTAGTTTTCTGTTGCTGCCTAAAAAAGACCACAAATTTAGTGGATTAAAAACAACACAAGTTTAATATTTTATAGTTTCTGGAGGTCAGAAATCTGCAATTGGTCGTTCGGGACAAAAATCAAGTTGTTGGTCAAATGTCCATTAATAGATAAATGGATAAAGAAGATAGGGTAAATATATACAATGGAATATTACTCAGCCATAAAAATGTAATCTTGCCATTTGCAACAACGTGGATGGATCTAGAGGGTATTACATTAAATGAAGTAAGTCAGACAAAGAAAAATACCATATGACTTCACTTGTATGTGGAATGTAAAAAAACAAAATCAACCACCAACCAACCAAACAAACAAACAACACAGATTCTTAAATACAGAGAATAAACCGGTGGTTGCCAAGAGAGGAGGTGGGGGAAGGGGAGATGGGAAAAAATAGGTAAAGAGGATTAAGAGTTACAAACTTCCAGTTATAAAATAAATAAGTCTTGGAGATGAAAAGTATATCATGGGGTGGGGTGCACCTGGTGGCTCAGTCAGTTGAGAGTCTGACTTCGGCTCAGGTAGTGATCTCATGGTTCGTGAGTTCAAGGCCCACATCGGGCTTGTTGCTATCAGCACAGAGCCTGCTTTGGATCCTCTGTCCCCCTCTCTCTCTGACCTGCCCCCACTCATGCTCTCTCTCTCAAAAATAAATAAAATGTTAAAAAAGTATAGTATAGGGAATATAGCCAATAATATTGCAATAATATTATACAGTGACAGATGTGACTATACTTATTGTGAACATTGAGTAATGTATAGAATTGTTGAATCAATATGTTGTACACCTGAAACTAATATAACATTGATATGTTAATTATACTTAAATTAAAAAAAAAAAATCAAGTTGTTAGCAAGCTGTGTCCCATCTGGAGGCTCTAAGAGAAAGTCTCTTTCATTGCTGTTTTCTAGCTTCTAGAAGCACCTACATTCCTTGGGCCTCATGGCTCTTTTCTCCGTTTTTATAGTGTATCACTGCAACCTCAGCTTCCATTGTCACATTTGCTGTCTCTGACTTTAAGCCTTTTGCCTCCCTGTTACAAGGACACTGTGATTACATTGGCACTTTCAGATAATGGCACTTTCACATTTAAGGACCTTAACTTAATCACATCTGCAAAGTCCCTTTTGCCATGTTCTGGGGATTAGGATGTGGGCATATTTGAGTGGGGAGATTATTCTGTCCACCATTCCATTTTAACAATATCTGCTCTTCTGATTCATGAACATGGGATCTTTCCCCACTTATTTGGGTCCTCTTTAACTTTTTTCAAAAGTGTTTTGTAACTTTCCAAGTACAAATCCTGTACTTTCTTGGGTGAATTTATTCCTAAGTATATTATCCTTTTTTATGTTATCATAAATGGAATTGTTTTCTTTTTCTTTTTTTTAAAGTTTATTCATTTATTTTGAGAGAGAGAGCATGTGTGCATGAGCAGGGAAGAGAGTAGACAGAGGGAGAAAGAGAGAATCCTAAACAGGCTCTGCATTGTCAGCACAGAACCGACCATGGGGCTTGAACTCACGAACAGTGCCATCATGACCTGAGTAACCAAGAGTTCGATGCTTAACCGACTGAGCCACCCAGGTGCCCCTGTAAATGGAATTGTTTTCTTGATTTCATTTCTAGATTGTTCATTGCTAGTAAATATAATTGATTTTTATATATTGATCTTGTACCTCTAACCTTGTTGAACTCACTTATTAGTTCTGTCAATAGAGATAATTTTTCTTCTTCCTTTCCAATCTGGAACCTGTGGTCCTTATTTTTGCAGGTCACCAAATGGAAGATTTCCTGCTTTTCAGCGAACTTGGAAATGCTTCTTTTTTTGAGAGAGAGAGGGAGAGAGCGTGAACGCCAGTGGGGAAGAAGGGCAGAGGGAAAGAGACAGAGAATCCCAACTAGGCTCCATGCTTAGCGTGGAGCTGCATCCCACAACGCTGGGATCATTACCCCAGCCAAAATCAAGAGCCCAGTGCTCAATTGACTGAGCCACCCAGGCAACCTTGGAAATGATTTTTAAAAAAAATTTTTTTTAACATTTATTTATTTTTGAGACAGAGAGAGACAAAGCATGAACGGGGGGAGGGCCAGAGAGAGAGGGAGATACAGAATCCGAAGCAGGCTCCAGGCTCTGAGCTGTCAGCACAGAGCCCGATGCAGGGCTCGAACTCATGGAGCGTGAGATCATGACCTGAGCCGAAGTCGCACGCTCAACCGACTGAGCCACCCAGGCACCCCTGGGAAATGCTTTTTAACGTGCTATTGTGTTATTAGGAAATGTCCTAGGGAAGCAAGAGTGAGAGAAAAGGGAGTGAGACAGAATGAGGGAGAGGTAATATAATGTTGCATTACAGGGGTGGTTACCCTTTAGTATCAAGTGGTAACTTATTGCTCAATCTCCCTGAATTGCTTTATAGAAAAGACAAAGAGTATTCTCTTGGCTCCCATTTCTCATTTAATAAGATTCAGAACTGGGAAATGTTTTGCTATTAAAAGTATATTTTGTGGGGTGCATGGGTGGCTCAGTCGGTTGAGCACTGGGCTCTTTTTTCAGCTGGGGTAATGATCCCCAGCTTGCTTCAGCTCAGGTCATGATCTCAGGGCTGGTGTTGAGATTGAGTCCTGTCTTGGGCTCCACGTGGAGCGTGGAGTCTACTTGGGATTCTCTCTCTCCCTCTCTCTGTGTGTGTCTCTCTTTCTTTTTTTCTCTCTCTCTAAAAATAAGTAAGCATTGAGAAAATAAAAGTATATTTTGCTTATCTCTCTAATTTTAATCATTGATTATACAGTTTGGGTCGTCAGGATTGTAGGTTATAGAAATTGCTCTGTTATTGTTGCTACTCTGCATAGCCTGTGAACTTAAGTACCTTAAATTTCCCCTGTGTATGGTGTGGGTTTTTTCAATTACAAGATGAGAAAAGGGGATTGACTGTAATTCATACTTTTGTTATAATCTATGACAACTCTTAATGGTTGAACGCATAAAATAAGTAAGAACGAAGATTCAGTACATTTAAGAAATTTTTCTTCCTTTTCAGTATCATACTCTTTTCTTCTTTCCTATTATTTTTCTATACTCTTTATTTTCTGGATAGGTTTTAGGAACATAGGGAATCATAATTTAGCAAAATAGTTAATTGTAAGAGCTCAGAAAGTGATACTTGTTCTTCCTCTTTCCTCTTTTCTCTAGTTCCTGAACTCTTAACATTCTCTTTTGTTTCTTCTATCTTCCCTTCCTGAAAAATTCAGTCCAAACCTGGTGGAAGCAGAGAGAAAATGAAGTGAGACAGGGAAGGAGGGAAAAGGCTGCACCAAGTGGTAGCAGTCCACCAAGTGGGAGCCTAGCAACTTATTCTCAGATGACCCATACAAAATTATTTGGAATCTAAAAAGTTGGATTCCTAGAACCATAGAGTAGAATAGTGGTTGCCAGGGAGTCGGGGAAAGAGGAGATGTTGGTTGGAAGGTAACAAATTTTCAGTTATAAGATGAATAAATTATTAGGATATAATGTACAGCATATTATTATAGTTAATTATACTGTATTGCATACTTGGTGTTGCTAATAGATCTTAAGTGTTCTTACCACTCATGAGCACATGCCCACATACATGCACACAAATGGTAATTATATGAAGTGATGGAAATGTTAACTTGATAGTAGCAAGCATTTCACAATGCATATGTATATAAGTCATATTGTACATCTTAAAAAAATTACATTGTACAACCTAAATATACAGTTGTTATGTGTCAATCATACTTCAGTAAAGCTGGGGAAAAAAGTATTCCTCCCTCCTAAAAAATTATTTGAAATGTACTTGCAACATGTATGCAAATATGAGATTGTTTTAAAATAAAAAGAAAGAATTTGATAATTAGTCTTGTGTGAACTTTAGTAGTGAGTGCTTGCTTCCCCATTACCTACTTACTTTGAGCTGTTTAAGAGAATATTTTTGTAGTCACGGGGATAAAAAGTACAGCATAGGGAATATAGTCAGGGGTATTATAATAGCATTGTATGATGACAGATGGCACCTAAATTTGTCGTAACTATAGCATAATGTATACACTTGTTAAATTACTGTGTTGTACACCTGAAACTAATGTAACATTGTCAACTGTACTTCAATTTCAAAAAAGATAATATTTTTGTTTCTCAGCTTATATTTCAAATCTCCAAAGTTACTTGAATAAGAATCATTTTTTAACGTTTTAATTTTATGTTAATTCTCTTTTTTAAGTTTATTTATTTTGTGTGTGAGAGAGAGAGAACAAGTAAGGGAGGGGCAGAGAGAGAGGGATAGAGAGAATCCCAAGTAGGCTCCGTAATGTCAGAGTGGAACCTGACCTGGGGCTTGATTCAAGGAACTGTGAGATCATGACCTGAGCTGAAATCAAGAGTTGGACGCTTAACTGACTGAGGCATCCAAGTGCCCCTATTTCATGTTCATTCTAAAGGTTAAATTATCAACAGTACAAACTCATCATTCATTTTATTTTATTTTATTATTTATTTATTTATTTATTTATTTATTATTTTTTTTTATGAAATTTATTGACAAATTGGTTTCCATACAACACCCAGTGCTCATCCCAAAAGGTGCCCTCCTCAATACCCATCACCCCCCCTCCCCTCCCTCCCACCCCCCATCAACCCTCAGTTTGTTCTCAGTTTTTAACAGTCTCTTATGCTTTGGCTCTCTCCCACTCTAACCTCTTTTTTTTTTTTTTCCTTCCCCTCCCCCATGGGTTCCTGTTAAGTTTCTCAGGATCCACATAAGAGTGAAACCATATGGTATCTGTCTTTCTCTGTATGGCTTATTTCACTTAGCATTACACTCTCCAGTTCCATCCACGTTGCTACAAAAGGCCAGATTTCATTTTTTCTCATTACATAGTATTCCATTGTGTATATATACCACAATTTCTTTATCCATTGGGTTACATTTTGAATGCAGCATTGAATGGATCATCTTTTCTTTATTTTTATTTGAACATTCTTTATTTTGAACCTATAAGTGTTCTTATAATATGATTTGATTTCCTTCTGAATTTTGGATGTTATAGATTGGGAGGATTTTAGAAGAATTTTTAGGCTAAAAAATTAATATAGTGGTTTATGATTATTTGTGTATTATATATATACTTTAATATAATTTATTGTCAAATCGTCTAAAATACAGTGTGTACAATGTGCTCTTGGTTTTGGGGTAGATTCCTGTGGTTCATCGCTTACATACAACACCCAGCGCTCATCCCAACAAGTACCCTCCTAATGCCCATCACGCATTTGCCCCTCTTCCCTACCCTCTGCCCATCAGCCCTCAGTTTGTTCTCTGTATGTAAGAGTCTTACGATTTGCCTCCCTCCCTCTCTGTTTGTAACTATTTTTTTCCCTTTCCCTTCCCCCATGGTCTTCTGTTAAGTTTCTCAAGTTCCACATATGAGTGAAAACATATGCTATCTGTCTTTCCCTGACTGACTTATTTCACTTAGCCTAATACCTTCCAGTTCCATCCACATTGCTGCAAATGGTATGATTTCATTCTTTCTCATTGCCAAGTAGTATTCCATTGTATATATAAACCACATCTTTATCCATTCATCCGTTGATGGACATTTAGGCTCTTTCCATAATTTGGCTGTTGAAAGAGTTGCTATAAACATTGGGGTACATGTGCCCCTATGAGTCAGCACTCCTGTATCCTTTGGATAAATTCCCAGTAGTACTATTGCTGGGTCATAGGGTAGTTCTATTTTTAATTTTTTGAGGAACCTCCACACTGTTTTCCAGAGCAGCTGCACCAGTTTACATTCCCACCAACAGTGCAAGAGGGTTCCCATTTCTCTACATCCTCACCAGCATCTGTTGTTTCCGGAGTTGTTAATTTTAGCCACTCTGACTGGCGTGAGGTGGTATCACGGTGTGGTTTTGATTTGTATTTCCCTGCTGGTGAGTGACGTTAAGCATCTTTTCATGTATCTGTTGGCCATCTGGATATCTTCAGAAAAGTGTCTATTCATGTCTTCTGCCCATTTCTTCACTGGATTATTTGTTTTTCAGGTGTTGAGTTTGGTAAGTTCTTTATAGATTTTGGATACTAACCCTTTATCCGATATGTCATTTGCAAATATCTTTTCCCATTCCGTCAGTTGTTGCCTTTTAGTTTTGTTGATTGTTTCCTTTGCAGTCCAGAGGTCCCATTAGTTCATTTTTGCTTTTAATTCCCTTGCCTTTGAAGACGTGTCGAGCAAGAAATTGCTGCGACTAAGGTAAAAAGGTCGTTGCCTGCTTTCTACTTTAGGGTTTTGATGGTTTCTGTCTCGTATTTAGGTCTTTCATCCATTTTGAGTTTATTTTTGTGAATGGTGTAAGAAAGTGGTCTAGTTTCATTCTTTTTTTTTTTTAATTTTTTTTCAACGTTTTTATTTATTTTTGGGACAGAGAGAGACAGAGCATGAACGGGCGAGGGGCAGAGAGAGAGGGAGACACAGAATCGGAAACAGGCTCCAGGCTCTGAGCCATCAGCCCAGAGCCCGACGCGGGGCTTGAACTCACAGACCGCGAGATGGTGACCTGGCTGAAGTCGGACGCTTAACCGACTGCGCCACCCAGGCGCCCCTAGTTTCATTCTTCTGCATGTTGCTATCCAGTTCTTCCAGCACCATTTGCTAAAGAGATTTGTCTTTTTTCCATTGGATACTCTTTCCTGCTTTGTCAAAGATTAGTTGGCCATACATCTGTGGGTCCAATTCTGGGTTCTCTAGTCTATTCCATTGGTCTATGTGTCTGTTTTTGTGCCAATACCATACTATCTTGATGGATTACAGCTTTGTGGTAGAGGCTAATGTCTGGGATTGTGATGCCTCCCACTTTAGTTTTCTTTTTCAATATTACTTTGGCTATTTGGGGTCTTTTGTGGTTCCATACAAATTTTAGGATTGTTTGTTCTAGCTTTGAGAAGGATGCCAGTGCAATTTTGATTGGGATTGCATTGAATGTGTAGATTGCTTTGGGTAGTATTGACATTTTAACAATATTTATTCTTCCAATCCATGAGCATGGAGTGCTTTTCCATTTCTTTGTGTCTTCTTCAATTTCCTTCATATGTTTTCTGTAGTTTTCAGCATATACATCTTTTACATCTTTGGTTAGATTTATTCCTAGGTATTTTATGCTTCTTGGTGCAATTGTAAATGGGATCAGTTTCTTGATTTCTCTTTCTGTTGCTTCATTATTGGTGTATAGAAATGCAACCGATTTCTGTACATTGATTTTGTACCCTATGATACTGCTGAATTCATCTATCAGTTCTAGCAGTCTTTTGGTGGAGTCTTTCAGGTTTTCCATGTAGAGTATCATGTCGTCTGCGAAAAGTGAAAATTTGACTTCATCTTTGCCAATTTTGATGCCTTTGATTTCATTTTGTTGTCTGATTGCTGATGCTAGGACTTCCAACACTATGTTAAACAACAGTGGTGAGAGTGGACGTCCCTGTCATGTTCCTCATCTCAGGGGGAAGGCTCTCAGTTTTTCCCCATTGAGGATGATATTAGCTGTGGGCTTTTCATATATGGCTTTTATGATGTTTAGGTATGTTCCTTCTATCTCAACTTTCTTGGGGGGTTTTATTATGAAAGGATGCTGTATTTTGTCAAATGCTTTTTCTGCATCTATTGACAAGATCATATGGTTCTTATCTTTTCTTTTTATTAATGTGATATATCACACTGATTGATTTGCGAATATTGAACCAGCTCTGCAGCCCAAGAATGAATCCCACTTGATCATGGTGAATAATTCTTTTTATATGCTGTTGAAATCGATTTGGTTTATGATTCTTTAAGGCAGCAGGTGAGTGAAAAAGGTAAACTGTTACTTGAAAAGTCTCATTTAAATCTCACATATCTTTTACCTTTTAATGTCAGAAACAATTGGAATTCCAAATAATTGTGTATAGATTTTGCTAAAATAATTTGCTGGCCAGTTTAAATTTCTTGTAAAGTATATTTGTTGAATTGCTCATAACAAAAATTAGTTATAGTGATATAATGTTCCATACAGTAATCCCTCAGCACTTTTCTAGATGAAGTATTGGTTATTGTTCATTCTCACAAATCTCCTTAGATCATGTTTTATTTCCTTATAATGAAACTTTTGCACTTTTGTGATTCTTATGGGGTTATGGAATATATTAATATGTATGACCTTCTATCTTATGGAAATAGACTGAACTATTTCTGTAAGATATGTAATAGTCAGCAGAGTTTCAGCAAGAATGGCTTTCACACTATTGATAGGCTGTGAAACTGTTCAATGGATTTTGGTTTGAGAGACAGTATCTGGTTATTTTTTATGTTTATTTTATTTTTGAGAGAGAGAGAGAGAGACAGCATGAGCAGGGGAGGAGCAGAAAGAGAGGGAGTCACAGAATCCAAAGCAGACTGCAGGCTCTGAGCTGTCAGCACAGAGCCCGATGTGGGACTTGAACCCATGAACTGTGAGATCATGACCTGAGCCGAAGTCGGACTCCCAACTGACTGAGCCACCCAGGTGCCCTGACAATATCGGTTTTAAATTAATCTTTGTGAGTTATATGCCATTGTAGACAATTTAAATTCAACTGACTTTCTGCCCTTAGAACAAAGAAATACCATATGTTAATTTTTTCAATATAAAATTAATTTTTGAGTCTTAGTTGTTGTGATATAGTCCTAGAGATTGTTGAAAAAGCAACAAAGGAGGGTATTTGGCATTTTAATAAACTTTTTCTAATGTTTATTTATTTATTCTGGGGGGGCGGGGCAGAGAGGGAGGGAGGGAGAGAGCATTCCAAGCAGGCATGGACAGTGCAGAGCCACCAACGTGGGGCTTGAACTCACGAATTGTGAGATCATGACCTGAGCCGAAATCAAGAGTTAGATGCTTAACTGAGTGAACCACCCAGGTGCCCTGACATTTCCTTAATTTTTTAAACAAAGCTCAACTTTAGGGAATTGAAATGTATATAGGAACATGGAACATTTTGGAAGCCACACATAGTAGTTGTTCCATTGGCAGAATTTTTCAATAAGTGATATAACAGTTAATTGTTTGAATAAAATCCTTGTGTTGAAATTTCTTAGTTCTGTACTATTAAATGTTTTTCCCCCAAAATTATAATCTAAAGTAGATATGAAAAACTAGTGATTCTAAAAGAAACCAGATTGCTGTGTTATGAGATCAATTTAATTACTTTTTTAATAATCGTGAAATAATGTAAATTAATACTGTACTAAATATTGGGTAATTCTCCAGTCATTTTTAATTTAATATGTTATTTCATGCCTTTGAATGTATAATATGTATTTCTAAAATTAAAATTGTCCTTTAATTTATGTACCTGCCTATTCTTAGGACTTCAATGTTTACTTCCCAAATGTGATTCACTATGTTTCTGAGTGGGGTGGGAGGGATTATGATTAATCCCATTACTGTTGGGGCTTCAAAAAGAATTTTTTTTTCAAATAGTTTAAATAGCTTGTCTTTTATTTAAAAACTTACATGCTCTGTAAGAGACTCTTAAAAACTGAGAACAAACTGAGGGTTGATGGGGGGTGGGAGAGAGGGAAGGGTGGAGATGGGTATTGAGGAGGGCACCTTTTGGGATGAGCACTGGTGTAGTATGGAAACCAATTTGACAATAAATTTCATATATTGGAAAAAAAAAACTTACATGCTCTCTAATTAATTACAACAATTTGTAAAAATTCAGAGAAAAAATGTAAAAGTCATCTGAACATCTTTCCAGACAGCTTTCTCAAAGTATAGGCACAGAATTTTATATAAATAGGCTCATAATAGTATGTGCAGCATTTGAGTTGTTTTAGATCATTTGTTTATAAAATGAAATAAAACAGTTTACATACATATCTATCTATACACACATAGATATTGCTGAGTTTTGGTATTTAAGTTTGGAGGAATAATGTTATCTGTGGGAGATTAAAAACTGCTAGTGCTTATATGTGTATTACAGGTTTTAGTAAGTTTTTTAAATTCATTGCATACTGTACATTAAGATTGGTGATGTGGGAAAATGCTAAGAAAGTATTCAGATCCTACTGTCTAATACAGATTATTAGTACAGTAGAAAGTTTTCTCATTAATTTTATTCATTTACTCAGCAATATGAGTTGAATTAGTTGAGACTATATATAAATTTGTGTTGTGGCTGAACCTGATAGGCAGTTAGGGATATAAAGATAGAAATAATTTGACTTGTTGATCGTAGGGAATTGTTGGGGGTACATGATTAGAAAAAGTGACACAATTATATTAGGAAAGTTAATCTGGCAGTTCTCTGTCATTGAGTCAAATAAAAAAGAGACAGTATAGCCTGGTGATAAGATTAGGTTCAAATTCCAACTGTGTGTGTCACTTACTAGCTTACTTGGTCTTGACTAAGTACATATCTTCTTTATAAAAGCCACAACATCCTTATCTCTAATATGGGGTCATAATCCCTGCCTCTTAGAATTGTTGTAAGGACATTTAATCAGAGATTGCTATATGTCAGGACCTGTGCTAAATGTTTACAAGCATTATCTCATTTATGTTTCCTCACCTACTTGTATGGTTGGATTTTGATGAAGTAAAGGAATTCTCAGATGCTGGTGGAGTGGGGAAACAAATGTAAGAACATTCCAAGCAGAAGGAACTATATGTACAGCTTGCAAGTGTAAAAGAATGGTGTGAAAGAACATGGTGTGTTGAGAAATGATCAGCGTGTGTGTGAAGGAAAAGCAGAGAGAGATAGGAGTTGAGAGTGGAAATTTAGCTTCAACTCAAATGATCAAGGATCTATCTTTCTAAGGAGTTTAGACATTCTCCTATAAAGGCAGGTTGCACAGATTCAGTTGTTTATGGGGAACCAAGCAGGCTAGGTGAATGAGTGAGCTGGACTAAGGACTGTGGGTAACTGGAAATCTCAAATCATATAGCCCTGTCTTACCTAGGCATTCTCTCCTCCTGCTCCAGCCGAGTTTTGCTATGTGGAAATTTGGGCCGAGTGTTGCTAAATTTTCTAATTTTTTTAAAGTGAAATCAGATATCCTCCCTATTTCAAACCTTCCTGTTTTCAAAACACTGTGTATGGGGGGAAAAAACCTGCATTTTTATTCTTATTCAACTCGTAGACTGTCAGTTTGTAGCTTCTGTAGATAGCTGGGAAGCCATACTAGCTTTTAATAACAAGGATAATTGACATGGCCAGATTTGATTTTGAGATAGATCATTCTCATCTTAGAGTAAAGATTGAATTGGTGAGAATAATGAATGAACGTAGACTGGCTATTGTAACAAGATAGAAAATGTGAGAGAAGAGTAGTGGCTAACCTGAGGCAGTGGCGTTAGGGCTAGAAGAGGGGCTGGGAGATGAATTGAAGACAGAATTTGAATGTAGCGCTTCCCAGTATTTTCCCTTTCATAGACTACTATGGATTTACAGTTTGGGAAGATTTATGTTCTGTAAGCAAGCTTTACTTATTAGTAATCATAGTACCATATAAATTTAATTGTCAATTATAGGTTCCTGTAGGCTCCAAGTGACTAGTGCATACTGCATTGAGTTGTGCAATTCTAGTTCATAGTAAAAAAACACAAAACATAAAACCACCCAAAGCCTGAAATTGTAATTCACTTTAGCAACCTTACTGTAAGCATAACCACAATAGAGAAAAGTGAATGTGTACAGTTATTTATTTATTTTTATTAATTTTTGAGAGAGAGAGAAAGAGAGACAGAGCATGAGCAGGGGAGGGGCAGAGAGAGAGGGAGACACAGAATCCAAAGCAGGCTTCAGGCTCTGCTCTGAGTTGTCAGCACAGAGCCCCACATGGGACTTGAACCCATGAGCCGTGAGATCATGACCCGAGTCGAAGTCAGAGGCTTAACCAGCTGAGCCACCCAGGTGCCCCTAATGTGTACAATTCTTAATTACTACTCAAATTAAATCTAGCTAAACAAGGAAAAATAAATCACTCAGAAGTTTGACAGGCCATAATATACTTTGAATCATGAGAATACCCATTTTCTAAACAATTCATTAATATCAGTCTCAAACATTTTGGTCTCGGGACCCCTTTACACTCTTAAAAATTACTGAGGACTCCCAAAGAACATTTGCTTATGTGGGTCATATCTAACAATATTTACCATATTAGAAATTTAAATTTAAATGAGGGACCTGCTTTGGAGTTAGATCTCTCTAAAAAAGTGACATTTAAGTTGAGATCTGAAGAATGCAAAATATAAAATCCATCAGTGTTTCCAGAGAGTTTGAGAAATGAATCATTGTCATTTCTTAGTACCTCTCCAAGTTGGAAAATGTGAAGCCCAGACTAGTCACAGAAACTTAAGAAAAGCTTGATTAACATACTTTAACAACAACAGTAATAAATAATATTTACTGATGACTTACTCTGCTAAAAGTATTCTGTGCTGGGGCAACTGGGTGGCTCAATTGGTTGAGATCCCACTCTTGATTTCAGCTCAGGTCATGATCCCGGGGTCATGGGATTGAGCCCCATGTTAGGCTCTGCACTGAGCATGGAGCCTGCTTAAGATTCTCTCTCTCTCTCTCTCTCTCTCTCTCTCTCTCTCTCTCTCTCTCACTTGCTCACTCGCTCTCTCTCACTCTCAGCTCCTCTCCACCACTCATGTGCACGCTCTCTCTCAAATTAAAAAAAAAAAAAAAGTATTCTGGGGCGCGTGGGTGGCTCAGTCAATTGAGTGTCTGACTTCAGCTCAGGTCATGATCTCGCAGTTCTGGTTCATGTGTTTGTAGGTTCGTGACCCGCGTAGAACTCTGTGCTGACAGCTCAGAGCCTGGAGCCTGCTTCAAATTCTGCATCTCCCTCTCTCTCTGCTCCTCCCCTGCTCATGCTCTGTCTCTTTCTCTCTCAAAAATAAATAAACATTAAAAAAGTATTCTGTGCTAAGGGCTTTATAAGCTTTTATCATTTAATCCTCATAGCAATGATATGAGCTACATAATATTATTATCCCCATTTTACAAATGAAAGAAATGAGATTTGAAGAGCTAACTTAACTAGTAAATTAAGGGGACAGAACTTGGATCCAGAACTTGAAATTTTTTATAACAACAAATAAATACAAGAACAGCAAATAATAAAGCAAGTTGTGCACTGCATAGTAACTCTTATTTGTAGTAATTACTACAACTTACACTAACCTATTTATAGTAAGTTATTGGTATAACTCGTACTTAAAAGTATTATTAACATGTTGAAGTAATTCCCTAAAAAATGCTTTTGGGTTAAACCTATTTTTATGTGATATTTATGAGATGAAATACAACTAACTGGTATAGATAGCAGTCAGTACAATTATATTTGCAATAGCATGTCATTTACAAATTCCATGTGCTATAGCAGTTGACTGTTAGCACAACACAATTTGAATTGTTCACCTTTTTCTTTTCAGTTTACCTCCAGATGAATTTCATTTGATTTGACTACTTATAGATTCAGGTTTATTTTGAATATGTTACCGAACTAGAATAAAAGAAAGATGCATTACTTTTTCCCCAAGAGCCCTTATCCTTTGTGGTCTCCACTATTGCAATGATTTTTACCATTGTGAAAATTCAAGTTTTTATGGAGTTTTATAGTGTAAAAATTGCAGTTCAGCTTTTTAAGGCAGCAACTGCTGTATTATCATAAAACTAAAATCAGAAAAGAACAGAATGAACATTTATTGAAAACCTTTTATATGCCAGATATGTTGAAATCCATTGTCTAAATCATTACAACAATCCTATAGAGGTATTATCTCCATTTTACAGATGGGAAAATATGCCCCCCCCCCATTAAGTATGTCATTCAAATTCCCACAGGTAGTTGTAGGTAGAGCCAGGATTTATTTTTTTTAAATTTTTTTAACATTTATTTATTTTTGAGACAGAGAGAGAGCATGAACAGGGGAGGGTCAGAGAAAGAGGGAGACACAGAAACTGAAACAGGCTCCAGGCTCTGAGCTGTCAGCACAGAGCCCAACGCAGGGCTCGAACCCATGGACTGCGAGATCATGACCTGAGCCGAAGTTGGACGCTTAACCGACTGAGCCACTCAGGCGCCCCGGGAGAGCCAGGATTTAAATCCAAGTGTATATGACTTAAAAGAGAGAAGTTCTATAACATTACTTAAAAACTGTAAGCAGTTCAGTCAATAAATACTTGTCACTTGGGAGATATCTGCCAAACATATGTTTGACAAAAGATTGGTATGTAAGATATATAAAGAACTTTTGCAACTCAATAATAAGACAAGCAACCAAATATAATGTGGCAGAAGATGTAAACAAACATATCACAGAAGTTTATACACAAATAGCTAATAAACACATTAAAAAACACTCAACATCATTAATCATCAGGGAAATGTAAATTAAAATCACAGTGAGATATTGCTGAATTCCTGCCAGCATGGCTAAAATTAAAAAGTCAAATATTGACAAGGATGTAGAGCAACCAAGAAGTCTTATACATTGTTGTTGGGAGTATAAAATGTTATAACTGTTTTGGAAAAAGGTCTACATACTCATCTATGCTATGGTCCAGAAACTCAAGTATTTACTCAGGATAAATGAAAGCACATTTCAACAATGTCAACAAAAATCCTTGTACAAGAATGTTTATAGTAACTTTAGTCATAATAGCCCCAAACTGGAAACAGCCTAGTTGCACATGAAAGGAAGAATGGCTAAATAAACTGTTGTATTTATACATGGACTACTACTCAGCAATAAAAAGGAGCAAACTACTGATACATGCAGCAACATAAATACATCTCAAAAATACAAAGTTGAGTGAAAAAAGCCTCACTTAAAAGGGTACATATTGTTTGATTTTTAAAAAAAAAATTTTTTTTTTCAACGTTTATTTATTTTTGGGACAGAGAGAGACAGAGCATGAACAGGGGAGGGGCAGAGAGAGAGGGAGACACAGAATCGGAAACAGGCTCCAGGCTCTGAGCCATCAGCCCAGAGCCCGACGCGGGGCTCGAACTCAGGGACCGCGAGATCATGACCTGGCTGAAGTCGGACGCTTAACCGACTGCGCCACCCAGGCGCCCCTTGTTTGATTTTTTTTATTTTTTTATTTTTTATTATTTTTTTTTAATTTTTTTTTCAACGTTTATTTATTTTTGGGACAGAGAGAGACAGAGCATGAACAGGGGAGGGGCAGAGAGAGAGGGAGACACAGAATCGGAAACAGGCTCCAGGCTCCGAGCCATCAGCCCAGAGCCTGACGCAGGGCTCGAACTCACGGACCGCGAGATCGTGACCTGGCTGAAGTCGGACGCCCAACCGACTGCACCACCCAGGCGCCCCTGTTTGATTTTTTTTTAATAAAAAGTTCTACAATAGGCAAAACTAATGAATAGTTAAAAAAATCAAAACAGTGGTTGTCTGTGGAGGGATTGGCTGGTAAGGGGCATGAGAAAACTTTCTAGGACAATGGTAAGGTTCTGTATCTTGATTTTTCAAAACTTTTATTTTTGGGTTGTTCATTGCAAGTACATATAAGTGCAATTAGTTTTTGTATATTGATCTTGTAACCTTGCTGACTTTGGTTATTATCTCTAATAGTTTTTGTGTAGATTTGTAGGATTTTCTATATATAAGATCATGCCATCTATGAATAGTGATAGTAGCTTTATCTCTTCCATTTCAGTTTGGATGCTTTTTATTTTTCTTTGTCCAATTGCCCTTTCTCAGTCACCTTTGCAGATTGTTCCTACTCTGTCCAGCTTTGGAATAACTGTCTTCTGGGTATGTCCGCGTACATATCTCTTTAGATCATCAAACTCACTGTGTCCAAGACTGAACTCATCTAGGACTGAACTTTCCCATTGTTCTTTATATAAAAATCAAAATATGGCCTGCAAGGCCCTGCAAAATATGTCCCTGCCTATCTCCCCAAACATCATTACACCTTTTCTTTTGCTTTATTTTGCTCCCTTGATCTAGACACCCATTGAACTTTAAGTACCAGAAGAGCAGGGATCATATATCAGTGTATACTTAGGGCCTGATATGGTAGGTACCAATAAATATTAGTTGGGTAAATACAGATTATATGCCAACATAGATGGAGATGGGTATGGTCATTATCTTGATTGTGATGATGGTTTTATGTGTGTATGTCAAAATTTGCATCAAACTTAATATGTGCCAAAACATAACTAATTGGACATTTTAAATGGTACAATTTATTGCATGCCAGTTTTTTCTCAATAAAGCTGCTAAACATGTAACTATATGTTCCTTTTAGGATCTTGGCACATTCTTTTTGTCTCAAATCTTCTTTTTCTTTTCTTTGCTCACCTAATTCCTACCTATTCAGTTTTGCTTAAATATAATCTCTGAGAATCTAGCTTGGAATCCTCCTTCCCATTTCTCTAGATTAGATTTCCCTATTATATATCCTATACTTTCCTTCAGAGCATTTCTCATAATTATGCATAATTATGTAATACTTGTTTAATGTCATTTTTTTCCTTAGACTTTAGGCTTTATAAGGTTAGGGACCACGCTTTTCTTGTTCACTAATATATCCTACGGATATAGGCACATACTAACAAATAAAATATGTATCCATGTATTTATTCTGCAGGTATCCATTAAGCTCTGCCATGAACCAGATACTGTTCTTGGTTCTGAAATTACAGTAGTGAAGAAAACACAAGAAAAAACCTCTGCACTCAGGGAATTTATATTTAAGAGCTAAGATATAGACAATTACATAGTCAATTGGTGGTAAATACTTTGGAGAAAAATTAAGTGGGGGAAGGGAAGGGGAATAAGTAGTGCTGAGAGATACATAAAATGACTTAGAATCTGTGCATTGAGGGATAACCTGTGAGCTCTGGACTCCTTTGGAGAGGTGGGGCATTAAAGGTATTATGAGATTAATTCTGGAAGTTTCAAGGCAGCTAGTGAAGCTTTTAGTGTTGAGCAAGGGAGAACTTGGGAATTTTGCTAGGATCACACAGGATCCTGGTTTGCTTCTGTTCCTCCTGCAAATGGTGGTGTGGAAGTTAAATTGATTTTAGCTAGAGCACATATAGCTCTGGGTGTTTCCCTTGATTGCTGCTGATTTATAAAGTACCAACCACTGGCAAAATCCTGTGGGACAGTCTGCTTGGCTTTAACCTTTCCCTGCTCTTAAGGAACTCACAGTCTATTTGACAAGCATATAAGAGAAAAATAATTATGATATAAAACAAAATGTGAAAAAAAGTAAAAAAAGTAAAGTAAAAAAAGAGTCTCATACTCTTGAACTTTATGCTACTATAATTACTTGTCCCTGATCTTCCCAGTTCTCTCCCCCTCGCCCCCACCTAAAGCCCTGCTCATGCCTTGCACATGTACATGTTCATATATCTGTTTAGGCACTATCTTTCCACATTTCCCCCCTCTGTGTATGTGTGTGTGTTTTGTGGAGTGGGGAAGTAGCATCTTCATTATACTGCCAAATCTCTTTATCCTTTAAAACTGTATTCAGATGTCACCTTCTCTGTGACTCTTCCAGGTAGAAAAAAAAAGACTCACATTTTTGTGCGGCTTCTTATATATTGTAAGTACCACTCTATATTGTTTGTTTACATTAGATTGTAAATTCTTTGAGGACAGGGACAGTATAGGTGAGAAACAAATAACAGCAGGCTAACTGTTCTGGAAAATTAGATAGAGCCTAGAGTAAGTGATGTTTAGTTGAGATTGGAAATTTGAGTAAGAGTTAACAAGATTAAGAGGTATAAGGAAGGGGTGCCTGGATGACTCAGTGGGTTAAGTATCTGAGTCCGGCTCAGGTCATGATCTCATGGTTCATGAGTTCAAGCCCCATGTCGGGTTCTCTACTGTCAGTGTGGAGCCCACTTTGGAACCTCTGTTTCCCTCTCTCTGCCCCTTCTCCTGCTTGCATGTGCACATGTGTATACACTCTCTCTGTCTCAAAAATGAACATTAAAATATTTTTTAAAAAAGAGGCCTAAGGAAAGTATGTCAAGTAGAGAGAATACTGTATGCAGAGTCCTAGAGGTGAGAGGGTGACATGTACAAGACTGAAGGAAATTTAGTAAAGTTAGAGAGTTTAGCTAGGGTCAGATCAAAGAAGGTCTTGTAAGATTCTTAAGACAATTAGAAAGCTAACTGTGCAGTTTGGAGGAAGAATTGGAATTAGGGTAAAAGTGGAGGCAGAGAGAATGGGTTTTGAAAAACTCTAGCTGTTCGAGAATAATGTTGATCTGAGCTAATGGAACCCATGAATAAAAGTGGTTAAATTCTAGACATATATAGAATGTAGTCAATATGACTTTGTGATTGATTAGATATTGGGAAGATTGCTAGTAAGGCAACAGTTGGGAGACAAGAATGACTGCCAGTTTTCTGGCCTTATGGTAGTGTCATCTTGGCCTTGATGCCAAGATAAGGGGGCTAGAGAAGGGAGAGGAATGTATTTGGATAGTTGAGGGCAATGTTGGATGGGAAAGTTGAGTTCAGTCTTTAACGTGTTGAATTTGAAATGTCCATGAGACATACGAGTGTAGGTAACAAGTGGAGTTTTGAAGAAAGAGGAAGAGGTTTGATGTTAAGAATGGGAGAACAAGGGGCGCCTGGGTGGCGCAGTCGGTTAAGCGTCCGACTTCAGCCAGGTCACGATCTCGCGGTCCGTGCGTTCGAGCCCCGCGTCAGGCTCTGGGCTGATGGCTCAGAGCCTGGAGCCTGTTTCCGATTCTGTGTCTCCCTCTCTCTCTGCCCCTCCCCTGTTCATGCTCTGTCTCTCTCTGTCCCAAAAATAAATAAACGTTGAAAAAAAAATTAAAAAAAAAAAAAAAAAAGAATGGGAGAACAAGCTGATGAAGAAAACATAATATGAATGCCTGACAATGTTGTGGGCCCAAATAAAATTGGCAAAGCTGAATTTTCAATAGCAACAGTCAACCTAATTATGTGATATTTATTTAAGTGTCTGTCAGTGTAGGTGTAGGTATAGAGAAGGTAGATAGTGATGGATTAAGATTTTGCCAGGTAGCTGTCAAATAAAGATAGTTGAGTAACAGGTTTTAGGATAATAAGAGAGGAATTAAAATAATGAACCAAGGATGGGCGCCTGGATGGCTCAGTTAAGTGACTGACTTTGGCTCAGGTCATGATCTTGAGCCCCACATCAAATCCTGTCTCCCTCTCTCTGCCCTTTCCCCACTTGCTCATGTGCCACACATTCTCTCTGTCTCAAAAGTAGATAAACATTAAAATAATGAACCAAGGAATCTAAGAGGGATGATAATAATTTCATTTATCGTTATTAAGTGATTACTATGTACCAGGCACTTAGGAAAGGATTAAAGATTAGGTAGAGAAAAATCAATGGACTAGTTAATGGACTGAAAAATCCAAGTGAGATAGAGCAACTATAATAGAATAATTGAGTGAACACTCAAGAGGTAAAGGAGTTAGAAGAAAGTGGGATATATAACTTAGTGATCAGAAGGTAGAACAGTTTGGGACAGTGATAAGATTTAAAGTGTAGCCAAGGGAGTGTGGAGCTGAAATGAAGTGTAGGATAAGACCATTGGAAATATCAAAGTTAAGGAATTTAAAGGTAGGTTTTCAATTTGCTTATTCACATGGATGCTGAACATCCAGCATGGTGGCACTGATTACTAGTAGAATGGAAGGTTTTAGGTTAATGTCAGATTTTACAATGGATGAAGTGGAGTGACTGGTCAGTGGATAATACCAACAATTTTCTGTGTGACCTTGTGTAAGTTGCTGTAAAATGAGAATAGCAGCAGTACCTATTTTGTATCTATTACGATGAAACTATCAGAAGGTAAACACAAATAAATGTTATTTTAAGTATTTATTTTGAAATAATTTCAAACATATAGCAAAAGTATAAGAATAGTACAGTGGTGACAACACCAAATGTGAGGATGTGGAGCAACTAGATCTTTCCTCTCATACATTATTGTTGGAAATAGCACAAACCAATTTGGAAAAAGGTTTGGCAGTTTCCTATAAAACTACATGTATACCTCCTTATGACCTAGCACTTCCACAGCTAGGTATTTACCAAGAAAAATGAAAATATGTCCACAAAAACCTTGTGTATGAGTGTTGATAACTTTTTTCATAATAGCACAAAACTGGAAATATCATCAGAAGGATGAAATATCAATAGGAGAATAAAGCTATAACAAAAACTATGATATATTCATACAACAGACTAATAGTAATAAAAGGAACAAACTACTGATATATACAGCAAGATAAATAAATTTCAGAAACATTATGCTAAGTAAAAGAAGCTTCAGAATCATATGTACAATATGGTTCCATTCGTATGAAATTCTAGAGTGGGCAAAGCTAACCTATGGGGAAAAAAATTAGAATAGTGGTTGTCACTGAAACAGGTAGGGGGGTAGGATAGGGATTGACTAAGAAGTGGCCTGAGGGAACTTTCTGAGATGTTATGTTATCCCTTTGAAATACTGTTGGGGTCGTTTTTTCCTGTTTGCATTCAGTTTTATAGTTCCTACCCCCCCATCTTTGTTGATTTAATTTTATGTTTTGAGTATGCAGAACATTAGAAACATGTTTGTGTAGTCAAAACTATGCAAATATACTCAAGGGTGTTACTCTCTCCTTTACTGTATCCCTTTTACCGTTGTAGTTAATTAATTTCTCTGGTTTCTGGTTTATTCTTCCTCTTTTCTTTTTGCAGAAATAAGCAGATACATTTATGTATTTTTATTTCCCAGTTTTTTCTCACACAAAAAGTAACATGCTTTATTTTTATTAAAAAATTTTTTATTGTTGAAATATAGTGGACATATAATGTTATATTAGTTTCAGGTGGACAGCATTCTGTTTGTATAATTATGTACATTATTTAGTGCTCACCATGATAAGTGTAGTCACCATCTGTCACCATACAATGTAATTCAGTGATGTCGACTATATTCTTTATGCTGTACTTTTCATCTCTGTGACTTATTTATTTTATAACGAAGTTTGTACCTCTTAATCCCCCTCACCTATTTCGCCCACTTTCCCCACACCCCTCCATCTGGCAACCACCAGTTTGTTCTCTGTGTTTATGAGTCCGTTTCCATTTGTTTGTTTATTTTGGTTTTTAGATTCCACATATAAGTGAAATCATATGGTATTTGTCTTTTTTTGTCTGACTTACTTCACTTAGCATAGTACCTTCTGGATGCATTCGTGTTATTAGAAGTAAAAAATAGCATACTTTATATACTTTTTGGAAATTTGCTTTTTTCTCCACTTAACAATATATGCTGGAAATCACTCCATATCAGTTAATAGAGATTTTTTAAAAACAACTACACAGTATTTTTATGTATGCGTTATAGTACTGTATTCAGTACTATTTATTCAGTCGATCTCCTCTGGGTATTATTTTGCTGCAATAGATAACCTTGCACATGATTATGTAGGTATTATTGTAGAATAAATTCTTATTAGTGGGATTGCTAGGTCAAAGGATAAAACTGCATATGTAGCTTTGTAGTTATTGCCAAATTCCCCTTCAAAAGGGTTATACCAGTTTCCATTCCCAGCAGCAGTTTATGAGTGCCTATTTCCACATAGACTCAGCAATAGAATGTGTTGTCATACTTTTTAAAAATTTTTTAATTTTTAATTAAAAAATTTTTTTAACATTTTTTTTGAGAGACAGAGAGAGGCAGAGCATGAGTGGGGGAGGAGAGAGAGAGAGAGAGAGAGAGAGAGAGAGAGAGAGAGAGAGATACAGAATCTGAAGCAGGCTCCAGGCTCCTAGCTGTCAGCATAGAGCCTGATGCAGGGCTCGAACTCACCAACTGCGAGACCATGACCTGAGCTGAAGTTGGACGCTCAACGCTTGACGTAGTGAACCACCCAGGTGCCCCAATGTTGTCATACTTTTTAATTTTTGCCAATCTAATGGGTGAGAAATGGTAGTCACTATATTTAAACATTTTTTAAATATTTGTCTTATTTTTTTTAAGTTTATTTATTTTGAGAGAGAGAGAGCGAGCAAGAGTGTGTGTGGCACGAGCAGAGGAGGGGCAAATGGCAAGGGAGCTCTGCCAGCGCAGAGCCAGACACGGGGCTTGAACCCATCAACCGTGAGATCATGAGCCGAGCTGAAATCCAGAGTCCAACACTTAACTAACTGAGCCACCCAGGCACCCGTAAAGATTTTATTTTTGAGTAATCTCTACACACAGCGTGGGGCTCAAACTTAACAACCCCGAGATCAAGAATGGCATGCTCTTCCAACTGTGCCAGCCAGTCTCCCTGGTAGTCAGTATATTTTTAATTTGTATTTTAAAAATGGAGTGAAGGGGCACCTGGGTGGCTCAGTTGGTTAAGCGTTGGACTCTTGACTCTTGATTTCGGCCCAGGTCATGATCTCAGGGTTCGTGAGGTAGAGCCCTGAGTGGGGTTCTGCGCTGACAGCGTGGACCCCGCTTGGGATTCTCTCTCTCTCTCTCTCTCTCTCTCTCTCTCTCTCTCTCTCTCTCTCAAATAAGTAAGCATTAAAAAAATAAAAATTGAATGCATTTTTGTATCTTCCTTTATAAATTGTCTGTTCAGATCTTTTCCCCATTTTTTCCCTCAGTATTTCAAAGGGCTTCTGAGGGTTTTTGGCTTCAAGTTTTAGAAGGGTTTTTGTTTTTCCTCTCAGTTTTTTTTTAAATATATGAAATTTATTGTCAAATTGGTTTCCATACAACACCCAGTGCTCATCCCAAAAGGTGCCCTCCTCAATACCCATCACCCACCCTCCCCTCCCTCCCACCCCCCATCAGCCCTCAGTTTGTTCTCAGTTTTTAAGAGTCTCTTATGCTTTGGCTCTCTCCCACTCTAACCTCTTTTTTTTTTTTTTCCTTCCCCTCCCCCATGGGTTCCTGTTTAGTTTCTTAGGATCCACATAAGAGTGAAAACATATGGTATCTGTCTTTCTCTGTATGGCTTATTTCACTTAGCATCACACTCTCTAGTTCCATCCACGTTGCTACAAAGGGCCATATTTCATTCTTTCTCATTGCCACGTAGTACTCCATTGTGTATATAAACCACAATTTCTTTATCCATTCATCAGTTGATGGACATTTAGGCTCTTTCCATCATTTGGCTGTTGTTGAGAGTGCTGCTATAAACATTGGGGTACAAGTGCCCCTATGCATCAGTACTCCTGTATCCCTTGGGTAAATTCCTAGCAGTGTTATTGCTGGGTCATAGGGTAGGTCTATTTTTAATTTTCTGAGGAACCTCCACGCTGTTTTCCAGAGCGGCTGCACCAGTTTGCATTCCCACCAACAGTGCAAGAGGGTTCCCATTTCTCCACATCCTCTCCGGCATCTATAGTCTCCTGATTTGTTCATTTTGGCCACTCTGACTGGCGTGAAGTGATATCTGAGTGTGGTTTCGATTTGTATTTCTCTGATAAGGAGCGACGTTGAGCATCTTTTCATGTGCCTGTTGGCCATCCGGATGTCTTCTTTAGAGAAGTGTCTATTCATGTTTTCTGCCCATTTCTTCACTGGGTTATTTGTTTTTTGGGTGTGGAGTTTGGTGAGCTCTTTATAGATTTTGGATACTAGCCCTTTGTCCGATATGTCATTTGCAAATATCTTTTCCCATTCCGTTGGTTGCCTTTTAGTTTTGTTGATTGTTTCCTTTGCTGTGCAGAAGCTTTTTATCGTCATGAGGTCCCACTAGTTCATTTTTGCTTTTAATTCCCTTGCCTTTGGGGATGTGTCAAGTAAGAAATTGCTACGGCTGAGGTCAGAGAGGTCTTTTCCTGTTTTCTCCTCTAGGGTTTTAATGGTTTCCTGTCTCACATTCAGGTCCTTTATCCATTTTGAGTTTATTTTTGTGAATGGTGTGAGAAAGTGGTCTAGTTTCAACCTTCTGCATGTTGCTGTCCAGTTCTCCCAGCATCATTTGTTCAAGAGACTGTCTTTTTTCCATTGGATATTCTTTCCTGCTTTGTCAAAGATGAGTTGGCCATACGTTTGTGGGTCTAGTTCTGGGGTTTCTATTCTATTCCATTGGTCTGTGTGTCTGTTTTTGTGCCAATACCATGCTGTCTTGACAATTACAGCTTTGTAGTAGAGGCTAAAGTCTGGCATTGTGATGCCTCCTGCTTTGGTCTTCTTCCTCAAAATTACTTTGGCTATTTGGGGCCTTTTGTGGTTCCATATGAATTTTAGGATTGCTTGTTCTAGTTTCAAGAAGAATGCTGGTGCAATTTTGATCGGGATTGCATTGAATGTGTAGATAGCTTTGGGGAGTATTGACATTTTAACAATATTTATTCTTCCAATCCATGAGCACGGAATATTTTTCCATTACTTTATATCTTCTTCAATTTCCTTCCTAAGGTTTCTATAGTTTTCAGCATACAGATCTTGTACATCTTTGGTTAGATTTATCCCTAAGTATTTTATGCTTTTTGGTGCAATTGTGAATGGGATCAGTTTCTTTATTTGTCTTTCTGTTGCTTCATTATTAGTGTATAAGAATGCAACTGATTTCTGTACATTGATTTTGTATCCTGCAACTTTGCTGAATTCATGTATCAGTTCTAGCAGACTTTTGGTGGAGTCTATCGGATTTTCCATGTATAATATCATGTCATCTGCAAAAAGTGAAAGCTTAACTTCATCTTTGCCAATTTTGATGCCTGTGATTTCCTTTTGTTGTCTGATTGCTGATGCTAAGCACTTCCAACACTATGTGAAACAACAGCGGTGAGAGTGGACATCCCTGTCGTGTTCCTGATCTCAGGGGGAAAGCTCTGTTTTTCCCCATTGAGGATGATGTTAGCTGTGGGTTTTTCATAAATGGCTTTTATGATGTTTAAGTATGTCCCTTCTATCCCGACTTTCTTGAGGGTTTTTATTAAGAAAGGGTGCTGGATTTTGTCAAATGCCTTTTCTGCATCGATTGACAGGATCATATGGTTCTTATCTTTTCTTTTATTAATGTGATGTATCACGTTGATTGATTTGCGAATGTTGAACCAGCCCTGCATCCCAGGAATGAATCCCACCTGATCATGGTGAATAATTCTTTTTATATGCTGTTGAATTCAATTTGCTAGTATCTTATTGAGAATTTTTGCATCCATATTCATCAGGGATATTGGCCTGTAGTTCTCTTTTTTTTACTGGGTCTCTGTCTGGTTTAGGAATCAAAGTAATGCTGGCTTCATAGAATGAGTCTGGAAGTTTTCCTTCCCTTTCTATTTCTTGGAATAGCTTGAGAAGGATAGGTATTATCTCTGCCTTAAACATCTGGTAGAATTCCCCTGGGAAGCCACCTGGTCCTGGACTCTTATTTGTTGGGAGATTTTTGATAACTGATTCAATTTCTTCACTGGTTATGGGTCTGTTCAAGTTTTCTATTTCCTCCTGATTGAGTTTTGGAAGCGTGTGGGTGTTTAGGAATTTGTCCATTTCTTCCAGGTTGTCCAGTTTGTTGGCATATGATTTTTCATAGTGTTCCCTGATAATTGCTTGTATCTCTGAGGGATTGGTTGTAATAATTCCATTTTCATTCATGATTTTTTTTTTTAATTTTTTTTTTCAACGTTTATTTATTTTTGGGACAGAGAGAGACAGAGCATGAATGGGCGAGGGGCAGAGAGAGAGGGAGACACAGAATCGGAAACAGGCTCCAGGCTCCGAGCCATCAGCCCAGAGCCCGACGCGGGGCTCGAACTCACGGACCGCGAGATCGTGACCTGGCTGAAGTCGGACGCTTAACCGACTGCGCCACCCAGGCGCCCCCATTCATGATTTTATCTATTTGGGTCATCTCCCTTTTCTTTTTGAGAAGCCTGGCTAGAGGTTTATCAATTTTGTTTATTTTTTCAAAAAACCAACTCTGGGTTTCATTGATCTGCTCTACAGTTTTTTTAGATTCTATATTGTTTATTTCTGCTCTGATCTTTATTATTTCTCTTCTTCTGCTGGGTTTGGGGTGTCTTTGCTGCTCTGCTTCTATTTCCTTTAGGTGTGCTGTTAGATTTTGTATTTGGGATTTTTCTTGTTTCTTGAGATAGGCCTGGATTGCAATGTATTTTCCTCTCAGGACTGCCTTTGCTGCATCCCAAAGCATTTGGAATCCTGTATTTTCATTTTCATTTGTTTCCATATATTTTTTAATTTCTTCTCTAATTACCTGGTTGACCCACTCATTCTTTAGTAGGGTGTTCTTTAACCTCCATGCTTTTGGAGGTTTTCCAGACGTTTTCCTGTGGTTGATTTCAAACTTCGTAGCATTGTGGTCTGAAAGTATGCATGGTATGATCTGAATTCTTGTATACTTATGAAGGGCTGTTTTGTGACCCAGAATGTGATCTATCTTGGAGAATGTTCCATGTGCACTCGAGAAGAAAGTATATTCTGTTGCTTTGGGATGCAGAGTTCTAAATATATCTGTCAAGTCCATCTAATCCAATGTATCATTCAGGGCCCTTGTTTCTTTATTGACCATGTGTCTAGATGATCTATCCATTTCTGTAAGTGGGCTGTTAAAGTCCCCTGCAATTACCACATTCTTATCAATAAGGTTGCTTATGTTTGTGAGTAATTGTTTTATATATTTGGGGGCTCCCATATTCGGCGCATAGACATTTGTAATTGTTAGCTCTTCCTGATAGATAGACCCTGTAATTATTATATAATGCCCTTCTTCATCTCTTGTTACAGCCTTTAATTTAAAGTCTAGTTTGTCTGATATAAGTATGGTTACTCCAGCTTTCTTTTGAGTTCCAGTAGCATGATAGATAGTTCTCCATCCCCTCACTCTCAATCTGAAGGTGTCCTCAGGTCTAAAATGAGTCTCTTGTAGACAGCAAATAGATGGGTCTTGTTTTTGTATCCATTCTGATACCCTATGTCTTTTGTTTGGCACATTTAGTCCATTTATATTCAGTGTTATTATAGAAAGATATGAGTTTAGAGTCATTGTGATGTCTGTAGGTTTCATGCTTGTAGCGATGTCTCTGGTACTTTGTCTCAGGATCCCCCTTAGGATCTCTTGCAGGGCTGGTTTAGTGGTGATGAATTCCTTCAGTTTTTGTTTGTTTGGGAAGACCTTTATCTCTCCTTCTATTCTAAATGACAGACTTGCTGGATAAAGGATTCTCGGCTGCATATTTTTTCTGTTCATCACATTGAAAATTTCCTGCCATTCCTTTCTGGTCTGCCAAGTTTCAGTAGAGAGATCTGTCACGAGTCTTATCAGTCTCCCTTTATATGTTAGAGCGTGTTTATCCCTAGCTGCTTTCAGAATTTTCTCTTTATCCTTGTATTTTGCCAGTTTCACTATGATATGTCGTGCAGAAGATCGATTCAAGTTACGTCTGAAGGGAGTTCTCTGTTCCTCTTGGATATCAGTGCCTTTTTCCTTCCCCAGATCAGGGAAGTTCTCAGCTATTATTTCTTCAAGTACACCTTCAGCACCTTTCCCTCTTCTTCCTCCTCTGGAATACCAATTACGCGTAGATTATTTCTCTTTAGTGCATCACTTAGTTCTCTAATTTTCCCCCTCATACTCCTGGATTTTTTTATCTCTCTTTTTCTCAGCTTCTTCTTTTTCCATAATTTTATCTTCCAGTTCACCTATTCTCTTCTCTGCCTCTTCAATCCGAGCTGTGGTCGTCTCCATTTTATTTTGCATCTCATTTATAGCATTTTTTAGCTCCTCCTGGCTGTTCCTACTCGCTTGATCTCTGTAGCAATAGATTCTCTGCTGTCCTGTATACTGTTTTCAAGCCCAGCGATTAATTTTATGACTATTATTCTAAATTCACTTTCTGTTATATTATTTAAATCTTTTTTGATCAGTTCATTAGCTCTCGTTATTTCCTGGAGATTCTTTTGAGGGGAATTCTTCCATTTTGTCATTTTGGATGGTCCCTGGAATGGTGTGGAACTGCAGGGAACTTCCCCTGTGCTGTCTTGAATAACTTGCGTTGGTGGGTGGGGCCGCAGTCAGACCTGATATCTGCCCCCAGCCCACCGCTGGGGCCACAGTCAGACTGGTGTGTACCTTCTCTTCCCCTCTCCTAGGGGTGGTATTCACTGTGGGGTAGCATGACCCGTCTGGGCTACTTGCACACTGCCAGGCTTGTGGTGCTGGGTTCTGGTGTATTAGCTGGGGTGGATCGGCAAGGTGCACAGGGGCGGGAGGGGCAGGCTCAGCTCGCTTTTCCTTCGGTTGTCCACTTCAGGAGGGGCCCTGCGGCACCGGGAGGGAGTCAGACCCGCCGCTGGAGGGATGGATCCGCAGAAGCACAGTGTTGGGTGTTTGTGGGTGCAATTAAGTTCCCTGAGAGGAACTGGTTCCCTTTGGATTTTGGCTGGGGGAGGGGCGAGGGAGATGGCGCTGGCGAGGGCCTTTGTTCCCCGCCAAATTGAGCTCTGTTGTCCGGGGCTCATCATCTCTCCCTCCCGTTGTCCTCTAGCCCTCCCACACTCTCTGAGCAGAGCTGTTAACTTATAACCTTCCAGATGTTAAGTCCCGCTTGCTGTCAGAACACCCTCCATCCGGCCCCTCCGCTTTTGTAAGCCAGACTCGGGGGCTCTGCTTTGCTGGTGGGCTGCCCCTCCGCCCTGGCTCCCTCCCACCAGTCCCTGTAGCGCGCACTGCCTCTCTGCCCTTCCTACCCTCTTCCGTGGGCATCTCGTCTGCACTTGGCTCCAGAGAATCCGTGCTGCTAGTGTTCTGGTGGTTTTCTGGGTTATTTAGGCAGGTGTGGGTGGAATCTAAGTGATCAGCAGGACGCGGTGAGCCCAGCATCCTCCTACGCTGCCATCTTCCTCCCCAACCTTTTCTCTCAGTTTTTAAAAGGAGATCCAGATTTTGTTGTCTTCCCTCTTTTTTTTTTTTTTTTAATGTTTATTCACCCTTGAGAGACAGAGAGAGACAGAGCCTGAGCAGGGGAGGGGCAGAGAGAGAGGGAGACACAGAATCTGAAGCAGGCTCCAGGCTCTGAGCTGTCAGCACAGAGCCTGATGTGGTCCCTGAACTCACAGACTGTGAGATCATGACGTGAGCCGAAGTCAGATGCTTGTTGTTATTTGTCTTTTGACTTTATGATGTTTGGGACCATACAGTTGTTTTTTATTTTTTTGTAGTCAAGTGTAACAGTCTTGTCTTATTCATCTGGATTTTGTTTATAGTTAAAAGCTTCTCCTTATATCCTGGTTATAGAGAAATCTACCCATGTTTTCTTCTAGTACTTGTATAGTGAAGAGTTTTGCTCTTCTACATTTAGATCTCTGCACCATTTGAAGTTTGTTATTGTATGTGGCATGAAAAGTAGGTCTAATTTTATCTTTTTTTTCCATTTGACTCAATATCATTATTTAAAAGTCCATCTTTGCCCTTGTGATTTGAAATACCACTTTTATCATATACTTTCACATTGAGTCAGTTTCTGGACTTGATAATTTATTTCTTTAGTCTTTCTGTGTACTCATACGCCAGTACTATGCTGTTATATCTTTAAAGGCTTTGTGTATTTTATATGTATCAGGTAGTAACACCTACTTATAGCTTTCCCTTTTCAGTGTTTTCTTAGCTATTCTTTTGTGTCTGTTTTTTCCATATGAACTTTAATACAATTTGTCTATTCCAGAAGAAAAGGTTTGTTGGTATTTTTATTTAGGTTGCATGAAATTATGTTAACTTAGGGAGTACTAAAATATTGATGATGTTGAAATATCCTAAGAGTGAGATACATCTTTGAACAAGCATTTTTGTTCTTTCCAGAATGTTTTATGAGTTTCTTTATACAAACTCGAACATTTCTTAAGTTTATTCTGAGTATTTTGTCCTTTTTGTTGCTGTTGTAAAGGAGTTCTCTCTTATATTGCATTCTGTTGATTTTTTTTTCAAAGAGCCAGGATTTTAATTTATTAATCCAGTCAACTAATTTCTGTTCTCTACTTCATTAATTTCTGCTTCATTTTTATTATTTGCTGTGTTTTCTTTCCATTTACTTTTTGTTCTTTTTCTAGCTTTTTGGGATGGAAATTTAATTAATTTTCATTATTTTATTTTTATTGATATAGATGTGTAATGCTATGAATTTTTTTTCTTTGGATACTGCTTTAAATGGATCCCATAGATTCTGATATGTAGTGTTTTTGTTACTATTTTTCAGAAATCCCATCATTGCTGTTTGTATTTCCTGTTTCACTCCTAAGTTGCTTAACAGAAGACTTTTTTCATTTTTAGGTCAAAAGGTCTTTTTGTTTCTTTAATTTTGTTGCTTTAAAATCAGAGCATTTTGTTTTAATATTACTACTTTCTGGAATTTACTGATGTTTTCTGATGAGTTTTTGTGAACATTCCATGTGCACTTGAGAAAAAAGGAATATTTTATGTTATCAGAGTGCAGTGTTTTATTTACATTGATACCTACATCTGTGTTAATGAGATCTTATTGGTTATATTATCAGATTTTTCTATATGCATTCCTATTGTTGGTCCACTTCACCTCTCTTTTACTAAGAATGTTAAAGCATTCTACTAGTAGTGGTTTCTATCAATTTGTTATTTAATTTACTCTTATGGTGTTTCTGGTTTATATAGGTGGGTTTTGTCTTCATTTTTATATAGGTGGGTTTTGTGTTCATTTTTAATTTTGGGTTTTAATGTTTTAATTTTTTTTTTTATTTTAGAGAGAGAGAGAGAGCAAAAGAGAGAGCATGAGTTGGGGAGAGAGACAGAGAGAGGGAGAGAGAGAATTCCAAACAGGCTCTGTACTGTCAGTGCAGAGCCCGATGGGATCAGTGAGATATGACTTGAGCCAAGATCAAAGCCAGTGCTCATCCAACTGAGCCACCCAGGCACCCATTGACTTTTAACATTATAAGATATCCTGCTTTGTTTTATTTAATAATTTTAGCCTAATTCTACCTTGTCTCATAATAGGGTTGCTTTTGTATTGTTTCCATTTTCTTATATCTTTGTTTATCCCATTTGTTTATTTATTATTTATTTTGAGAGAGAAAGCGCATGTGGGGGAGGTGCAGAGAGAGAGGAAGAGTGAGAACCCCAAACAGGCTCCACACTGCCAGTGCAGAGCCCCATGTGGGGTTCAAACCCACAAACTGTAAGATCACGACTTGAGCCAAGATCAAGAGTTGGATGCTTAACCGACCTAGCCACGCAGGCACTCTTTATTCCTCTAAATCTCTGCATTTTAGGTGTATCTCTTATATACAACATAGATTAAATTTTCTTATGAGCCAGTTGAAAATCTCTTTCAAGTGAATTAAGCCCATCTCCACTTATTAATATGACTGGCATATTTGATCCAAATGCTGTTTTATTATTATTTTATGTTTTAATTACTGCTGTATTATTATTTCCTGGGAGCTTTTTTCCTATGCCTTTGTTATTCTTTTAAGATTTCTTTTGGCATATGAAAATTTTTTTTTTGGTTTTTTGTTTTTTTTAATCTAGTGGTTATCTTTATGTTTGTGGTTTTTATCATGCCCACAATAATCTTGTTTTAACTTTGTTTTTTACTTGTGGTTTGTCAGTTTTATTTTATTTTTAATTTCTAAGAATATTTTATTTTTAAGTAATCTCTATACCCAATGTGGGGCTTGAACCCACAGCCCCTTGATCAAGAGTCACACATTCCAGGGGCACCTGGGTGGCTCAGCAGTTAAGTGTCTAACTCTTGATCTCAGTTCAGGTCTTGATCTCAGGATGGTGGGTTCAGGCCCCATGTTGGGCTCTTCGCTGGATGTGAAGCCTACTTAAAAAAAAAAAAAAGGTTGTAGGCTCCACCAACTGAGCCATCCAGGCACCTCTGTGGTGCAGTTTTAAATGGTATCCTTTGGGGGCACCTAAGTGGCTCAGTCAGTTAAACATCCGACTTCGGCTCAGGTCATAATCTTATGGTTCCTGAGTTTGAGCCCCGCATTGGGCTCTGTGCTGACAGCTCAGAGCCTGGAGCCTGCTTCAGATTCTGTATCTCCCTCTCTCCTGTCCTTCCCCTGCTCATGCTCTGTCTCTCCCTGTGTCCCAACAATGAATACATCTGTTATAAATAAAGCAAGATTTAACTCCTGTAATACTGTTAATACATTCTTTCACCTTAAATGTTTTTTTTATTTTTAAGTAATCTGTATACCCAACATGGGACTCAGACTCACAACCCCAAGATCAAGAGGTGCACATTCCACTGACTGAGCCAGCCAGAAACCCCATACCTAAAATCTTTGATTTATATATGTAATGTGTACCAATATGTAACACTACTCTTACCTATAAATCATAAATTTAACAATGTGGTATAGGGTTTATGTATACTTTATGTGGGCATAGTTGCTCTGTAAAGATCTATGCTAAATTGTATATTCAGCTGATGGCATTTATCATTAAGTCTGATAAAGTAGTATTATCTTTTAGTTAGTACTTGGAGATGACTGTGTTTTTAACAATTAGGTATTTTGAAGAGTTTGTTTTCTTTTGTCATTCTCCCAAGCAGCTGTGATCTTGTGGTATGTTGATACAAATTGACAGGAGAAAAAGTTAGTATAAATATTACAGGACAAGTGCTGTAAGTATTATAAGAAAAAGTGTCTATTTGATGTATCATAAAAGGGTTCAGTGTCTACCTTTGAGAAAAGAGGGGCCACTGAACATTAGCTGTCCAAGGGAGGCTATCACTGTGTATATCTTTGTCTGCTTCTTTTAGAGGAAACTTCATGATGCTCTAGAATATGCAGTTAGCAAAGCTTTGGATCTCACAAAAGCCTGAATACATCTTTGATTGGTTATATATTAAAGGAAATAGCCCACAGCATGGTGCCAGACAAGTGTAGAGCCCAACCAATTTGATCCTTAAGCAGGAAGAAGAATTCTATTCATCATTAAGAGGTTAGATTGTAAAATGTTGTAATTATTTCAGCTTAAATTGGTTTAAAGCTGTTTTTTTTTTCCCAATAAAACTTCTCTTCAAATTGCAAGGCAAGAAGACAGTTTTCATTTTGACAACCTTTCCTGCATTGTGTTTTTCTCAGTCCTCCCACCCTACCCTGTGGCCTACTCTGTTTACTGTTCAAAGCTGAATCATAATGTGCATCTGGAGGGATCATGAATCATGTGACTGACTTGAAGTGTCTCTTGTCATTTATTAACATTCTTTGAATATCTAATTTTGACAAAGTATTTGGTTATATCATGAAGAAACTTGCTCTTGCTCTTGAGGTGGGTGCCTATGTAAAATTATTTTTTCCCTTTTTTGTCTGTACACAATTATTTTGTTTTGTTTTTTAATTACAAAATGGAACAAAGAGTGACAGCCACATTGGGCCTTGACAGGGATCTTTTTACTTGAAGGACTACTCCTGTAATGAATGATTTTTATTCAAGTGAATATTCATATATTTCTCTGACTCTAATTTGTATAAAATGACAGCCTGCAGACCATTTTGTTTGATTACAGTCCCTTCACCTTCATTATCTTTTATGTCTATTTAAACTCTGGACTTGCCATATCCATCTTGACCCTCCCCCACATCTCTCTGTTTGTATTTTCTTTCATTGCAATTTTCCTCTTTTCTCTTCTGTGGGCATTCACAGATTGTTTTTGGAGTTCATTAAAAAGGGAGTGTGTTGTCTGGGTAGAAAATTACATTTGCATGCTTGAGAGAGGCCTAAGGGTTTTTATGGGGTTTGGCAAGGGTCCTGGCTTTTTTTTTCTTTTGGGAGGGAGGGATGAGAAAAGAGTAATAATTAGAAAGGATTTTTGGAAAGTAGAAAAGTAAGAGCTGTTGAGGTGATTTCTTCTGTCCCCATTTTTTCCTTTCCATATTATATACATCTAACTGATTTTCTTTTCTTTTTTTCTGCATGTATAAACCACTTGACTAACAATGGAACAGATTAGAGGCCCTTCTTAGAACTATTTTGAATGCACAGTAGAGTTCTGCAAAGCAGGAACCTTTCCTATGATGGTAATTGTACATTTACTAGTGAAGCTGGCAAGTTGCAATATATGTATGTATTTTTCCCCTTTTCTTTGTGGCAATTGGAGTTGAGTTTAGATAAGAAAAATATTTCTTGAATTAATATGAAATTTCATGTAAACTGGTATCTACATAGAAAGTTTAGCCATGTTTTGAATTAGGATTTCTCACAGAATTTAGGTTTTAGGTATAATATTTAACTTTTTGAAGTTGATAATGTTCATCTTCTTTGGTTAAAGATGACATCATCTTATCCAGAATTTGTCATTTATGCCCAAGGACTCTATTTTACAGCAATGAAAACTCAGAAAAATTCAGCTAAGTTCATAGTTAATCCCAGAAAGGTGGTGGTGTAGGACCAAGGATGATCATGTGGTAGGTCAGGAGTGGGAAGGAAAGTAGGGGAATTAATTTGTGCTATATTGGATATTCATAGGAAAGTAAGTTGATTTACCATAGAGTTGGCCAATAGAGTTGAATCCCCTCCCGCTTTTTTTAAAAGTCTGACTCACTTACTACATACTTCAGCCATTTAGTAAATATTTTTAATTGAATACTGTTGTGTTCCATATATTCCCCTAGCTACTAGGACTGCAGAGATGAGTAAGACATAATAGCTGTCCTTAGGGAGCTCATAGTCATAATGAGTATGTATATTTGCAGTATGTGTATGATATCTATGAAATCTTAAATATATATACATATTTAAGATTGAAGAAGTCCTTCATGACAGGTATATTTGCCTGTGCTTCCAGACTTTTTGGTTACCATATGGGGTGTGTGTGGGGGTGTGTTTGTAAACAAATAGTTAATAGTGTAAGTGCTGAAAAAGCTGTATGCAAAATGATTTGGACTGCATCATTGACTTCATTCTCTTGGATATTCCCATTATCAGATAAACATACTTTTATTTCTTGCGTCTTAAAGAAAATCTTTTTTAAATTCTGCTAACTTCTCTCAGCTATTGTTCTGTTTCTTTACTATCCTCTGTAGCAAAACTTTAAGAGGTTTCTGTACTTGTTAACTCCCAATTTCTTTCTTATTTTCTCTTAAACTCATTTCAGCCAGTGCTGACTATACTGTTCACAGTCTGTCCTCATCAAAGTCACGAATGACCTCTACATTGCTAATTGTCATTTCTCAGTCCTTGTCTAATATGACTATCAGTAGTACTGATCAGTAGTAGTACTATCAGTAGTAGTATTTGATCACTCTCTCACCCTTGATTTATTTTCTTCACAAAGTTTCTAGGATACCACATTCTCTTAGTTTTTCTCTTACTTCATGGCAACTACTTCTTAGTCTCTTTCACTTGTTCTTCCTCTTCTCTTTATTCCCTTAATTTAAAAAAATTTAGAAAAGATCACACAGTAGAAATGTTAACTGTTTTCCTTTCATGTACAGTTCTATGCATTTTAACGCATAAATAGATTTGTGTAACTAGTACTATAATCAGGATACAAACAATTCCATCACCCCCAAAATCTCCCTCATGTCATTTCTTATAGTCACAACTTTATCACCTGGAAACCACCATTCTCCATTATTATGGGGTGTAATCTTTCTAGATTGGCTTTTTATTTTTAATTAAAAAAAATCTTTTTTAAGTTTATTTATTTATTTTGAGAGAGAGAGTACAAGTGGGGAAGGGCCAGAGACAGGCAGAGAGAGAGAATCCCAAGCAAGCTGTGCACTGACAGTGCGGAGCTCGATGCGGGGCTCAAACCCACGAACCATTAGATCATGACCTGAGTGAGCTGAAACCAAGAGTCAGATGCTTAACCAACTGAGCTACCCAGGTGCCCCTAGATTGGCTTCTTTGACTCAACATAGTGCCTTTGGTCTTTTCTCTGAATTGTTGCATGTATCTAGTGTTTGTTTGTTTTCTTATTACTGACTGGTTTTGTATGGGTGTACCACAATTTGTTTATCCATTTACCTGTTAAAGGACATTTGGGTTGTTTCCAGTTTAGGTTGTTTTTGGCAATTATGAACAGAGCTGTTATAGACGTTGATAACTAGGTTTTTGTATAACATAAGTTTTCATTTCCCTAGGGAGAAATCCCAGGAGTAGGATTGCTTGGTAATATGGTAAGTATATGTTTAACTTTGTAAGTAACTGCCAGATGCTTTTCCAGAATGCCTGTACCATTTTGCATTCATACCATCAACACATGAAAGTCCCAGTTGTTCTGTATCCTCACTAGCACTTGTTATTGTCAGTATTTTTTAATTTTATCCATTCTCTTTAGTATGTGGTAGTATCTCATCTTAGTTTTAATTTGGATTTCCCTAAGAGCTAATGGTGTTGAACATCTTTACATGTGCTTACTTGTCATTTGCATATTTTCTTTAGAGAGATGTCCAGATCTTTTGCCTATTTGTTTATTTTTGAGAGAGAGAGAGATAGAGTGAGCACAGGGGAGGGGCAGAGAGAGAGAGGGAAACAGATGATCTGAAGTGGGCTCTGTGCTGACAGTAGAAAGCCTAGTGTGGAGCTCAAACTCACGACCCTTGAGATTATGCCCTGAGATGAAGTTGGACTCTTAACTGATGGAGCCACCCCGGTGCCCCTCTTTTGACTATTTTTGAATTGAATTGTTTGTTTTCTTATTTTGAGTTTTGAGAGTTCATTATGTATTCTGGATACAAGTCCTTTGTTGGATATGTGTTTTGCAGATATCTTCTCCTACTCTGTGACTTGTTTTTACATCTTTTTAGTGGTATCTTTGGTAGAGCAAATATTTTTTAAATATTAATGGAGTCCACCTTACCAGTTTCTTCTTTTTATGGATTGTGCTTTTGGTGACATAGCTAAAAATGCTTTGCCTAACTCCAGGTTACAAAGATTTTCAGTGTTTTAATCTAAACATTTTATACTTTTACCTTTTGTATTTAGTCTGTAGTTTATTTTGAATTAGTTTTTGTGCAAAAGGTGAAGTTTAGGTCAAGATTCTTTTTTTTTTCATATAGATGTTCAGTGTCCAGCCCTATATGTTGAAAAGACTGTTCTTTTTTCACTGAATTGCTTTTACATCTTTATCAAAAATCAGTTGACCATATTTGTGTGGATCTGTTTCTAGATTCTCTGTTCTATTGATTTATGTATTTATCCCATTACCATTACCACACTGTCTTGATTACTGTATTTATAGTAAGTCTTAAAATCACTTAGTGTTATTCTTCTAACTTTATTATCTCTCAGAATTATTTTAGCTGTTCCAGTTCCTTTTAGAATTAGATTATCTATATTAAAAAAAATTGTAGGGGTGCCTGGGTGGCTGAGTTGGTTGAGCGTCCAACTCCTGATTTCAGCTTAGGTTATGATCCAGGGTTGTGGGATCGAGCCCTTTGTTGGGCTCCATGCTGAGTGTGGAGCCTGCTTGAGATTCTTTCTATCTCTTTGCCACTCCTCCCTCACTCTTGTGCTCTCTCTCTAAAATAAAAATTTAAAAATAAAATACAGTAAAATTCTACTGAATTTGACTGGTATTAAACCTATATATCAGTTTTGGGAAAATTGAAATCTTTACTGTGTTGAGTCTTGAATCTGTGAATATAGTAGGTATCTCTATTAATTTAGGTCTTTCTGGATTTCTTTCATCACTTTTTTGTAGTTTTCAGCATATAGATCCTGTACATGTTTTGTTAGACTCACACTTAACATATTTTGCTTTTTTGAAGTTTTTATAATTGGTTATTTTAAAAAATTTCAGTTTCCACTTATACATTGCTAGTATAAAGAAATATTGATTTCTGTATGTTGACCTGTAACCAACTCCTTGCTAAATGCACTTAGTAGTTCTAGCAGTTTTTTGTAAATTCCTTGGGAGTTTCTATGTAGACAGTCATGCCACCTTTCAAAAGTGATAATTGTATTTCTTCCTTTTCAATCTATAGACTTTGTACCAGTTTTTCTTGCCATGTGGCACCAGCTAAGGTTTCCAGGATAATATTGAATATCAGTAGTGAAAGTATATATTCTTGCTTTTTTCTGGATCTTAGAAGGAAGGCATTGAATCTTTCATCAGTTGGTATGATGTTGGCTGGAGGGTTTTTATAGATACTACCCTTTATCAGGCTCAAGAAATTCCCTTCTATTTCTAACTTGCTAAGAGATTCTTTTTTATTTATTTATTTTTATCATAAATGGATGTTGTATTTTGTCAAATGCTTTTTTCTGTATCAATTGGTATGATCATATTTTTTTAAATCTAGACTATTAATATGGTGGATTATATAGATTGATTTTCAAATATTGAACCAGCCTTGCACTCACAGGATAAAGCCCACTTTGTTGTGGTATATTATTCTGGATTCAGTATGCAGACATTTTGATGAGAATTCTTGTGTCTGTGTTCATGAGGGATATTGGTCTGTTTTCTTCTCTCCTTCTTTCTCTTCTTTCCTTTATCTGATTTTGTCTGGTTTTAGTAACCCGGTAGTGCTTGCCTCATAACATGAGCATGGAAGTGTTTCTCCCACTTCTGTTCTCTGGAAGAAATTGTACAATACTGGTGCCATTTATTCTTTAAATGTTTGAAAGAATATGCCTGGGAAACCATCTGTTCTTGGAGATTTATTTTTCAGAAGATTTTTAACTGCACAGTTTTTAATTTTTTTTTTTTGCATTTTATTTAAAAATTTTTTTAAAGTTTATTTATTTTGAGAGAGAAAGAGAGAGCTTGAACAAGTGGGGGAGGGTGCAGAAAAGGAAGAGAGAGAATCCCAAGCAGACCTGTGCTTTGCACTGAGCCTGACACTGAGCTTGATCTAACAAATCTGAGAGGTCATGACCTGAGCCAAAATCAAGAGTGGGAGGCTTAACTGACTGAGCCACCCAGTGCTCCTTAACTACATATTTAATTTCTTTAATAAATTTAGAAATATTTGGGTTACTTATTTAATCTTTGGTGAGTTTTAGTAGTTTGAGTGTTTGAGAGATTCATTCATTTAATCAAATGTGTGTGTGTAGAAGTATATGTAATCATTCTTCATAATCCTTTTAATGTTTACATGGTCTGTAGTGATACTACCTCTTTCATTCCTAAAATTGGTCATTTGTGTCTTTCTTTTTTTCTTTGTCTGTCTTGGTAGAGGTTTATCTTTTTTTTTTTTTTAAATTTTTTTTTCAACGTTTATTTATTTTTGGGACAGAGAGAGACAGAGCATGAACGGGGGAGGGGCAGAGAGAGAGGGAGACACAGAATCGGAAACAGGCTCCAGGCTCGGAGCCATCAGCCCAGAGCCTGACGCGGGGCTCGAACTCACGGACCGCGAGATCGTGACCTGGCTGAAGTCGGACGCTTAACCGACTGCGCCACCCAGGCGCCCCATATCTTTTTTATTAATTCTCCGGAAAACCAACTTTTGGCTTCAGTGATTTTTCCCTATTGTTTTTCTGTTTTAAACTCTCCAAGAGTTTGGAGATTTTCCTTTTTTTACAAAAAAAATTAATTGAAGTGTAGTTGCCATATAATATATTATTAGTTTCAGGTGTACAACAGTGATCTGACAGTTGATCCTTCAACACAGGGTTAGGGGTGCCTACCTCTGCACAGTCAAAAATCCACTTACACTTTTTTTTAAAAATTTTTTTAATGTTTATTTATTTTTGAGACAGAGAGAGAGCATGAACGAGGGAGGGTCAGAGAGAGAGGGAGACACAGAATCTGAAGCAGGCTCCAGGCTCTGAGCTATTAGCACAGAGCCCGACGCGGGGCTCGAACTCATGGACTGTGAGATCATGACCTGAGCTGAAGTCGGTTGCTTAACCGACTGAGCCACCCAGGCACCCCCACTTACACTTTTGACTACCCTAAAACTTAACTACTAATAGCCTACTGTTCACCGGAGGCCTTACTGATAATAAAAAGTCAATTAACACATATTTTGTATATGTGTTATATACTGTATTCTTATAATAAAGTAAGCTAGAGAAAAAATGTTATTAAGAAAATTTTAAGGAGGGGTGCCTGGGAGGCTCAGTTGGTTGAGTGTATGACTTTGGGTCAGGTTATGATCTCGCAGTTCGTGAGTACAAGCCCCACACTGGGCTTGCTGCTCTCAGCATAGTGCCTGCTTTAGATCCTCTGTCCCGGTCTCTTGCTGCCCCTGCCCCCCCTCAAAATTATCAGGGGGGGGGCACCTGGCTTGGCTCAGTGAGTAAAACATGCAACTCTTTTATTTTTTTTAAGTTTATTTATTTTGAGAGAGAGAGACAGAGACAGAGACAGAGACAGTGTGAGTGGGGGAGGAGCAGAGGGAGAGGAAACAGAGAATCCCAAGCACGCTCCATGCTGCCAGTGCAGAGCTCAATGGGGGGCTTGAATTCACAACACCTCGAGATTGTGATCTGAGCTGAAACCAAGAGTTGGATGCTTAACAAACCCCACCTAGGCACCCTGAGCATGCAACTCTTGATCTTGGAATTGTGAATTTGAGCACCACGTTGGGGGTATAGTTTGCTTAAAAAAAAAAAGTTGAAAAAAAAGGAAATTATAAGGAAGAGAAAATACATTTACAGTACTGTACTGTATTTAATGGTACTGTAAGTTTATATAATCTGTTTACAAAATAAATTGTCAATACCTACATCAATATTGTTTTACATGATGCAAAACACTGTAGATATTCTATGTATTACCCACCACAAGAAATCAAAAATGAAAAGGTAATGTGAAGAAGAGATTCACATTTATTCATGCATTGGTAACAAAGAAACAGTATAATTGCTTTTCATGGTAGCCTAGTGTAATCCACTTGATTGCTTCATGGTAGCCTGTACACTAATGAATGGTTATAAAAATTTTTTAAGTTTATTTATTTTGAGAGAGAGGGAGAGAGAGAGAGAGAAAGAGAGAATTCCAAGCAGGCTCCATGATGTTAGCGCAAAGCCCTATAAAGGGCTCAAATGCACAAACCATGAGATCATGACCTGAGCCAAAATCAAGGGTAGGACCTTTAACCAATTGAGCCACCCAGGCACCCCTGTTATAAAATTTTTGTGGCATACAGTATCACAGTCATATTCAAAATACAGTATTGGAAACATTGTTACATTAAAAAAACCCACTTACCTGTGATGATAGGCTGATATACAGTTTCTCCAATTTAGGGGTGAGGGGGAGAGAGAGATGTATATACTATACATTAATGTTGAAGGTAAAATTATAAAATAGAAAACTAACACATTATTAATTTTATATTAAATATCACTTACCTTATGCTTGTGTAGGGATAGGCTATTTCCATACAAGCCTTGCATATGATGTTTGTTCTACATGATCAATACTTAAGCACTGCTGCTGCTAATGACACAAAAACATCCCATACAGTTCTTTTGTGTGTATGTGTGTGTGTGTTTATTTTTGAGAGAGACAGAGACAGAGCATGAGTGGGGGAGGGGCACAGAGAGAGGGAGACACAGAATCTGAAGCAGGCTTCAGGCTCCGAGCTGTCAGCACAGAGCCCGACGTGGGGCTCGAACCCACGAACTGTGAGATCATGACCTGAGCTCAAGTCGAATGTTTAACTGACTGAGCCACCCAGGAGACCCCCATACAGTTCTTTCTGTACAGTTATTCATACAAAGATACACACATACACAACAGATAAGTTTATTAACACTACAGCATGATGATTATTTACTATTCATTAAGTGGAAGTGGATCATCATAAAGGTCTTTATTCTCATCATCTTCACATTGAATAGGCTGAGGAGAAGAGGGAGGTTTGGTCTTGCTGTCTCAGGGGTGGCAGAGGCAGAAGAGGTGGAGGAGGTAGAAGGGGAGGCAGGAGAGGCAGCACACTCAGTATAACTTTATAGAAATACATCATAATTTCTGTCAGGCTCTTTTGTTTTCCTGAAAATGTTTCTATATGGTACTGATCCTTCTTCCACCATTTGCTTTGTTTTAGTGCTTGTATCATTCAAGGGTCCATGTCATAAATGAAGTCAAAAGTAGTCTTGAATAATTGGAACCCTTCTACCAGATTGTCTAACTTCAATTTGTTTTCTGGAACTACTGCATCTGATATTGGTTCGGAAGCACTCATCTCCATTAAGTTGTCTTCTGTTAATTCCTCTTATGTGGTGTCACTTAGCTCTTGAATGTCTCCAAGAAACATATCGTGAAACCCTTTACCCCCTGCCCCAGCCTTTTTTGCCATATCCACAATGATTTCCTTGATCGGTCCTGTCGTAAATCCTGTGAAGCCACACACAACATCTGGATATAGTTTTCTGCAACAGGAATTTGTTGTTTTGGGCTTGATGGCTTTCATGGCTTTTCCTATAAGAACAATGGCATTTTCAGTGGTGTAATCCTTCCAGATATTCATGATGTGCTCTCTATTGAGGTTCTCTTCCTTAATGTTGACAGTCTTTTCCATAGAGTACTGCATAATGAGCCTTAATGGTCCTTGTGACCCCTGATCTAGAGGCTGAATTGGAGTTGTATTTGGGGGCACGTAGACCACTTTGATGCCTTTGGTGTTGAACTCATCAGATTTTGGCTGGCCAGGGGCATTGGGCCAACATGAAAAGAAACTTTATTTTAGGGGCACCTGAGTGGCTCAGTCTGTTAAGCAACTGACGTCAGCTCATGTTGTGATCTCACGGTTCGTGAGTTTGAGCTCCGCGTTGGGCTCTATGCTGACAGCTCAGAGCCTGGAACCTGCTTGGGATTCTGTGTCTCCCTCTCTCTCTGCCCCTCACCTGCTCATGCTGTGTCTGTCTGTCTCTCTCAAAAATAAATAATAAACATTAAAAAAAATTTTAAGTTTTTATTTTTATTTTTTACTTTATTTTAATTAAAAAAATTTTTTTTACATTTATTTATTTTTGAGAGACAGAAAGAGACAGAGCTTGAGCAGGGGAGGGGCAGAGAGAGAGAGGGAGACACAGAATCTGAAGCAGACTCCAGGCTCTGAGCTATCTGCACAGAGCCCAGTGCGGGGCTCAAACCCATGAACCGTGAGATCATGACCTGAGCTGAAGTCGGACGCTTAACTGACTGAGCCGCCCAACCACCCCTAACTTAATTTTTTTAATGTTTATTTTTGAGAGAGGGAGGGGCAGAGAGAGACGGAGAGACACAATTGGGAAGCAGGCTCCAGGCTCTGAGCTGTCCCCATAGAGCCTGATGCGGGCCTGAACTCACAAGCCTCGAGATCATGACCTGAGCCAAAGTTGGATGCTTAATTTACTGAGCCATCCAGGTGTCCCTCAAAAGGATTTTAAAAGGCAGTCCTTTACTATCAAGGTACTCCTGACTTCAGGGACAAAACATTGATGGAACCAATCCAGAAAAAGGGTTTTCATTGTCCAGGTCTTCTTGTTGAATAACCAAAAGACTGGCAGCTGGTGTTTATCTTTTCAAGGCTTGGGGGTTAGCAACTTTATAGATAAGGGCAGTCCTGATCATAAACCTGACTACATTTGTACAAAACAGTAGAGTTAGCCTATCTCTTCCTGCCTTAAATCCTGGTGCTCACTTCTGTTTCTTACTAATAAATGTCCTTTGTGGCATTTTTTTTTTCCAGAAAAAGGCACTTTGTCTTCATTAAAAACCTGTTCAGGTAGATATGGTTTCTCCTCTATGATTATTTCAGTGGTGTCTAGGAACTTACCTGCTGCTTCTGTTACCTTGACATTTTTTAGGCCAAACCTCTTTCTAAAATTATCAAACCTTTGCTGGCATTAAATTCTCCAGGTTTAGATCCTTCACCTTTTTGCTTTAAGTTGTCATATAATGACTTCACTTTTCTGGAATCATGTTAGAGGCTTATAGGTAGGCCTTTCTTTAGCAGTCCTGCACTCACATAAAAGCTACATTGTCAATATGAGGTAAAAAGATATTTTGCACAAAGTGCAAAGTTTTCATACCTGCTGGTATAACTGCAGCAACAACTTAATGAATTTCCTTTTCTTTTTTTCCCATGGTACTTAACCAGATTCATTGATCTTGAAATGATAGACAACCACAGCTGCTAATCTTAATCTCTGGTATATATCAAGCAATTCACCTTTTTCCTAAAACCTCATGACTTTTCTCTGCTTCTTGGTAGCACTTCCAGCATCACTAGTGGCACTTTGTGTTACTCAAGTTTTATGATATTTCACTAAACACAATAAAAAATATGTGAGAACCATGATAGATCATTCTTTACTGCAATACATGCAATTTACTAGAGAAATCAACTGCTCACACTGTGGTGATTAGTGTCACATGGTGTTTTAAGTAGGTACTTGCAATACTTGAGTTCACCACAAGAGCAACAGGAGGTGGCTATGAGATTGTCACAGTAGCAATATGGACCACAATTAATTTTATGCAGTTATGATTTAATCCTTTATCTTTACGTTTGCTTACATTTATCTAGACTGCAAATGACACCATATATAATTTGTAAGTGTGTGCTTAAGTTTTGATAAATTTTAACTTTTTATAATAGATTTGTGTGTATTATATAGTAGTAAATGATAAAACAGACAAGTATTTATATATGTTTTATATTTATGACATACCTAACTTCTTAATTTTTTTTTTAGTTTTTCTAGGCTATGCAGTTCTTCTTTGAGTTTTTTCAAATTATGGCAAATCTCCAAAATGTTTTTCAGCATATGTTGAAAAAAATCCTTGTGTAAGTGGACCCATGCAGTTCAAACCTATATTGTTCAAGAGTCACCAGTATATATATATTATGAAATGCTCACCATGATAAGTGTAGTTACTTTTTGTCACCATACAAAGTTATTTTAGTATTATTGACTATATTCCTATTTTTTATAAAATATTTTTATTTGTGGGGCACCTGGGTGGCTCAGTTGGTTAAGCCTCCAACTTCAGCTCAGATCATGATCTCACAGTAGTGAGTTCAAACCCCACCTTGGGCTCTGTGCTGACAGTGCAGAGCCTGGAGCCAGCTTCCAGTTCTGTGTCTTCCTCTCTCTGCTCCTCCCTGCTCATGCACTCTCTCTCTCTCTCTCTCTCTCTCAAAAATAAAACATTAAAACATTTTTTTTAGAGACAGAGCACAAGTTGGGGAGGGGCAGAGAGAGAGGGAGACACAGAATGGGAAACAAGCTCCAATCTCTGAGCTATCAGCAGAGAGCCTGATGGGTTTGAACCCACAAGCTGGGAGATCATGACCTGAGCCAAATTCGGATGCTTAACCAACTGAGCCACTTAGGCACCGTACTATATTCCTGTTATCTTTCTATATTGATTTCTAATTTAATCCCATTATGTAAAAACATACTTTGTATAATTTCAATTCTTTAAAAAATTGTTAACGCTTATTTTATGACCCTGGATATGAATGTTCCATACGTTTTTGAAAAAGAATGTGTGTTTTGTTGTTGTTGAGTGGTATTCTAAAAATCTCAGTTACATTCAGTTGCTTGATGGTGTTGTTCAGCTGTCTATATCTTGCACATTTTCTCTGTACTAGTTCTGTTTATTACTGATAGAAGAGTGTGGACACCTCTGGCTAAAATTATGAATTTGTGTATATCTCTCTATTTTTCATTTTGTATGTTTTGAAGCACTGTTAGGTGAATACACATTTAGGATTGTTGTTTTCTTGGTGAATTGAACCTTTCATCATTACATAATATTCTTCATTGTCTGTGATTTTTTTTCCCCAAAGTCTACCTTGTCTCATATTTACTATAGCCATTCCAGCTTTATTTTCATTAGTGTTTCAAAGTATATTTTCCATTTTTTTTTTTACTTTTAATCTTCCTGTACCATTATATTTGAAGTGAGCTTCTTATAGTCATTTGGATCTTGTTTAAATTTTATGGAGAATGTCGATATCCTAACTTAGGTTTGGGCCTCAAGTTCCAACCAGGATTCTGTGGAATCACCTGACAATGATTCTAGTTTCTAAACAGTTTTTTAAACTGTTTAAAAATTTAAACAGTTTTTAAAGCAAGTATGTGTGCCACTCAGTGACCAACTTGGAACTTGGGCAGTGGTCTGTTTATTAGTTCAGTTCTCAAAGTCTTTGGTATGCTGAATGGGATCAGGTCCACATGTTTTTAGCTTAGGGCTGAGCCCATGAGTTTATAAACCTTTATGGGGTTACTCTTCTCAGTTCCTCCATCTCAGTGATCTTCCTGGTTCTCTGGGACTCTACTTTTCTATTCTGCAGCCAGAAATCTGAGGCACTCGTTAGCCCTTTTCTGCTGTATGTTTCCACATCCAGGTCCAAGCAGCGTGAGAACAGAAAAAGGAAAAACAATGGGGGTTTGTCCCACCCTGTTAGAACCACAGCTTCTACCAAATAGGAAGGTCCTTCTCTTTAGTTTTGGCTTCTGATAATTCTTAGTATCACTAGTTTTGCTGCCACTGCCTTCACTACTGTCAGTGTATGATTGCCTCGGGGTTGGGGTGTGAGAGAGAAAAGAAAGAGAAGAAATGGAGGATTTTCACACTCTCTGAGTATTAGGAGTTTCCTTTTCTGCTCTGAGCCAAAACAAAAGGGCTTCTCTTGGAGCTCTCTCTAGGTGCACCCCAGTGTTCACTGATAGATTTCTTTTGATGTGTTGAATTCAGGCTTTAGGATACTAGAGGGGGAAAAAAAACAGATATCTTAGAATTCTGGTCTTCCCCAGCCTGCCTGCTTAATAGTGACTTTTCACAGTCCTGAAATACTATTACATGCATTCTGTCCAGGTTTTGCAGCTGCATTTCAGTAGGAGAGATAAAGTGTGCTTACTCTATCTTTACCCAGCTCCAGAATCCCTATCATTTTGTTTTAACCTATTTATATATATTTTAATGGGTTTCTTGAAGGCAGCATATGGTTGAGTCTTACTTTTTTATCCAATCTGATAGTCTTTGCCTTTTTAGTAGGATATTTAGACCATTTATTGAAGATTATTGATATGGTTATGATTAAATCTACTAAGTGCTATTTTCTATTTGTCCCATCAATATTTTGATCTCTTTTTCTTATTTTTCTAACTCCTTTTTGGGTAAATATCTTTTATGTTTCCATTTTATCTCTTTTTTTGGCTTATTAGCTATAAATCTTTTTGTGCTTGAGGGTGTATATAGTATATGTGAGAGATCAGCAAACTTTTTCTATTAAAGTCCATATAGTAAATATTTTAGGTTAGGTGGACTATACCTATCTCTGTTATAACTATTTGACCCCTATGTTGTTTTACAAAAGCAGCCAGAGACAATATGTAAATGAATGACTGTGGCTGTGTTCCAATAAAACTTAATTTATGAAAACAGGTAGCAGGCCACATCTGGCCTGCAAGCTATAGTTTGCCAACATCTGGTCATATCTTTAATTTAACATGATCTACTTTCAAGTGATATTTTGCTACTTATAGGATTATAACCTTTCCACAATACACTTCCATTTCTTCCCCACCAGCCTTTGCAAAATTGTTTTCTTACATTTTACATACAATATAAATTTTATAGCATATGTATAGGTAACATTGTTACTGTTTTTTCCTTGAACAGTCAATTGTATTTTCAGGAGATTTAAATAAAAAATGAAATCTTTTAAATTTATCTACATTGTTAGTTTCTAGTGCACTTTGTTATTATCTGCTATAATTTTTCTTCTGCCTGAAGGACTTCATTTAAAATTTCTGCTGCTGCTGAATTCTTTTAGCTTTTGTAAGTCTGTGAAAGTATTTCACTTTTATTTTTGAAAGACATTTTTTGTTGGGTATAGAATCAAAGGTGACTTTTCCCCCCCACTTTCAGTACTTTAAAGATGTTTTTCCATTCTCTTCTGGTATGCATTGTTTCTGTCAAGAAAACTACTGTTATTTTTTATCTTTGCTCTTTATTTTTCTGGCTCTTGTTAAGATTCTCTCTCAATAGAAATAACAGCTTTATTGTCTGTCTATCTATCTATCTATCTATCTATCATCTATCTTTTGGTGAGAGAGAGAGTGCGAGCATGGAGGGGAAGGGCAGAGGGAAAGGGAGAGAGAGAATCTTAAGCAGGATCCACACCCAGTGCAGAGCCCAACTTGGGGCTCGATTTCATGACCATGAGATCATGACCTTAGCCGAAATCAAGAGTTGGACACTTAACTGACTGCCCCCCAAAATAACAGCTTTATTGAGATATAATTCAAATACTATAAAACTCCCCTATTTTTAGGTGTACAGTTTATTGAGTTTTAGTATATTCACAAAGATGTGCAACCATCATCACTAATTTTAGAACATTTTGTCACCTAAAAATGAAACCCTATGCCTATTAGCAGTTACTCTCAATACTACCCCACTTGCAGCCATTAATCTAAACTCTGTCTGTGGATTTGTCTTTTCTAGACATGTCTTATTTATGGAATGATATAATATGTAGTCTTTTGTGATGGATTTCTTTCACTTGGCACAATATTTTCAGGGTTCATTCATGTTGTAGCAATACTTCATTCCTTTTTTAATGCCAGATAACATTCCATCATACGAATGTATCACATTTGTTTATCTACTCATCAGTTTATGGACATTTAGCTTGTAGTCATTTCTTGGCTTTTATGAATAATGTTGCTATGAACACTCATATATAAATTTTTATGTGAACATATGTTTTCATTTCTCTTGGGTAGATATCTAGGAGTAGAATTGCTGGATCAATATGGTAACTCTGTATTTAACATTTTCAGAAACTGCCAGTGTTTGGAAGTGGTTACAGCATTTTACATTTCCATCAGCATTGTATGAAGTTCCACCATCTCTGCATCCTTGTCAACACTTATTATTGTCTGTCTTTTAGTATTAGTCATCCTAGTGGATGTGAAGTGGTCTCTTACTGTGATTTCGTTTGGCAGTTTCCCATGACTAATAATGTTGAGCATTTTTTCCATGTGCTTATTTCTATTTGTATAGAAGATATACAAATATCTGTTAATGTGTATTCACATAAATCTTTTGCTCAATTTTAGCATCGATTTGTCGTTTTATTGTTGAGCTGTAAGATTTCTTCATATATTCTAGGTACATATATTCTATTTCCTATGAGAACTAGGATTTACGAAGAATTCTTCCATTCTATGTTGTCTTTTCACTTTCTTAATAGTATCATTTGAAGCCAAAAAGGTTTTAATTTTGATGGAGTGCATTTGCTTACTTTTTTTTCTCTTGTTGCTTGTGCTCTTGGTGTCATATCTAAGAAATTATTGCCTAAGCCAAGGTCACAGAGACTTCTCTGTTTTCCTTTAAGAGTGTTAGAGTTTTGGGCACCTGAGTGGCTCAGTTGGTTAAGTGTCCAACTTTAGCTCAGGTCATCATCTCATGGTTCGTGAGTTTGAGCCCCACATCGGGCTCTGTGCTGACAGTGCAGAGCCTGCTTGTGATACTCTCTCCCCTCTCTCTGTCTCTACCCCATTCACACACACACTCTCTTTCTCTCTCAAAAATAAACTGTAAAAAAAAAAAAAAAAAAGGATGTTAGAGTTTTAGCTTTTGCATTTAAGTCTGTGGTTCATTTTGAGTTCATTTTTGTATGTGGTATAAGGATTTAGTTTAACTTTATTCTTTTGCATGTATATATATTTTTCCCAGTACCATTTATAGAAAAAGATTATTTTTCTCTACATTGAATGGTCTTGGCACCTTTGTTGAAAATCAGTTTACCATAAATGTGAGTTGGTTCCTATGCTCTCAGTTCTAGTCCATTTAAACATATGCCTGTCTTTTTGTCAGAATCACAGTGTCTTGATTACTGTACCTATGTAGTAAATTTTGAAATTGAGAAGTGTGAGTTTTCCAATTTTGTTCTTTTTCAAGATTGTTTTGGCTGTTGGGGGTGCTTTGCATTTCTACATGAATTTTAAAGTAAAATTTGTCTATTTCTCCAAAAAAGACAGCTGAAATTTTGACAGGTATTATAATGAATATATAGATCAATATGGGTAGTATTGCCATCTAAATACAGTATATAAGCAAAAGTCCATTTATATTGCTTTTTATATTTACCTATGTAGTTACCTTTATCAGTACTTTTTTACTTTGGTTCATTTGAATTAATATCCAGTGTCCTTTCATTTTAATCTAAAGAACTCCCTTTACTATATCTTTTTTTTTAATGTTTATTTATTTATTTTGAGAGAGAGAAACAGCAGGGGAGGGGCAGACAGAGAGGGAGAGAGAGAATCCTAAGCAGGCTCCCCATTATCAGCATGGAGCCTGACATGGGGCTCAATCTCATGAAACATGAGATCATGACCAGAGCCAAGATTGATTTGGATGCTCAACTGACTGAGCCACCCAAGACCCCTTTAACATGTCTTATAGAACAAATTTGCTAGCAGTGAATTTTGTTTTGTTTATATGTAATTGTCGTAATTTCTCCTTCCTTTTTTTTTAATTAAAAATTTTTTGTTGTGGTAAAATACATATAAAATTTACTGTCTATTTTTAAGTATATAGTTCAGTGGTATTAAATACATTCATAATGTTGTGTAACTGCCTCAGCCATACATGTCCATAAATCTTTTCAGCTTGTAAAACTGAAACCTTTATGCCCATTAAACAAAGCTGCCCTTCCACCCATCTTTCTAGCCCCTGGCAACCAAAGTTTTATTTTCTGTCTCTGTCATTTTGACTTATACCTCATGTAAGTGAAATCATACAGTATTTGTATTTTTGTCACTGGCTTATTTTACTTAGCATATCTTCAAGGTTCATCCATTTGTAGCATATTGCAGACTTTCCTTCCTTTTTAGGACTGAGTAATATCCCATTGTATGTATATCTACATTTTGCTTGATGGATACTTACCCATGTTTTAGCAATTGTGAATAATACCACTATGAACATGAGTATACAGATACCCCTTTGAGAAGTGTAATTGCTGGATCATATGGTATTTTTTTTTTGCTGTCTATAAGAGACTCATTTTATTTGAGATATAACTGACATGTAATATTGTATTAGTTTTAGATATACAATATGATTTGAAATATGTATATATTGCCAAATTATTACCTCAATATGTTTATAATTAACATCCATTACCACATAGTTACACAAATTTTTTTCTTGTGATGAGAACTTGTAAGATTTACTCTCTTAGCAACTTCCAAATATATTGTTAACTATCATATTTGTTAACTAATATTGTTAACTAAAATATTGTGAACTATCATCATTATGCTGTACATTACATCCCCAGGACTTATTTATCTTACAACTGGAAGTTTGTATCCTTTGATCACCTTTACCCATTTTACCCACTTGCCCACACCTTACCTTTGGCAACCACCAATCTGTTTCTCTATATCTAGGAGTTTGTTTTATTTTTTTTAATTGAAAAATTAGTTTTTAGTAATCTCTACACCTACCATGGGGCTCAAACTCATGACCCCAAAAATCAAGAGTTGCATGCTCTTCCAACTGAGCTAGATAGGCACCTCTCAGTTTGTATTTTTTTTAGATTCCCATATAAGTGAGATCATACAGTATATGTATTTCTCTGTGTTATTTCACTTAGGATCTGTCCATGTTGTCACAAATGGCAGGATTTCCTTTTTTTAAGCTGAATAATATTCCATTGTATATTTGTGTGTATATCTTACACCTTCTTTATCCATTTATCTATCAGTGAACACTTTGGTTGTTTCCATGTCTTGGCCATTGTAAATAATGCTGCAGTAAACATGGGAGATATCTCTGAGAGATAGTGATTTCATATCCTTCAGATAATATACCCAGAAGTGAAATTGCTGGGTCATATGTTCTATTTTTAATTTTGAGGGGGAGCTTTAATATAGTTTTCCATAGTGGCTGGGGGCGCCTGGGTGGCTCAGTCCATTAAGCGTCTGACTTCGGCTCAGGTCATGATCTCACGGTCGTGAGTTCAAGCCCCGCATCAGGCTCTGTGCTGACAGCTCAGAGCCTGGAGCCTACTTCAGATTCTGTGTCTCCCTCTCACTCTGCCCCTCCCCTGCTCGTGCTCTCTCTCTCTCTCCTTCAAAAATAAATAAAAACATTAAAAAATAGTTTTCCATACTGGCTGTATCAATTTATATTCCCACCGACAATGCACAGGGATTCCCTTTTCTCCACATCCTTGCCAACACTTGTCTTTTTGATAATAGCCATTTTAGTAGGTGGAGGTGGTATCTCATTGTGGTTTTAATTTACCTTTCCCTGATTATTAGTGATGTTGAATACCTTTCCATGTACCTGTTGGCCATTTGTATGTCTTCTTTGGAAAATGTCTATTCAACTTCTTTTCCTATTTCTTAATCTTTTTGTTTGTTTGGCTGTTGAGTTGTATGAGTGCTTTATATATTTTAGATATTAACTGCTTATCAGACATGATTTGCAAGTATTCTCTCCCATTTTGTAGGTTTGCCTTTTTATTTTATTGATTGTTTCCTTTTTGAGCAGAAGCTTTTTAGTTTGATATAGTCCCACTTTTTTTTAGAAAAATTTTTTTAGAATTCTTAAAAAATTTTCTTTTAATCTCTTAAGAGCGTGAGAGAGAGACAGAGCGTGAGTGGGGGAGGATCAAAGAGAGGGAGACACAGAATCCAAAGCAGAGCTGTCAGCACAGAGCCCGATGTGGGGCCCAAACCCAAGAACCATGAGCTTATGACTGAGCCATAGTCAGGAGTTCAACCGACTGAGTCATCCAGTCAGTCTGATATAATCCCACTTGCTTATTTTCCCTTTTGTTTTGTTTACTTTTGGTGTCAAATCTGAAAAATTATTGCGGAGCCTGATATCTAGCTCCATATTTTCTTCTTATATGGAGCTCATCTCCATATTTTCTTCCAGGATTTTTATGGTTTAAGGTTGTACATTCAAGTCTTCATTCCATTTTGAGTTAGTTTTTGTGCGTGGTGTAAGATAGTGGTCCAACTTTCTTTCTTTCTTTCTTTCGTTCGTTCTTTCTTTCTTTCTTTCTTTCTTTCTTTCTTTCTTTCTTTCTTTCTTGGCATGTGGCTCTCCAGTTTTCCCAGCATAATTTATTTGAAGAAACTGCTCTCTCCCTATTGTATATTCTTGGCTCCATTGTCATAAATAAGTCATATATGTGTGGGTTTATTTCTAGTCTCTCTGTTCTGTTTTATTGATCTATGTGACTGTTTAAAAAAATGTTTATTATTTTTGAGAGGGAGAGAGAGAGAGAGAGAGAGAGAGAGCGAGAGCACAAGCAGGGGAGGGGCAGAGAGAGGAGGACAGGCGGGCTCCACGCCAACAGCAGCTAAGCCCGATGTGGGGCTTGAACTCACAAACCGTGAGATATGACCTGAGCTGAAGTTGGACGCTCAACCAACTGAGCCACCCAGGGGCCCCAGTATGGCTGTTTTGATGCCAATACCATACTGTTTTGATTATCATAGCTTTTTTTTTTTCACTAGTTTTGTAATATAGTTTGAAATCAAGAACTGTGATGCCTCCAGTTTTGTTTTTCTTTCTCAAGATTGCTTTGGCTGTTGCTTTTGCTATTGCTTTTTTGGCTTTTGTGGTTTCATACAAGTTTTAGGATTGTTGGTTCTGTTTCTGTGAAAATGCCATTGGAATTTTGGTAGGGATTACACTGAAGCTGTAGATTGCTGTGTGTAATATGGACATTTTAACTGTATTAATTATTCCTATTCATGAGCATGGAATATCTTTACTTTATATGTATCTTCTTCAGTTTCTTCATCAGTGTCTTACAGTTTTTGTTGTGTAAGTTTTTCACCTCTTTGATTAAGTTTATTTCTAGGTATCTTATTCTTTTTGGTGTAGTTGTAAGTGGGATTGCTTTATTAATTTCTCTTTCTGGTAGCTCTTTATTTCATGTATAGAAATTTAGCTGATTTTTGTATTTTGATTTTGTATTCTGCAACTGTACTGAATGTGTTTGTTAGTTCTAACAGTTTTTTGGAGTCTTTTTTGGGGGGTTGGGGTGAGTCACATCTTTGTTTTTTTTTAAAGTAGGCTTCATACCCAGTGTGGAGCCCAACATGGGGCTTGAACTCCTAACTCTGAGATCAAGACCTGAGCTGAGATCAAGAGTCATATGCTTAACCAATTGAACCACTGAGGGGCCCCAGTTTTTTTTTGAGTCTTTAGGGTTTTCTATATATGATATCATGTCATCTGCAGATAGAAACAGTTTTGCTTTATTTATTTATTTATTTATTTATTTATTTATTTATTTATTGAAAGAGAGAGAAAGAGTAGGGAAGAGGCAGAGAGTGAGGGAGACAGAGGATCCAAGGCAGGCTCTGTGTTGACAGCAACAGCCCGATGTGGGGCTGGAACCCACAAATGTGAGATCATGACCTGAGCTGAAGTCAGACGCTCAACCAACTGAGCCACCCAGGTGCTCCTGCTTCTTCTTTTCTAATATGGATACCTTTATTTCTTTTTCTTGCCTAATTAAGACTTTCAGTGTTATGACGAGTAAGAGTGGCAAGAGTGAGCATACTTGGCTTGTTCCAGGTCTTAGAGGAAAAGCTTTTAATTTTTGACTTTTGAGGATGATGTTAGCTGTGGGCTTGTCACAGACAGCCTTTATTATGTTGAGGTATGTTCTCTCTAAATCCACTTTGTTGAGAGTTTTTGTGAATGGATGTTAAATTTTGTCAAATGCTTTCTCTACATCTACTGCAATGATTATATGATTTTTATCCTTCATTTTGTGAATGTGGTGTATCGTGTTGATTGATTTTTGGGTCTTGCATCTCTGGAATAAATCCAACTTGATCATGGTGAATGATCCTTTTAATAATTTAAAAATTCAGTTTGTTTATATTTTGTTGAGGATTTTCACATCTATGCTTACCAAAGATACTGGTCTGCAATTTTCTTTCTTCATAGTTCTCTTTGGTTTTGGTATCAGGGTAATGCTGTCCTCCTGGAATGAATTTGGAAGCATTCCTTCCTCTTCTATTTTTTGAATAGTTTGAGAAATATAGGCATTAACTCTTCTTTAAATGTTTGGTAGAAGAAAATGATAGAATTCAGTTTTGAAGCCATCTGGACTTTAGTTTGTTGGGAGTTTTTTTTATTCAATTTTGTTTCAATTTTATTACCAGTAAATTGTCTGTTTAGATTTTCTATTTCTTCCTGATTTAGTCTTGGAAGATCTTATATTTTTAGGAATCTATTTATTCTTCTAGTTTGTCCAATTTGTTGGCATATTGTTTTTTGTAGTAGTCTTTTATAATCCTTTGTATTCTGTGTTGTTGGCTCTTTTTGGAGGGAAGCTGTGTTAGGAGTAGGGGTAAGAGAAGGCACAGGTTGAGATCAGTAGAACAGATATGTTAAGTATGATGTGCTTGTGAGACATTAAGTGGTAACAGTCAAGTAGGCAGTTGAATATAAGAAAGTTTAGAAAAGAGTCTTAAACTATAAATATAAACAACAAATGTGGTATAGTCAATATATTACCTGCAGCTTCGGTATAAAACACATAATTCAGAGCACAATAGAATAAAACACCTCAACACACTTGTATGCTTCATCATAAGAAATCTTCCACTGTTGTGATTTAACCTTGGCTTTACTCTGGCATTACAAGAATTCTGACTTTTCTTCTCATTAGTAGCAATGAAAAGGTAAGAGAAAGTACTGCTCCCAGTTGCTGTTATGCTACTGGGTCTCACTAGAAGCTGTGTCTCTTCTGTTCCCCTCGCTCAGGTTTTGCTTCCTTCCTAGCATCTTTCAGCATCCTGCTTTTTTCCAATCTAAACCAGAAAGAAGGGAAATGATTCTGTTTACATATGCTGTATTTTCCTAGGATTACCCTCTGCTGCTGTTTTCCAGTCTGGATGGAAATTCTTCTTTGAATTCTTCTCTGCTGCTTCCTGTTCTTTGAGGCTGGAACTGTTGTAAAAGCTAATTGGCATCAGACACAAAAGATTATTCATTAACTTTTCTCTAAGACCTACAGCCCCTTCCAAGCCTGATTCTAATTTTTTAAAGGAACTATCTCTTTCTTTTCTTCTGAACAGACATACTAGAATACATTTGAACAGACTGTGCACAATTTTAAAACAATTGCTTTATATACCATATTTAATTTGAAAGTTATTTTCCCATAGAAACTATAATATAAATGGTGGGTTGTTTTCCCCAGCTAACTCCAAAGCCTTTTACATTTGTATCAAATGGTATTTCATTTATAATTGACAATAGCTACACCCATGTGTCTTGAACACACTGACACATTGCCCTTAAGTTATTCTAGAATAGCATTGAGACAAGAAACAAAGACTATACATACAGGGCCCCAATAATTTGTTTAACTTTCTACACTAGCAGCATAGAATCATAGACTGTAGGAGTTAGGAGGGACATTAGAGATAACATAATCCAAAATAGTTGTTTTATGCGGGAGAAGACATAAGCCAGGAAACATATATGACTTTTCTTTAGTAGCATTTTCTTACCTTATATTACTGAAATTTATATATATTGTCTAAAATTCCAGAAAAACTCCTGGGGCGCCTGGGTGGCTCAGTTGATTAAGTGTCCGACTCTTGGTTTTGGCTCAGGTCATGATCACATGGTTTGTGGGACCAAGCGCCATGTCAGGCTCTGTGTTGACAGCACAAAGCCTGCTTGGTATTCTTGCTCTCCCTTTCTCTCTGACCCTCCTCAACTCGCAAACACTCTCTCTCAAAATAAATAACTTAAAAAAAACAATAAATAAAATTCCAGATAAATTCCTTAGTGTTTATCAAGGTTCAATTCTTCTATGAAACTTTCTGTGTTTTCCCTGATCCCTTTAGATACAGTCAGTCACTCCAATCTCTTTTCTCTCTATACATTACATATAACATTGTATATAATTTTTATAGTGCTAGTTAGCTACAAGTTGTGTGCCCTTGTGCAAGTCATCACACATTTTGGTACTTAAGTTTTTTCATCCACAAAATAGTAATAATGCCTACTTCATAGGGTTGTTGTGAAGATAAAATTAGTTAATATGGGTAAAGACCTTATGACACTGTTTGGTACACAGTAAATTTTATATAATTATTAGACATTATTCTTATAATGAATTATGACTTTTGACTCTTATTAGCTATTATCATAATGAATTGTGATTTTTGACTCGAATACTTGTCTTCCTTACTGATCTGTGAGCTCATTACCTCACCAAAGTAAAGAACATATATCACTCATCTTTGGGAGCATTATATAAATTTTTAATGAAAATTTTTATTTTGAGATCATTGTAAATTCACATGTACTTGGAAGTACTCTTTACATCATTGCCCCTGGTAGTAACACCTTGCAAAACTATGGAACAGTTTCTCAGCAGGATATTGACATTGATACAGTCAAGTTTCAAAACATTTTCATTACCACAAATTTCCCACATACTGTCCTTTTATAATCACACTTATTTCTTTCTCATAACCCTCCTCCAACCAACATCTTTAACCCCTGGCAACCAATAATCTATTCTCCATTTCTATAATTTTGTTATTTCAAGGATATTGTATAAGTGGAATAACATAATATGTAACTTTTGGTGATTGTTTCTTTTCACTCAGCATAGTTCTCTGGAGATTTATTGCAAGTTGTTGTATCAATCATTTTAAAAGTTATTGTTCAGTAGTATTTCATAGTATGAATGTATATACTAAAGTTTAACTAGTCACCCAATGAAAGACATCTGAATTGTTTCCAGTGTTTAGCTCTTGTGAATAAAGCTTCTTTGAACATTCACATACAGGTTTTTGTGTGAACATATGTTTTTATGCTCAGGAGAGCAGTTGCTGGATTGTATGGTAGTTGCATGTTTAGTATTTTAAAAAATTGCTGGGGTGCCTGGATGGCTAGGTCGGTTATGCATCTAACTTCGGTCCATGTCATGATCTCACAGTGCATGAGTTTGAGCCCTGCGTTGGGCTCTGTACTGACACCTCAAAGCCTGGAGCCAACTTCAGATTCTGTGTTTCCCTCTCCTTCTCTGCTTCTCCCCCTCTTGTGCTCTCTCTTTCTCAAAAGTAAATAAATACACATGAACAAAAATTGCCAGACTGTTTCCAGAGTGCTGTACCATTTTACGTTCCCACCAACAACTATGAATGATCCAATTTCTCCCCATCTTCATCAGTATTTGGTGTTATTGCTATTATTTTATCTGCTCTGAAAGGTGAGATCTCATTATGGTTTTAATTTGCATTTCCCTAATGGTATATGATGTTGAACATCTTTTCATGTGCTTATTTGCTATTTTTATATCCTTTTTGATGAAATATCTCTTCATGTTCTTGGCCCATTTGCTGATTTTTTTTTTAATTTAAATTGAAGTTAGTTAACATACAGTGTAGTCTTGGCTTCAGGAGTAGAACCCAGTGACTCATCTCTTATATATGACACCAAGTGCTCATCCTGAAAAGTGCTCTCCTTAATGCCCATCACCCATTTAACCCATTCCCCCACCAATCTCCCCTCCAGCAACCCTCAGTTTGTTCTCTGTATTTAAGAGTCTCTTATGGTTTGCCTCCCTCTCTGTTTTTGTCTTATTTTTCCTTCCCTTCCCCTGTGTTCATCTGTTGAGCTCCTCAAATTCCACATGTGAATGAAATCATATGATATCTGTCTTTCTCTGACTTGACATGTTGTCTCCAGAGGCAAGGGAAATAAAAGCAAAAATGAACTATTGGGACCTCATCAAGACAAAAAGGTTATGCACAGTAAAGGAAACAATAAAACTAAAAGGCAACCAATGGAATGGGAGAAGATATTTGCAAATAACATATTGGATAAAGTGTTAGTTTCCAAAATCTATAAAGAAATTATCAAACCCAACACCCAAAAAACAAATAATTCAGTGAAGAAATGGGCAGAAGACATGAATAGACACTTTTCCAAAGAAGACATCCAGATGGCTAAAAGACATATGAAAAGATGCTCAACATCACCCATCATCAGGAAAATACAAATCAAAACAACGAGATACCACCTCACATCTGTCAGAATTGCTAAAATTAACAACTCAGGAAACAGCAGATGTTGGTGAGGATGTGGAGAAAGGAGAACCCTTTTGAACTGCTGGTGGGAATGCAAACTGTCGCAGCCACTCTGGAAAACAGGGAGGTTGCTGATTTTTTTTTTTAAACTGTTGAGATTAATAATTCTTATGTATTCTAAATACTAGTAGTCCTTTGTTGGTAATGTGGTTTATATATATTTTCTCCTAGTCTGTAGCTTGTCTTTTCTTTTTATTAATAGGTTCTTTCATAGAACATGAATTTATAAGTTTTAATCTTTGCCTGGTGCTCAATACTGAAGATTTTAAAGTATTTTCTAAAAGTTGTATAGTTTTACATTTTGCATTTAAGTCCTTGATCCATTTTGAGTTAATAATTATATAAGGTGTGAGGTTTAAGTCAAAGTTTATTATTATTACTGTCTTATGCCTATAGACATCCAGTTGTATCATTTGTTTAAAAGATGTTCTTTCTGCTGAGGAGGGGAGGATGGCAGCGAGTAGGAGGACCCTAGGCTTGCCTTGTCCCATGAACACAACTACATAACTATGAAATCATCCTAAATACCCTAGAAATCTATCTGAAGACTGGCAGAACAAACTCCACAACTAAAGGTAGAGAAGAGACCACATCAAGGAAAGTAGGAGCAGAGAGGTGGCTTGGAAGAAAAGCAGGTCCTGGCTGCTCTGGTGGGGAGGGAGCCATAGTCATGGAGAAGGGCAGGAGACAGACTAGCACACAGGAGTGCACACAGGGAAAATGAATCCCCATGGCAATTGACTTGGAAAGTGAGAGGGTCCAAATTTCATGAGTTCCTCCAACTAGCAGGGCTTAGAACCTGGAGTTTTAAAGATCAATGTGCTTGGCTCTAGGAAAGCTCAGAGGACTTTGGGTCTACTTTTGGGGAAAAGGCAGGGCAAACAGCTTACAACATATAGCATGGAAACTGCAATCTGAAGAGCTCCAGGAGCACACACTGGGCAGGTTAGTTGCTCATCTCAGAGCTTGTCCCATAGAAATACATTGTTCATGAGAGACTCCTCCAGGAACAAAGGAGCTGGCAGGCACCATATCCTTCTCTGCCCCTTGGCTTAAACACAGAGCCGCCTATAGAAACCAGTACAGAACACTGTCTACTTAACTTGCTTACACCAAACCCTGCCCCCCGCACTCTGGAAGAACTGCCCTTCCCAGTCACTCTTGCATTAGTCCCAGGGCAGTGGGTCCCTTCCCCTGGAAGGTATTTATCCCAAATGAAAGAACAGGATAAGGCCACAGAAAGGGATCTAAGTGAAACAAATATAAGTAACATATCTGAGGAGAATTTAAAGAAATTATAAGGATATTCACTGGATGTGAGAACAGAGTGGAGGACATCAGTGAGACCCTTAAAACAGAGATAAGGAATAATAACAGATAAAAGATCAATAAACAAATGAGAAACGTACTTAATAGAATGAACAGCAGGCTGGGCAAAGCAGAGGAATGAATTAGTGACCTAGAAGACAGAATAATGGAAAGTAATCAAGCTGAATCAAACTAAAGGAGTTCGTGACCTCTAAACCAGTGCTGCAAAAATATTAGAGGGGACTCTTTGGAAAGCAAAGACCACAAATGACAATGTGAAGGTAGGATCCACAAAAGCAGAATGAATGCAGAAATGATCCACAAAAGCAGAAATGAATATTTCTGTAAAAAAAATCAGTCAAGGAACTCACCAAAAAAAGGATGTAAACATGACACCATGTACCTAAAACATGGGAGCAGAGGAGTAAAGAAGGGGTTCAAACTTAAATGACCATCAATTTAATATAGACTGCTCTATGCAGAAGATGTTATATATAAACTGAATGGTAACCATATATCAGAAACCACCACTAAATATGCAAAGAATAAAGAGAAAGAAATTCAAATATATCACTAAAGAAAACGAGCAAGCCATGAGAGAAAGACAAGAAAGGATCAGAGAAAATCTTCAGAAACAACCACTAAACAAATAATAAAATGGCAATAAGTACATATGTATCAATAATTACTTTGAATGTAAATGGACTAAATGCTCTCATCAAAAGATATAGGGTGACAGAATGGATGAAAAAAAAGAGACTCATATATACATTGCCTACAAGAGACTCATTTTAGACCAAACACACCTGGAGATTGAAAGTGAGGGGATAGAGAAACATCTATTTGACATGCCAATGGATGTCAAAAGCAAGCCAGAGTGGCAATACTTACATTGGATGAAACATACTTTAAAGCAAAGACTGTAACAAGAGACAAAGAAGGACACTGTATAATAATAAAGGGAACAATCCCACAAGAAGATATAACAATTGTAAATATTTATGGGCCCAACATGGGAGCACCCAAATACACAAAACAGTTAATAGAAAACACAAAAGAACTAATAAATAATAATACAATAGCACTAGAGGACTTTAACACCCCACTTACATCAATGGACAGATCATCTAAACAGAAAATCACTAAGGAAACAGTGGCTTTGAATGACACAGTGAAACAGATGGATTTAACAGATATATTCAAAACATTCCATCCTAAAACAGCAGAATACACATTCTTTTCTTTTTTTTTTTATTTTTATTTTTAAAAAAAAATTTTTTTTCAACGTTTATTTTTTGGGACAGAGAGAGACAGAGCATGAACGGGGGAGGGGCAGAGAGAGAGGGAGACACAGAATCGGAAACAGGCTCCAGGCTCTGAGCCATCAGCCCAGAGCCTGACGCGGGGCTCAAACTCACGGACCGCGAGATCGTGACCTGGCTGAAGTCGGACGCTTAATCGACTGCGCCACCCAGGCGCCCCTACACATTCTTTTCAAGTGCACATGGAACATTCTCCAAAATAGATCACATATTAGGCCATAAGGCAAGCCTTAACAAATTTAAAAAGATGGAAGTTATGCCATGCATCTTTTCTGACCACAATGCTATGAAACTAGAAGTCAACCACAAGAAAAAATTTGGAAAGACCACAAATACATGGAGGTTAAATAACATGCTACTAAACAATGAATGGGTCAACCAGGAAATAAAAGAAGAAATTAAAAAGTACATGGAAACGGGTGCCTGGGTAGGTCAGTCAGTTAAGCATCTGACTTCAGCTCAGGTCATGATCTCAAGGTTCATGAGTTTGAGCCCCACATCAGTCGCTCAGTGCCAGAGCCCGCTTCAGATCCTCTGTCACCCCTTCTCTCTGCCCCTCCCCACACTCTCTCTCCCTCTTTCTCTCAAAAGTGAAAATAAAACATCAAAAAAAGTACATGGAAGCAAATGAAAATGAAAACACAACAGTTCATAACCTTTGGGACAGAGCAAAAACAGTTCTAAGAGGGAAGTTTATAGCAATACAGGCCTACCTCAAGAAGCAAGAAAAATCTCAAACAACTTAACCTTACACCTAAAGGAGCTAAAAAAGAACAACAAGCAAAACTTAAACCAGCTGAGAAAGGAAATAATGAATATTAGAGAGAAATAAATGATAGAGAAACTAAAAAAATAGTAGAACAGATCGATGAAACCAGGAGCTTGTTTCTTTGAAAAAAATCAATAAAATTGATAAACCTCTAGCCAGACTTAATAAGAAAAAAGAAAAGAGAAAGGACCCAAATAACTAAAAGAACAAATGAGAGAGGAGAAATAACAAACATCACAGAATTATAAGAGAATGTTATGAAAAACTATATGCCAACAAATTGGACAACCTAGAAGAAATGGATAAATTCCAGAAACATATAATCTGACAAAACTGAAACAGGAAGAAAGAGAAAATTTGAACGGATTAATTACAAAGAATTGTAGTCAGTAATAAAAACAAAAACAAAAACAAAAAAACCCAACAAACAAAAGTTCAGGACCAGATGGCTTCACAGACAAATTCTACCGAACATTTAAAGAAGAGTTAATACCTATTCTTCTCAAACTATTCCAAAAAGTAGAAAAGGAAAGCTTCCAGATTTATTCTATGAAGATAGCATTATCCTGATACAAAAACCAGATAAAGAAATCACTAGAGGGGAGCCTGGGTGCCTCAGTCAGTTGAGCGTCCACCTCTTCATTTCATCTCAGGTCATGATCTCACAGTTTCGTGGGTTTGAGCCCCATGTCATGCTCTGCCCTGACAGTACAGAGACTGTTTGGGATTCTCTGTCTCTCTCTGTCTCTCTGTTTCTGCCCCTCCCCTACTCGTGCTCATACGCTCTCTCAAAAATAAATAAATGAACTTAAAAAAAAAAGATATCGCTAGAAAAGAGAGCCACATGCCAATATCCCCGATGAACATAGATGCAAAAATCCTCAACAAAATACTGGCAAACCAAATCCAACAATATATTAAAACTATCATTCACCACAATTTAGTGAGATTTCCTCTGAGTTTGTAAGGATGGTTCATTATTTGCAAATCAATCATTGTGATATATCACATTAACTAGGGCAGGGATAAGAACCACATGATCGTTTCAATAGACGCAGAAAAAGCATTTGGCAAAGTACCGCATCCATTCATGATTAAAACCCTCAACAGAGTAAGTTTAGAGGGAACATACCTCAACATAATAAAGGCCATTATAAAAAAAACCCAAAGCTAACATCATCCTTGATGGGGAAAAACTGAGGGCTTTGCCCCTAAGTTCAGGAACAAGACAAGGATCTGTACTCTCACCATTTTTATTCAACATCGTACTGGAAATCCTAGCCACAGCAATCAGACAACAAAAAGAAATAAAAGGCATCCAAATCAGTAAGGAAGAGGTAAAACTTTCACTATTTGCAGATGGCATGTTATTCTATATAGGATACCTGAAAGACTCCACCAAAAAACTGCTGGAAATGATAATTCAGTAGAGTTGCAGGACACAAAATCAATGTACAGAAATCTGTTGCATTTGTGAACACCAATAGTGAAGCAACAGAAAGAGAAATTAAGAAAACAATCCTGGGGCACCTGCGAGGCTCAGTTCGTTAAACATCCGACTTCAGCTCAGGTCATGATCTCACGGTTCATGAGTTCGAGCCCCGCGTCAGGCTCTGTGCTGACAGCTCAGAGCCTGGAGCCTGCTTCAGATTCTGTGTCTCCCTCTGTCTGCCCCTCTGCCGCTTGCACTCTGTCTCTTGCATTGTCTCAAAAATGAATAAACATTAAAAAAATAATAATAACCCTATTTATGGTTGCACCAAAAATAATAAGATACCTAGGAATAGGTCTAACGAAAGAGTTAAAGACCTGTACTCTGGAAATTATAAAACACTGATGAAAGAAACTGAAGATGATACAAAGAAATGGAAAGACATTCCATTCTCATGGATTGGAAGAACAAATTTTGTTAAAATGTCTTTACTACCCAAAGCAATCTACACATTTAATGCAATTGCTATCAGAATACCAACAGCATTTTCACCAAACTAGAACAAATAATTCAAAAATTTGTATGGAACCACAAAAGACCCTGAATAGCCAAAGCAACCTTGAAAAAGAAAAGCAAAGCTGGAAGCATTACAGTTCCAGACTTCAAGTTATATTACAAAGCAATAGTAATCAAAACAGTATGGTATTGGCACAAAAATAGATACATTGATCAGTAGAACAAAATAGAAAGCTGGAAATAAACCCAGAATATTTGGCCAATAAATCTTCAACAAAGCCAAAGAGAATATCCAGTGGGAATAAGTCAGTCTCTTCCATGAATGACCAGTTGGTAAAACTGGACAGCAACATGAAAAAAAAAAAAAACCAAAACACAGAGCAATAGGTTCAAAGACCTAAATGTGAGACCTAAAACCATAAAAATCCTAGAAAAGAGCTCAGGCACTAATTTCTTTGACATAGACTGTAGTAATACTTTTCTAGATATGTCTCTTTAGGCAAGGGAAACAAAAGCAAAAGTAAACTATTGGGACTACATCAAAATAAAAAACCTTCTGTACAGCAAAGGTGAAACAATAAAACTAAAAAGCAACCTATAGAATGGGAGAAGATATTTGCAAATGACATATCTGATAAGGGTTAGTATCCAAAATATATAAAGAACTTATAAAACTTAACACGCAAGGGAAGCCTGGGTAGCTCAGTTGGTTAAGCATTCAACTCTTGTTTTCATATCAGGTCACGATTTCACAGTTCATGATTTTGAACCCTATGTCAGGCTCTGTGCTGACAGCAGCAAGGCTGCTTAGGATTTTCCCTCTCTCTCCCTCTCTCTCTGTCCCTCCCCCATGTTCTCTCTCTTTCTCTCTCCCTCTGACAAAATAAAGAAACTTAAAAAAAATCCTAACACCCAAGGAAGAAATAATCCAATTAAAAAATTGGCAGAAGATATGAACAGACATTTCTCCAAAGACGACATACACATGGCCAACAGACACATGAAAAGATGCTCCCCATCACTCATCATCTCCACATCACTTATTACTAGCGAAATGCAAATCAAAACCACATGAGGTATCATCTCATACCTGTCAGAATGGCTATATCAAGAATACAAGAAACAAGCGTTGGTGAGGATATAGAAATAGAGGAATATTCATGCACTGTTGGTGGGAATGCAAACTGGTATAGCCACTGTGGAAAACAATATGCAGTTTCCTCAAAGAGTCAAAAATAGAACTACCCTATGATGTAGTAATAGCTCTACTAGGTATTTACTCAAAGAATACAAAAACACTAATTCAACGGGATACCTGCACCACCCTTATGTCTATAGTAGCATTATTTACATTAGCCAAGACATGGAAGCAGCCGAAGTATCCATTAGAGATGAATTGATTAAGAATACATACATATATTAGGGCGCCTGGGTGGCGCAGTCGGTTAAGCGTCCGACTTCAGCCAGGTCACGATCTCGCGGTCCGTGAGTTCGAGCCCCGCGTCGGGCTCTGGGCTGATGGCTCAGAGCCTGGAGCCTGCTTCCGATTCTGTGTCTCCCTCTCTCTCTGCCCCTCCCCCGTTCATGCTCTGTCTCTCTCTGTCCCAAAAATAAATAAACGTTGAAAAAAAAAATTTTTAAAGAATACATACATATATGTACACACGCATACAATGGTGTGTGTGTGTGTGTGTGTGTATGCTATATATATAGTGTATACATACACACAGTTGAATATTATTTGGCCATAAAAAAAGAATGAAATCTTGCCATTTGCAACAGCATGTATGGAGCTAGAGTGTATTATGCTAAGTAAAATAAGTCAGAGAATGACAAATAACCATATGATTTCACTCATATATGGAGTGTAAGAAGGAAAACAAAGAACACGGGGGTCGGGAAGAGAGGCAAACCATGAAACAGACTAGTAAGAACAAATTGAGGGTTGCTGCAGGGGAGGTGGGCCAGGGGATGGGTTAATTGGGTGATGGGTATTAAGGAGGGCATTTGTTATGTTGAGCACTGTATGTAAATGATGAATCACTAGATTCTACACCTGAAATTAATATTAAAAGAAAAAATTGGGGGTGCCTGGGCAGCTCAGTCAGTTAAGTGTCCAACTTAGGCTCAGGTCATGATCATGTGGTTCGTAGGTTTGAGCCCCACATCAGGCTCTGTGCTGACAGCTCAGAGCCTGGAGCCTGCTTCGGATTCTGTCTCCCTCTCTCTCTGCCCCTTCCCTGCTCATGCTCTGTCTGTCTCTCTCTCTCAAAAATAAACGTTAAAAATTTTTTTCTCATAAAAAAAATCATGTTTAAAAAAAGAGACAAACCAAGAAACAGACTCTTAACTATAGAGAACAAATTAATGGTTACCAGAGGTGAGTGGGCAGATGGGTGAAATATGTGATGAGGATTAAGGAGTGTATTTATCATCATGAGTACCAACCAGATGATTAAAACAAAACTTAAAAGAAGAGGAAAATGTTCTTTCCTCCATTAACTTGCTTTTGCACTTTGTAAAAAAATAATTTAGCATTCAGTCTACACAAAAATGAACTCAAAATGGATTAAATACCTAAATGTGAGACCTGAAACTATAAAAATCCTAGAAGAGCGCACAAGAGGTAATTTCCCTGACATCAGCCATATGTCAGGGAAACACTGACATAGCAACACTTTTCTAGATATGCCTCCTAAGGCAAGGGAAACAAAAGCAAAAGTAAACAATTGGGACTACATCAAAATAAAAAGCTTTTGCACAGCAAAGGAAACCATCAACAAAACAAAAAGCCTACTGAATGGGTGAAGATATTTGCAAGTGGTATATCCAATAAGAGGTTAGTATCCAAAATATGTAAAGAACTTATGGAACTGAACACCCAAAAAACAAAAAATCTAATTAAAAACCGGGCAGAGGGGCGCCTGGGTGGCTCAGTCGGTTGAGCGGCCGACTTCGGCTCAGGTCACAATCTCGCGGTCCGTGAGTTCGAGCCCCGCGTTGGGCTCTGTGCTGACAGCTCAGAGCCTGGAGCCTGTTTCGGATTCTGTGTCTCCCTCTCTCTGACCCTCCCCCATTCATGCTCTGTCTCTCTCTGTCTCAAAAAATAAACGTTAAAAAAATTAAAAAAAAAAACGGGCAGAGGACCTGAATGTACATTTTTCCAAAGAAGACATACAGATGGCCAAATTTTTCAACATCATTCATCATTAAGGAAATGCAAATCCCACAGTGGGATATTACCTCACACCTGTCAGAATGGCTAAAGTTAAAATGATAAGAAAGAGCAAGTGTTGGCAAGGATGTGGTGAAAAACCCTCATGCAGTGTTGGTGGGAATGCAAATTGGTACAGCCACTGTGGAAAACAATATGGAGGGTCCTCAAAAAAATAATTAAAAGTAGAAATACCACATGATCCAATAATTCCACTTTTGGGTATTTACCTAAAGAAAATGAAAACACTAACTCAACCAGTATATGCACATGTTTGTTTACTGCAGCATTTACAATAGCTAAGACATGGAAGCAACTGAAGTGTCCATTCACAGATAAGTGGATAAGGAAAATGTGGTAAATGTATACAATATAATATAACGCAGTAATAAAAAGGATGCGATTGAGGCACCTGGGTGAGGCAATCAGTTGAGCGTCTGATTCTTAGTTTCAGCTCAGGTCATGATCTCACAATTCATGAATTCAAAGCCCACATCGGGCTCTGTGCTGATGGTGTGGAGCCTGTTTGGGATTCTGTCTCTCCTTCTCTCTGTCCCTCCCCCACTTATGCTCTCTCTCTCTCTCTCTCCCTCTCAAAAATAAATAAATAAACTTTAAAAATATTTTAAAAATTAAAAAAGGGTGAGATTGTGCCATTGGGACAACATGGAACATGGATGGACCTAGAATGCTAAGTGAAATAAGTCAGACTGAGAAAGACAAATACCATATGATTTAACTCATAAATGGAATCTAAGAAAAAAAAAAAGAATAAACCAAGAGCAGAATCTGACCTATAAATACAGAGAACAAACTAGTAGCTGCCAGAGGGGAAGTGGAGGATTGGGCAAAATGGGTGAAAGAGAGAGGGAGATACAGGCTTCCAGTTATGGAATGAGTAAGTCACAGGAATAAAAAGCAAAGCATATACAGTCAAAGATACTGTAATAACAGTGTAACAGGACAGATGACAGCTATGCTTGTGGTGAAATTAGAATAATGTTTAAACTTTCAAATCACTAAGTTGTATACTTGAAACTAATGTTTGTGTATCACCTGTACTCCAATTAAAAATTTAAAAAATAAGTTAGGATTATAGCAAAATTGCAGAAAACAAGGTTAATATTAAAAAGCCAATTGCTGGGGCACCTGGGTGGTTCAGTCTGATGAGCTACCGACTTCAGCTCAGGTCATTATGTGAGTTCAAGACCCACGTTGGGCTCTGTGCTGACAGCTTAGAGCCTGGAGCCTGCTTAAGACTGTGTCTGCCTCTCTCTCTACCCCTTCCACGCTCGCGCTCTCTCTCTCTCGAAAATAAATAAAGCATTGAAAAATTTTAAAAAAGGGGGCACCTGAGTGGCTCAGTCGTTTAAGTGTCTGACTTTGGCTCAGGTCATGATCTCATATTCATGGGTTTGAGCCCTGCATCGGGCTCTGTGCTGACAGCTGAGCCTAGAGCCTGCTTCAGATTCTGTGTCTCCCTTTCTCTCTGGGGCCCCACCCCTGCTTGCCCTCTTTCTCTGTCTCAAAAATGAATAAATGTTAAAATTTTTAAGGAAAGATTTCTGGATCTGTACCTTTCCATATAAACTTTATTTTTTTTTATTTTTTATTTTTTTAATTTTTTTTCAACGTTTTTTATTTATTTTTGGGACAGAGAGAGACAGAGCATGAACGGGGGAGGGGCAGAGAGAGAGGGAGACACAGAATCGGAAACAGGCTCCAGGCTCGGAGCCATCAGCCCAGAGCCTGACGCGGGGCTCGAACTCACGGACCGCGAGATCGTGACCTGGCTGAAGTCGGACGCTTAACCGACTGCGCCACCCAGGCGCCCCTCCATATAAACTTTATAATCAGTTTGTCAGTATCCACAAAGCAACTTGCTGGGATTTTGACTGTGATTATATTGAATCTAGATCAAGTTGGGAATGTTTATAGCAGTTTTTTTTCATAGTTGCCAAATTTCAGAAGCAAACAAAATGTACTTCAGAAGGTGAGTTGATAAATTGTGGTACATTCATACGAAATATTTTTCAACATAGAAATGGGATAAGCTTTTGACCCATGGAGGAACCTTAAATGCTTATCATTAAGTGAAAGGCCCATCTGGAAAGGCTTAAACTGTATGATTGCAAGTATATGACATTCTGGAAAAGGCAAAACTGATAGAAACAGTAAAAAAATATCAGTGGTTGTAAGGGGTTTGGGGGAGTGGTGGAGTTGGGAAGGGTGAATTACTGGAGCACAGGAGATATTTACGGCAGTGAAATGACTCTTTATGATGCTATGATGATACATGACATTAGGTGTTTGTCAAGTCAGAGTGAACCCTAAACTATGAACTTTAAAACAAATATCATTTGGGCTTATTTGTGTAGGCCTGTTTTTGGGTTCTCTGTTCTCGTCCATTGATCTTTGTGTCTAGACCGTCCAGTGCCCCACAGTCTTCTTAAAATATGGCAGGCTGTTTCCTCCTAATTTATTCTTCTTTAAAAGGAATTGTTTTAGGGGGCGCCTGGGTGGCGCAGTCGGTTAAGCGTCCGACTTCAGCCAGGTCACGATCTCGCGGTCCGGGAGTTCGAGCCCCGCGTCAGGCTCTGGGCTGATGGCTCAGAGCCTGGAGCCTGTTTCCGATTCTGTGTCTCCCTCTCTCTCTGCCCCTCCCCCGTTCATGCTCTGTCTCTCTCTGTCCCAAAAATAAATAAACGTTGAAAAAAAAAAAAGGAATTGTTTTAGGTCTCTAGTTCCTTTGTCTTTACATATAAAGTTTAGAATAATCTTGTCTATAGCCATAAAAAATCTTGCTTGGATTTTAATTTTAATTCCAGTATAGTTAACCTACAGTGTTATATTAGTTTCAGGTGTACAGTGTAGTGATTCAGCAATTCTATACGTTTCTCAGTGCTCATCATGATAAGTGTGCTCTTAACCCCTTCACCTATTTCACCCATCTTCCCCACCCACCACCCCCATCTGGTAACCATCAGTTTGTTCTCTATAGTTAAGAGCCTGTTTCTCTCCCTCTCCCTCTCTCTCTCTCTCTCCCTTTCTCCCTCTCTCTTTCTCTCTCTCTCAAATTTTGCTGGGCTTTTGATGGCAATTGCATTAATTGCATGGGTGGCATTGATGTCTTTACTATGGTGGGAATCTTCTAATCCATGAATAATGGAATCTCTCTCCATTTATTTAGATCTGTATTTTCTTTCATCAGTGTTTTGTAGTCTTCAGTATGTAAGTCCTGCCTATGTTTTATTAGATTTACATCAAAGTATTTTTTTTAGTGATTAGAAGAAGTATATTGTGTTTTTAATTTTGGCTTCTAATTGTTCATTGCTAGTATATATAAATGCAGTTGATTTTTGTATGTTTATCATGTATCATGTGTGAACTTATTACCATTACTTTGTAGAATAAGAGTGATGAGAGCTGACATCTTGGCTTCTTCTCTGTCTTAGGGGAAAGCACTTAGTCTGTCACCTTTAAGTGTAACACTAGCTGTATTTTTTTGTTAGACACTCTTTATTACATTGAGGAGTTTCTCCTTTATTCCTACTTTTTTCTGAGGGTTTTTATCATGAGTATGTGTTGAATTTTGTCAAGTGCATTTTCTGCATCAATCAATGATTGTGATTATTGTTTAGCCTGTTATATGGTGGATTGCATTGATTAATTTCAAATATTGAATTGTTTTCACATATTGAATCAGCTTTGCATTTCTGGAATTTACTTTACTTGTTCATGGTGTATAATTCTTATATATTGCCAAATTCTGCATGCTCAAGTTTTGCTAAGGATTTTTGTGTCATATTTATAAGGGATATTGGGCTTTAGTTTCCCTTTTTTGGTATTGTCTTTGGTTTGGTATCAAGGTAATATTAACTTAATGAAATGATTTGGGAAGTGTTTCTTTTACATTTTTTTATAAGAGATTGTGTAGAATTGATGTTAATTCATTTTTAGACATTCAGTAGAATTTTCTAGTAAAATATCTGGGCATATGGATTGCTCTTTGGGAGTTTTAAAATTATGAATTCATTTTCATTAACAGTTCATTAACATTAATCTATTTATATTGGATATGTTGGGTTAGTTTGTGCTTTTTGAGAAGTTGGTCATCCATGTTGTCAAATTATGTGTATATTATTCATATACATGGTATATGTATGAATTCATAGTATTCCCTTATTATCCTTTTCTTGTGTGCAGGTTTTGTATAATATTCCCTGTTTCATTCTCTTTATTGATGTTGTGTCTTCTCTGGGTTTTTTGTCAGTCTTGCTAGAGATTTGCCAACTTTATTGATCTTTTCATGAACCAGCTTTTTGTTTCTTTGATTTTTCTCTTTGTTTTTCTGTTTTCAGTTTCATTGATTCATGCTTTTATTTTTATTATTTCTTTCACTCTGCTTGTTTTGGGTTTATTTTGCTCTATATATTCTAGATTCTTGAGGGGGAAGCTCATGCTATTTATTTGAATATTTTTTTAAGTTTATTTATTTTGAGAGAGAGAGTGAGGGAAGGGCAGAGAGAGAGGGAGGGAGAGAGAATCCCAAGTAGGCTCCATACTGCCAGCACAGAGACTGATGCTCAAATTCACAAAAAGTGAGATCATGACCTGAGCTGAAATCAAGAGTTGGTTGCTTAACCGACTGAGCTACCCAGGCACTCTGGAAGCTCATACTATTATTTTGAGACTTTTACTCTTTTAAAAAATGTAAACATTTGATGCTATAAGTTTCTTTCTCAGTGTTGTTTTCACTGTATTCCACAAATTTTTATATGTTGTATTTTCACTTTTATTCAGTTTGGTGTATTTATAAATTTTCCTTGAGATTTCCTCTTTGACTCACAGATTATTTAGAAATGTGTTTAGTTTCCAAGTGTTTGGTGCTTTTCCTGTTATCTTTCTTTGTTATTTGATTTCTAGTGATGTTATTTCTTTTATTTCTTCTATTGCAGTCATAGAACACTGTATAATTTCAGTTATTTTAAATTTGCTTTATGGCCTAGATATAGTCTATTTTGGCATATGTTTCATGGGCACTTTCGACAAATGTTTATTCTGCTGTTTTGGGGTAGAATATTTTATAAATGTCAATTACATTCTGCTGGTGGATATTGTTGTTGTATTTTTCTAGATTCTTATTTATTTTCTTACTCTTTGTTCTGTCAGTTCCTGAGAGAGGGGTTGTTGACTGCAGTTGTGGATTTGTCTATTTGTTCTTTCTGTTCAGTCAGGTTTTGCTTTACACAGTTTGCAACAGGTTGTTTAGTTCATAGAAATTAAGGATTGCTATGTCTTATGAATAGACTTACTCCTTTATCATTAGATAATATTCCTCTTTGTTTCTGATAATTTTCTTTTTTTAGAAGTCTATCTGATATTAATATAGCTGCTCCTGCTTTTTTTTTTTAATGTTTATTTACAGAGAGAGAGCAGGGGAGGGGCAGAGAGAGAGGGAGAGAGAGAATCCTAGCAGGCTCCGTGCTGTCAGTGCAGAGCCCCATGTGGGCCTCAATCTTACAAACCATGAGATCATGACCTGAGCCAAAATCAAGAGTCAGAAGCTTAACTGACTGAGCCACCTAGACACCCCTACTCCTGCTTTCTTTTGATTAGCATTTGCATAATATATCTTTTACGGTCAACCTACTTACATTGTTATGAGTTCCTTCTACATGGGATATATTTGGGTAATGTTTTTTTCTTTTTTAATATGCATTATCTGTTTCTGTCTTTTATTTATTTATTTATTTATTTTTAATTTTTTTTTTCAACGTTTATTTATTTTTGGGACAGAGAGAGACAGAGCATGAACGGGGGAGGGGCAGAGAGAGAGGGAGACACAGAATCGGAATCAGGCTCCAGGCTCTGAGCCATCAGCCCAGAGCCTGACGCGGGGCTCGAACTGATGGACCGCGAGATCATGACCTGGCTGAAGTCGGCCGCTTAACCGACTGCGCCACCCAGGCGCCCCTGTTTCTGTCTTTTAAATGATATGTTTAGATATTTTATATTTAATGTAATTATTGGTATGTTATGACTTAATTCTTTCATTTTTTGTTTTCAGTTTTTTCTTACTATTTCCTGTTTCTCTGTTTCTTTTTCTGAGGGTTAGTTGAACATTTTTTAGAATACAGTTTTATTTTTGGTGTTTTTGAGTGTATCTAGCATAATTTACTGCTTTTGACATTTTATCACTTCAAGTGAAATGTGGAAATCTTACCTTTCTTTACAGTTCTTACCTTCCCCATTTATATTATAAACTGTCTTACATATTCCTGCTACATGCATTTAGAAGCACATCAGTGTTATAATTTTTTTCTTTAAGCAGCAAAAATAATTTAGAAAATTCAACAAAAGAGGAAAAGCCTTTTACTTACCCGTATTTTTGCTTACTGCCTTCTTCTTAGTGTTCCAAGATTCCTTCTGGTATCATTTTATTTCTTTTTTTTTTTTAATTAATTAATTAGTTAATTAATTTTAAATTTACATCCAAGTTAGCATATAGTGCAACAATGATTTCAGGAGTAGATTCCTTACCCATTTAGCCCATCCCCCTCCCACAATCCTTCCAGCAACCCTCTGTATGTCCTCTATATTTAAGAGTCTTATGTTTTGTGCCACTCCCTGTTTTTTTAATTATTTTTGCTTCCCTTCCCTTATGTTCATCTGTTTTGTCTCTTAAATCCTTATAGGAATGAAGTCATATGATATTAGTTTTTCTCTAATTTCACTTAGCATAATACCCTCTAGTTCCATCCATGTAGTTACAAATGGCAAGATTTCCTTCTTTTTGATTGCCAAGTAATACTCCACTGTATGTAGACACCACATCTTCTTTATCCGTTCACCCGTTGATAGACATTTGGGCTCTTTCCATACTTTGGCTATTATCGATAGCACTGTTATAAACATTGGGGTACATGTGTCCATTTGAAACTGTATCCTTTGGGTAAATACCTAGTAGTGCAATTGCTGGGTCATAAGGTAGTTCTATTTTTAATTTTTTGAGGAACCTCTATACTGTTTTCCAGAGTGGCTGCACCAGTTTGCATTCCCGCCAATAGTGCAAAAGAGATCCTCTTTCTCTGCATCCTCTCCAACATCTGTTGTTGCCTGAGTTGTTAATTTTAGGCATTCTGACTGGTGTGAAGTGGTATCTCATTGTGGTTTTGATTTGTATTTCCCTGATGACGAGTGATGTTGAACATTTTTTCACGTGTCTGTTGGCCATCTGGATGTCTTCTTTGGAGAAATGTGTGTTGATGCTGTTTTCCCATTTCTTCACTGGATAATTTTTTTTCTGGGTGTTGAGTTTGATAAGTTCTTTATAGATTTTGGATACTAACACTTTATATCTGATATGTCATTTGCAAATATCTTCTCCCATTCCATCTGTTGCCTTTTAGTTTTGCTGATTGTTTCCTTCACTGTGCAGAAGATTTTTATTTTGATGAGGTCCCAGTAGTTCATTTTTGCTTTTGTTTCCCTTGCCTCCGGAGCCGTGTTGAATAAGAAGTTGCTGCAGCCGAGGTCAAAGAGTTTTTGCCTGCTTTCTCTAGGATTTTATGGCTTCCTATCTTTCATCCATTTTGAGTTTATTGTTGTGTATGGTGTAAGAAAGTGGTCTAGGTTCATTTTTCTGCATGTCACTATCCACTTTTCCCAGCATCATTTGCTGAAGAGACAGTCTTCATTCCATTGGATATTCTTTCCTGCTTTGTCAAAGATTAGTTGGCCATACGTTTCTGGGTCCATTTCTGGGTTCTCTATTCTGTTCCATTGATCTGAGTGTCTGTTTTTGTGCCAGTACCATACTGTCTTGATGATTACAGTTTTGTAATACATCTTGAAGTCCAGGATTGTGATGCCTCTAGCTTTGGTTTTCTTTTTGGCTATTGCTTTGGCTATTTGGGGTCTTTTCTGGTTCCATACAAATATTAGGATTGTTTGTTCTAGCTCTGTGAAAAATGCTGGTGTTATTTTGATAGGGATTGCATTGAATATGTAGATTGCTTTGGGTAGTATTGACATTTTAACAATATTTGTTTTTCCAATCCAGGAGCATGGAATATTTTTCCATTTTTTGGTGTCTTCTTCAGTTTCTTTCATAAGCTTTCTTTTTTTTTTTTTTTAATTTTTTTTTTCAACGTTTATTTATTTTTGGGACAGAGAGAGACAGAGCATGAACGGGGGAGGGGCAGAGAGAGAGGGAGACACAGAATCGGAAACAGGCTCCAGACTCCGAGCCATCAGCCCAGAGCCTGACGCGGGGCTCGAACTCACGGACCGCGAGATCGTGACCTGGCTGAAGTCGGACGCTTAACCGACTGCGCCACCCAGGCGCCCCTCATAAGCTTTCTATACAGTGTATAGATTTTTCACCTCTTTAGTTAGGTTTATTCCTAGATATTTTATGGGTTTTGGTGCATTTGTAAATGGGATTGATTCTTTGATTTCTCTTTTGTTGCTTCATTATTGGTGTAGAGGAATGCAACCAATTTCTGTGCATTGATTTTATATCCTGTGACTGCTGAATTCATGGATCAATTCTAGCAGTTTTTTGGTGGAATCTTTTGGGTTTTCCATATAGAGTATCATCTGCAAAGAGTGAAAGTTTGACTTCCTGGCTGGTTTGGATGCTTTTTATTCCTCTGTGTTGTCTGATTGCTGAGGCTAAGACTTCCAATACTGTGTTGAATAACACGGGCGAGAATGGACATCCCTGTTATGTTCCTGACCGCAGGGGGAAAGTTCTCAGTTTTTCCCCATGAGGATGATATTAGCGGTGGGGCTTTCATATACGGCTTCTATGATCTTGAGGTATCATCCTTCTATTCCTACTTTATTGAAGGTTTTTATCAAGAAAGGATGCTATATTTTGTCAAGTGCTTTCTCTGCATCTGTTGAGAGGATCATGTGGTTCTTGTCCTTTGTTTTATTAATGTGATGTATCACATTGATTGTTTTGTGAATAGTGAACCAGCCCTGCATCCCAGGTATAAATCCTACCTGTTTGTGGTGAATAATTCTTTTAATATATTTTTGGATCCAGTTGGCAAGTATCTTGTTGAGGATTTTTGCATCTGTGTTCATCAGGGACATTGGTCTATAGTTCTCCTTTTTAATGGGGTCTCTGTCTGGTTTTGGAATCAAGGTAATGCTGGCTTCATAGAATGAGTTGGAAAGTTTTTCTTCCATTTCTGTTTTTTAGAACAGCTTCAAAAGAATAGGTGTTAACTCTTCTTTAAATATTTGGTAGAATTCCCTTAGAAAGCCATCCAGACCTACATTCTTGTTTTTTGGCAGATTTTTTATTACTAATTCGATGTCTTTACTTCTTGTGGGTCTGTTCAAATTTTCTATTTCTTCCCATTTCAGTTTTGATAGTTTATATGTTTCTAGTAATTTGTCCATTTCTTCTGGATTGCCCATTTTATTGGTGTATAATTGCTTATAATATTCTCTTATTATTGTTTGTATTTCTGCTGTGTTGGTTGTGATCGTTACTCTTTCATTCTTGATTTTATTTATTTGGGTCCTTTCCTTTTTCTTTTTGATCAAACTGCCTAGGGGTTTATCAGTTTTGTTGGTCCTTTCAGAGAACTAGCTCCCATTTTCATTGATCTGTTCTACTGTTTTTTGTTTGTTTCGATAGCATTGATTTCTGCTCCAGTCTTTATTATTTCCTGTCTTCTGCTGTTTCTGGGTTTTATTTGCTGTTCTTTTTCCAGCTTTTTAAAGTGTAAGTTTAGATTGTATATCTGAGACCTTTCTTCCTTCTTTAGGAAGTTTTGGATTGCTATATACTTCCCTCTTATAACTGCCTTTGCTGTGTCCTAGAGGTTTGGGACTGTGCTGTTATCATTTTCATTGACTTCCATGTACTTTTTTTTTTTTTTTAATTTTTTTTTTCAACGTTTATTTATTTTTGGGACAGAGAGAGACAGAGCATGAACGGGGGAGGGGCAGAGAGAGAGGGAGACACAGAATCGGAAACAGGCTCCAGGCTCTGAGCCATCAGCCCAAAGCCCGACGCGGGGCTCGAACTCACGGACCGCGAGATCGTGACCTGGCTGAAGTCGGACGCTTAACCGACTGCGCCACCCAGGCGCCCCGACTTCCATGTACTTTTTAATTTCCTCTTTGACTTCTTGGTTAACCCCTTCATTCTTTAGTAGGATGTTCTTTAGTCTCCAAGTATTTGTTATCTTTCCAAATGTTTTCTTGTGGTTGATCTCAAGTTTCATAGCTATGTGGACTGAAAATATGCACGGTATGATCTCGATCTTTTTGTACTTGTAGAGGGCTGATTGTGTCCCAGTATGTGATCTATTCTGGAGAATGTTCCATGTGCACTGGAGAAGAAGGTGTATTCTGCTGCTTTAGGATGAAATGTTCTGAATGTATCCATTAAGTCCATCTGGTCCAGTGTGTCATTCAAAGCCATTGTTTCCTTGTTGATTTTTTCATTAGATGATCTGTCCATTGCTATAAGTTGGGTGTTGAAGTCCCCTACTATTATGGTATTATTATCAATGCGTTTCTTTACATTTGTGATTAAGTGATTTATATATTTGGGTGCTATCACATTTGGAGCATAAATGTTTACAATTGTTAGATCTTCTTGGTGAATAAATCCCTTAATTATGATATAACGCCCTTCTTCATTTCTTGTTACAGTCTTCATTTTAAAATCTAGATTGTCAGATATAAGTATGGCTACTCCAGCTTTCTTTCAGTGATCGTTAGCATGATAGATGGTTCTCCATCCCCTTTCTTTCAATCTAAAGTGTCTTTAGGACTAAAATGGGTCTCTTGTATATAGCATATAGATGGATCTCGTTTTCTTATCCATTCTGTTACCCTATGTCTTTTGATTTAGAGCATTTAGTCCTTTGACATTTAGAGTGAGTACTAAAAGATATGAATTTATTGCTATTATTTATTGCCTATGGAGTTGCCTATAAATAAATAAATTTATTTATTTATTGCCTATAGAGTTGGTGTTTCTGGTGGTGTTGTCTGGTCCTTTCTAGTCTTTGTTGTTCTTCCCTCCCCCCCCACCATCTTTTCTCCCTTCAGAGAGTCCCCCTTGAAATTTCTTTCAGGGCTGGTTTAGTGGTCACAAACTATTTTAAGTTTTGCTTGGGAAACTTTTTAGCTCTGCTTCTATTTTATTTATTTATTTTTTTATAATTAAAAAAAAATTTTTTTTTAACGTTTATTTATTTTTGAGACAGAGAGAGACAGAGAATGAATGGGGGAGGGTCAGAGAGAGGGAGACAGAGAATCCGAAACAGGCTCCAGGCTCCGAGCTGTCAGCACAGAGCCCGACGCAGGGCTCGAACTCACGGACCGCGAGATCATGACCTGAGTCGAAGTCGGCCACTCAACCGACTGAGCCACCCAGGCGCCCCTCTGCTTCTATTTTAAATGACAGTCTTGATGGATAAAGAATTTTTGGCTGCATATTTTTCTGATTCAGCACATTGAATATATCCTGCCACTCCTTTCTGGCCTGCCAAGTTTCTGTGGATAGGTCTGCTGCAAACCTTGTAGGTAGGTCTTCCTATGTAGGTTAAGGACTTTCTTCCCCTTGCTGCTTTCAGGATTCTTTCTTTGCCTGAGTATTTTTTGAATTTGACTACGATATGCCTTGTTGATGGTCGGTTTTTGTTGAATCTAATGGGAGTCCTCTGTGCTTCCTGGATTTTGATGTCCGTGTCTTTCCCCAGGTTAGGAAAGTTTTTCACTATGATTTAATGACATAAACCTTCTACCCCTTTTTCTCTCTCTCCGTCTTCTGGGACTCCTGTGATTCTGATGTTATTCCTTTTAATGAGTCACTGAATTCTCTAATTCTTATATCATGCTCTTTTGCCTTAGTCTCCCTCTTTTTTTCTGCTTCATTATTCTCCCTAAGTTTGTCCTCTATATTACTGATTCCATGCTCTGCTTCATCCATCCTTGGTGCTGTGGCACCATTAGAGATTGCAGCTCAGTTATAGCATTTTTTATTTCATCCTGACTAGCTTTTCTTTTATCTCCACAAAAGCGATTCTAATCTATTTTCAACCCCAGCTAGTATTCTTATTATCATGATTCTAAATTCTGGTATGGACATCTTGCTTGCATCTGTGTTGATTAAATCCCTGGCTATCATTTCTTCCTGTTCTTTCTTTTGGAGTGAATTCCTTCATTTCATCGTTTTGATGGAAAAAAAGAATTAATAAAGTAAAAAAATTAAAAATTATAAAATTAAAAGCAACACACAAAAAATCAAATAAGAGATGCTAGACCCTAGGTGTGTTTTGGTTTAGTTGTTGAAAGAAGCTTGATAGATTAGAGAAAAAAGGGAAAGGTAAGGAAAAAAAAAAGAAAAAATTAGAAGGGAAAACGTTTAAAAATTTGAAAAAATGAATACAATAAAATAGAATAAAATGAAATCATGGAAGTAAAATAGAATTTTTTAAATTTACAAAAATAAAAAATATAGAAAAAAATTAAAGAAAAATGTTTGTAATAAAAATGGAAAATAAAAATAATTTTTTCCTCTTTCTGTATTCAAGAATAAGAAAAGAAAAAAATAAAAAATTGAATAGATGGACCAGTGAACAGAATGAAATATGATTGAAATTATATCTGGTGTCCCCTAGAAGTCAAACTATGAAGCACTTTACAGTCCATAAACTAAGCAGGTGGAAAGACTTGTGTTCCTCAAGAGCACAGTTGGATCAGTTGGGCGGGGCTTAGTGTAATGGCTCTGTTCTCTACTAGATGGCACTGCTTAGCTTACAGGGGTAGATTGTTATGTCGCATATAGGCGTGTATGCGCATGTGCAGGAGGGGTGAAAATGGCATCACCCAGCTAACCAGTCTCTAGTATTAGAACTCTGTGCTTTCCTGGCAATCAGGCACCCCTCCTTTGTCTCCAGCTTCTGTCCACTCCCCGCTTTTACAGTGTCCGTGACCAAGCCATCTGGCTGTCAGAAGGCACCTCCCTCCTGAGTTTTATCTCAGATGGGGCTGGGTTTCCAAATCCCTCACTTCTGAGGGACTGTGGCTTTGACCCTTCCTGGTTCTCTGGAGGAGTGTCTCCCCGAGCATTGCCCGGGTGCTGGCCTGCCCCTAGGATCGTTGGAGAGACCATGCTGCTGCTGATGCCCAGAGACTGCAGCTGGGTGCCAGGTCACCCCAGAAAAAACTTCGGATAGTCATGTTGCAGCAGTGTTTCAGGGATTATGGTAAATCACAACGCGCATCTGGCACCAGGCTTCATCCTTAACATCCTTGTTCCAACACCAGCAAAAGTGGTTGTTCTTTGGGGTCCTCTGGGACCTTTGCCTGTGGGGAGGCCGCCCAGCCTCTACCAAATGTCCTCCCAGCAGGGGAACCATCTCTCTCCGTGTGGCCTGAGGACAACTCAGACCTTGCTCTCTGCTCCTGGGGATCTGCCATTCCCACCAGAGCACTGCCAGCTATCGAGCTGCAGAGTTTCAGACTTTGCTCTTCCCTTGTTTGTAGTCTTACTGTAATTTAAACTCTCTTCTTTCTCCTTTCTCCCTTTTTTGTTCATTCCCTTGCAGCTGTTTCCACTCTTCCTCTCTCTCTCCACCTGCTTTCGGGGTGGGGGGTGCTTTACCCGTACTTCCCCCCACCCCTGCGTCCATCCTCTCTCCGCTAGCAAAAATTGCTCCCTGCCCTTCATGACTTCTCTCTCCCCCAGTTCACCTGTCCGCACGTGGTACCTGCTACATTCTGTGGTTCAGGTTGTGCAGATTGTTGTGTTATCCTCAAATCAGTTTTCTAGGTATGCAAGATGGTTTAGTGTTGATCTGGCTGCATTTCAGGGATGAGAGATATAAAAAAAATCTTCCATACTGTTCCACCATCTTAGCCCCTCTACCTCATTTTATTTCTGTTTAGAGAACTTCCTTTAGGTATTCTTTCATTTATTTCTTTTTTTCTTTTTTCTTTCTTTTTTTTTTCAATATATGAAATTTATTGTCAAATTGGTTTCCATACAACACCCAGTGCTCATCCCAAAAGGTGTCCTCCTCAATACCCATCACCCACCCTACCCTCCCTCCCAGCCCCCCATCAACCCTCAGTTTGTTCTCAGTTTTTTAGAGTCTCTTATGCTTTAGCTCTCTCCCTAGGTATTCTTTTAAAGTAACTATCCTGGCAACAGATTTCTTCTGGTTTTACTTCATCAGACAATGTCCTGATTTCTCTTTCAGTCCTGAAGGATATTTTTACTGTATGTAAAAGTCTGGGTTTAACAATAAAACAAATAGAAAAAAATATAGCTAGTGTTTCTCAACAATGGAAAAATGTCATGCCACTTCCTTCTGGCCTCCATGGTTTCTGATGAGAAATCTGCTGTTATTTGAGTTGTTTTCCCCCTGTAGATAAGGTGTTGTTTCTCTTGCTGCTTTTAAGAACTTTTTTCCACAACTTTTATGTATTTTGTGGATTTCGTTGGGTATATAGTTAGAGTTCACTCAGTTTCTTGAATTTATAGGTTTATGTATTTTATCAAATTTAGGAAATTTTAAGATATTATTTTTTCAAGCTTTGCCCACTTCTCTCTTTATGGGGCCCCAATGATGTTAGATATTTGGTTACAGTTCAACAGTTCCTTGAGGCTATTTGGTATGTTGGGGTTTTCTTGTTTTGTTTTGTTTTCTCTCTGTCAAGTTGGGTAATTTCTATTATTGTGTCTTCATGTTTACTGGTTGTTTTCCCTCTTCCCTTTATTCTGCTGTTAAGTCTATCAATTGAATTTTTAATTTTCAGTTATTATATTTTCTAGTTCAAAAATTTCCGCTCAGTTCTTCTTTATGTCTTATATTTCTTTCCTGAGAGTTTTTATTTTATTAATTTACTCCAAGCGTGTTTATAATTGCTTTTTGAAGCATTTAATTGGCTTCTTAAAGATTGTCAAACAATTTTAATATTTCTATTATTTTTTGGTTTCTTTTCTTTTTTTAGTTTAAATTTTAGTTACTTAATATACAGTGCAGTGTTGGTTTCAGGAGTAGAATTTAGTGATTCATCACTTACATACAACACCCAGTGCTGTATGGGTGTATGGGTGGCAACACCCAGTTGCCCTCCTTAGTACACATCACTCATCTGGGCCATCTCCCACCCACTTCCCCCTGTCAACCCATGGTTTGTGCTCTATCATTAAGAGTCTCTTGTGGTTTGTTTTCCTCTCTTCTCTCACCCTCCCACCCTCACTTCTCATGTTCATCTGTTTTGTTTCTTAAATTCCACATATGGTATTAATCTTTCTCTGACTTATTTCGCTTAGCATAGTACACTCTAGTTCCATCCACATCATTACAAATGGCAAGATTTCATTCTTTTTGATGGCTGAATAATATTCCATTGTATACATATACCACTTTCTCTTTATTCATTCATCAGTTGATGGAAGGGGTGCATGTACCCCCTTTGAATCTGTATTTTTGTATCCTTTGGGTAAATACCCAGTAGTGCAATTGCTGGGTCATAGGGTACTTCTATTTTTAGTTTCTTGAGGAACCTCTATGCTGTTTTCCAGAGTGGCTACCCCAGTTTACATTCCCACCAAAAGTGAAAGACGGCTCCCCTTTCTCCACATCCTCCCCAACATCTGTTGTTTCCTATGTTCATTTTAGTCATTCAGAGGGGCACCTGGGTGGCTCAGTTGGTTAAGTGTCCAACTTCTGCTCAGGTCATGATCTCATGGTCCGTGAGTTTGAGCCCCACGTTGGGCTCTGTGCTGACAGCTCAGAGCCTGGAGCCTGCTTGTGATTCTGTGTCTCCCTCTCTGCCCCCCCCCCCCTTCCCTCTCTCTCTCTCTCTCTCTCTTGCTCGCTGTCTCTCAAAAATAAGTATTTAAAAATTTAAAAATTTTAGTCATTAAGACAGGTGTCAAGTGGTATCTCATGGGTTTTTTTGTATTTGATGCTGAGTGATGTTGGTTGAGCAACTTTTCATGTGTCTGTAAGCCATCTGGATGTCTTCCTTGGAAAAGTGTTTCTTCATGCCTTCTGTCCATTTCTTAACTAGATTATTTGTGTTTTGGTGTTTGCTAAGTTCTTTATAGATTTTGGATACTAACCCTTTATCTGATATGTCATTTGCAAATATCTTCTCCATTCCATCGGTTGCCTTTTAGTTTTGTTGAATTTTTACTGCGCTGTGCAGAAGCTTTTTATCTTGATGAAGTTCCAATAGTCCATGGTTGCTTTTGTTTCCCTTGCCTCTGGTGATATGTCTAGTTAGAAATTGCTCTTGCCAAGGTCAAAGAAATAATTGCTTGTGTTCTCTTTGATTTTTGATTATTTCTGGTCTCACATTTAGGTCTTTCACCCATTTTGAATTTATTTTTGTGTATGGTGTAGGAAAGTGGTCCATTTTTCTGCATATCACTGTCCAGTTTTCCCAGCACCATTTGTTAAAAAAAGACTGTCTTTTTCCATTGGATATTCTTTCCTGCTTTGTTGAAGATCAATTGACCATATAGTTTTGGGTCCATTTCTGAATTTTCTGTTCTATTCTATTGATCTGTGTTTGTTTTTATGTCAGTACCATGCTGTCTGAATGACTGTTTCTGTTATTTTTGTGTTGGTGTGTAATGGTTGATTTTTTTCATTCAAGTGGAGATTTTCTTGGTTTTTGGTATGATGAGTCATTTTCAGTGGAAACTTGGGCATTTGGGGTGTTATGTTTTAAGACTTTGCATTTTATTTAAGCCTTCTGTTTTAGCTGGCTTCTTCTGACACAGCTATGGCAGTGGTAGGAAGGGAGCTGCCTCATTACTGCCAGGTGGGAGTATGATTGACAAATAAGACAATGTAATTTATCATTTGTGTAATACAGATAATAAAGATCAAACAGGTTAGCAAACAGAGAAAACAATATAATTTGATATAATCAAAAAAGATATCTTAGAATTAATGGGATTTTAACTGGTCAAAAGAGATGAATGCAATTTGGATATACAGAGGAAGACAATGATTATTTTAGTATGATCAAAGGCACAAAAGTAGAAATGAGCTAGTCTGTGTTTAAGGGGAGCAGAAAGATACTGATAAGATAACCATACTTTCTTAACTTGATCACTTAGACCACTATCTGATACCATAAACAAAAATTAACTCAAGATATGCTAAAGACATGATCTGAAATCATAAAACCCCTTCAAGAAAACATAGGTGGTAAGCTCTTTGACATTAGTCTTGGTGCTGATTTTTTGGATTTGACACCAAAAGCAAAGATAACAAAGGCAAATATAAATAAGTGGAATTCCTCTCAAACTATAAAGTTACTGGATGACAAAAGACACTACCATCAAAATGAAAAGATAGCCTACTAAATGGGAGAAAATATTTGCAAATCATATATCAGATAAAGGGTTAATATCCAAAATATATAAAGAACTCATGCAACTCAATAGCAAAAGCAAACAAAAACTCAATCTGATTTAAAAATGGGCAAAGGATCTGAATAGACATTTTTCCAAAGAAGACCTATAGAGCCAACAGACACATGAAAGATCTTCAACATCACTCATCATCAGGGAAACGTATATCAAAACCACAATCAGATATCACTTTACACCTACCAGAATGGCTAGTATCAAAAGGATAGGAAATAACAAGTGTTGTCAAGGATGTGGAGAAAGGGGAACCCTTGTGAACTGTTGGTGGGAATGTAAAATGGTATAGCCACTATAGAAAACAATATGGAGGTTTCTTAAAAAACTAAAAATAGAAATACCATATAATACAAAAATTCTCCTCCTGGGTGTTTACTCAAAGAAAACAAAGCACTAATTCAAAAAGATATGTAAACCCTTATGTTTATTGCAGCATTATTTACAATAGACAATTATGGAAGCAATCTAAATGTCCTTCAATAGATGAATGGATAAAGAAGATGTGGTAGACTTATGCATAATGTAACATTACTCGGTCATAAAAAAGAATGAAATCTTGGGACACCTGGGTGGCTCAGTCAGTTAAGCGTCTGACTTCAGCTCAGGTAATGATCTCACAGTTGTGGGTTCAAGCCCCACGTTAGGCTCTGTGCTGATAGTGCAGAGCCTGGAGCCTGCTTCAGATTCTGTGTCTCCCTCTCTCTCTCTGCCCCTCCCCGCTCACGCTCTGTTTCTCTCTCACTCTCAAAAAGTAAATAAACGTTAAAAAAAAATAAAGAAAAAAGAATGAAATCTTGCTATTTACAACACCATGGATAGACCTAGAGGGTATTATACTGAAGGAAATAAATCAGAGAAACATAAATACCATATGATTTTACTTATATGTGGAATCTAAAAATCACAACAAATGAACAAACAAAAAATAGAAACAGATGCATAAATACAGAGAACAAACTGGTGATTGCTAGAAGGGAGCAGGTGGTGACTGGGATTAAAATGTATAAAATTACATTTATAAAATAAATAAGTCACAGGGATGAAAAGTATGGCATATAATGGTATAATAATCGGGGCACCTGGGTGGCTCGGTCAGTTAAGTGTCTGGCCCTTGATTTCGACTGTGGTCATGATCTCACAGTTTGTGAGTTTGAGCCCTGCTTTGGGCTCTGCGCTGATGGTTTGGAACCTGTTTGGGATTCTCTCTCTCCCCCTCTGTCTGTTCCTTCCCCACTTGTACTCTGTCTCTCAAATAAATAAAAACTTAAAAAAAATAATATTGTAATAACATATGGTGACAAATGGTAACTACACTTATCATGGTGAACATAGTGTAACATATATAATTGTTGAATCACTGTTTTACACCTAAAGCTAATATAACATTGTGTGTCAACTATACTTGAATTAAAGGAAAAACTGATTACCATACTAAAAGCCCAAGTGCCACGTGCTAGTTATGTTTCCTATGTGCTCTTGGAGAAAAATCTGAGGAATTGAAACTAGTTCCTTATTCCTAATTTTCGAATGGAATGAATAAAACTCATTGCTGTGATATAGTGAACTTCATTGAACAGAGTGATACAGGATTCATATATTTGGCTACAAAAAAAGAATACAAACATAGAATACAGACATGCTGTACACAAGACTGGACCAGCCATCAGTTAAAAAGAGAGAACTATACATTCTTGTTTGTCAGTTACTGACAAAAGAGTATGGAACTCTCTAACATTATTAATTTGCCTGTATTCTTTCAGTTCTGTCAGCTTTGGCTTCATATTCTTTGGAAAATGCACCTATTATTAGGTGCATCTACATTTATGATTTTTGTATCTTCCTGTTGTAATTATTTTTTAAATTATTTTCCTGATCTTCAGAACTTTCATAATTCTGGGCTTCTCCTCACTGCAGCCAAAATAGCATAGAGAAACAGGTCTTTGATTGCTTGAGTCTGTTCCTGTGTACCTAAGTAGTAAAGATGATGCCAATCAAGGGAAATCTCAGTTGTGGAGTGCCAACACTCCACCTGTATGTTTACTTTCAAGACTGTACAGTGGCTTTTGAATATTTCTCCACTGTTTCTGTGAAACTTTTCCTTAATAACACCATCCTTGACTTGATACCATCCTGACCTCCTGAAAACAAGGTATGAATTCTCTTGGGTTCCATCTACAACATACATTCAAGGTAATGATGGTTCTTGTTAGTTCTTCCCTGCGTTAACTTTTCCTAAAGTCCTAGAATATCTGAAGATATTTGTAGATGGATATTTTTAGAATTCTGGAAAGAGCAGTTCTTCCAAAGGACTTACAGAGCAATGACCTACTGCCTCTTGTATACTTCTCTCACTAACTGATGTGACTGAAGTCATTTATTCTCAGTCTATCAGATCCAATATGCCCCTTTTTAATTTTTTTTTCCTAGTCAGATAGTTTTTATTTTCTTCAAATAATAGCTTTGGTATTTGCCCTCCCTTCCCCCTTTTTAACAAATATTTTATAAGGCTCCCTTCAGTCTCCTGAAATTCAGTTAATAGAAATTCATAATATAACCTACTCACCATATAATATCTAAAAAATAAATATATCCTAACAATGTATAAAACAAAAAAGAATAATTTATTAGATGACATATTTCTATATATGAATATGTGAACATTTGAAAGAGATTAGAACACATGATAAAGTGGTCACATATTTTTACCCACCTATAATTGAATTCATCAATATATTGAGCCCTTACTGTGTGCCATGCTGCCATTCACTAAGTGCTAAGAATGTAGCAGAGTACAAAATAGATTTAAAAAAAAAAAAAAAAACAAGACAAAACAGGGGCACCTGGGTGGCTCAGTCAGTTAAGCATCTGACTTCAGCTCAGGTCATGATCTTGCAGTTCGTGAGTTCGAGCCCTGCGTTGGGCTCTGTGCTAACAGCTCAGAGTCTGGAGCCTGCTTCAGATTCTGTGTCTCCCTCTTTCTCTCTGCCTCTCCCCTGCTTCTGCTCTCTCTCTCTCTCTCTCTCTCTCTCTCTCTCTCATAAATAAATATTCAAAAAAAATTTTTAAAGACAAAACAACTTTAAGCTCATGGAGCACTTGTTCTATGGGGGGTAGATAAATAATAAACAAGAATACAAGAGGTAGTAAATATTAAAGACAAAATGAAATGCCCTAATAAGAAATTGAATTTGTAGTTAGAAATCATTTTACTAAAAAATACCAGGCCCAGATGGCTTCACTGGTGAATTCTAAAAAACACTTAAGGAAGAAATAATACTAACTCTACACAAATACTTACAAAAATTTGTAAAGGAAGAAATTTCCAATGCATTTTATGAGGCCAGCATTACACTGCTATCAAAACCAGACAAAGACATTACAAGAAAACTATAGACCAATAATCCCCTATAACCAAAGATACAAAAATTATGAACAAATTTTAATAAATCAAATCCAATAATATATGAGAAGGATAATGAATTACAATGAAGTGAGAATTTTCTCACTCAGGAATGCAAGTTTAACATTCAAAAATTAATAAATTTAGTTCATCATATTAACACAATTTAATGATGTAAATAAAACATTTTACAAAATCCAGCATCATTTCTTGATAAAAACAAAAAAATGTAAAAAGAAGATTAATTTCCAACTCATTCTGTGAAACTAGCATTATCCTGATAACAAAATTACACAAAGATATTGCAAGAAAACGATAGACCACTGTCATGAACATCAGTCCAAAAATTTTAACCCAATTTTAGCTAATTAAATTCAGCAATATATTAAAAAATAATATATTATGACTAAGTGAGGTTTCTTTCAGGGATGCAGGGTTGATTCAATGTTTAATAATCAACTAGTGACCTATAATTCCACTTTTAGGTATATACCTGTCTTAGTCTGTTTGGGCTACTGTAACAGAATACTGTTTACTGGGTGGCTTATAAACAACAGAAATTTGTTTCTCACAGTTCTGGAGTCTGGGAAGTCCAAAAGCAAAGTGCCAACATGTTTGGGTTCTAATGAGGACCCTCTCCAAATTGTAGACTGCCAACTTCTCATTGTATCCTCACATAGTGGTAGGGCAAGGAATCTCCCTGGGTCCTCTTTTACAAGGGGACAGATCTCATTCTGAGGGTGGAGCCCTCATGACCTAATCACTTCTCAAAGTCCTCACTTCCTGATATCATCACCTTGGGCATTAGATTTTCAATATATGAATTTTGGGTGGACACAAACATTTAATCTATAGCAGAACCCAAGAGAATTGAAAATACATGTTTACACAAAAACTTGCACATGGATGTTCACAGTAGCCTTACTCATAATAGATAAAAAGTGGAAATAACTCTTATGTTTATCAGCTGATGAATGAAAAAATAAAATAAGGCATATTTATACAGTGAAGGTATTACTTAGCAATAGAAGAATGAAGAAGACACTATTAAAGGAGTGAAAACTCACAGAACGAAAAAGAATATTTATAAATCACTATGTGTAAAGATGGCCAACAGTCACATGAAAAGGTGCTCGTTATCACAAATCATCAGGGAAATGCAAATCAAAACTACAATGAGATATCATCTCACACCTGTTAGAATGGCTATTAGCAAAAGACAAGAAATAAGAAAGAAGTGTTGGCAAGGATGTGGAAAAAAAAGGAACCCTTGTGCACTGTTGGTGGGAATGTGAATTGGTGCAGCCACTGTGGAAAACAGAACAGATACAACTAGATAACAGCTAGCTACATCAGTGTAAATAATCCAGAAACAACCCGATGACTGATGGAACAAAGTCACCACAGCTAAATGTAAAGAGGCCACATCAAAGAGGGTAGGAAGAGTGGAGACGTAGTGGGGAACTAAATGGATTTCTCACACTATAGTGGGAGGGAGGGCCACTGCAGGCACAGAGAGGGGAGTAAACAGGCTTTCACACCAGGGAGTCTGCATGGGAAGGATGAATCCCCATAACGTTTGGTTTTGAAAACCAGAGGGGTCGAATTTTATGAGTTCTTATAATCTGTGAGGCTTAAAACCTAGAACTTTAAACATAGGCAGGCTCATGGGAGAGCAGGAAGGGCCAGCAGAAACAGAGTCCCTGATTTTTTGTTTTAATTTTTTTAAACGTTTATTTCTGAGAGAAAGAGACACAGTGTGATTGGGAGAGGGGCAGAGAGAGAGGGAGACACAGAATTGGAAGCAGGCTCCAGCCTCTGAGCTGTCAGCACAGAGCCTGACATGGGGCTCGAACTCACGAGCGGTAAGCTGAAATTGGACACTTAACCAACTGAGCCACCCAGGCACCCCTAGAGTCCCTGCTTTTAAAGAGTTGGGACAATAGCCCCCATGGCAATACAGCATAGAAGCAGCAGTTCGAAAATAGTCTGGGGTATACCTGAGGGAGATTTGTTTACTAATCTCAGAGTGTATGCTGGAGGGGCAGGAATCCTTGGGCAACTTCTCCAGGAGCTGGCAGGCACCACTTCCCTCTCTGGCCCCCCAGCCTTGACCATGGACACCTGCAGGAACCAACCCAACTTACAGCATGCCCCACCCCTGAGTTCTGTGAACAAGCCCTCTCCAGCCAGGCCTGAGCTGCAGGTCCCCTCCTACAGCAGACCTGCACAACCTTTGTTAACATCATGTGTCCCACCCCCGTGCTTTTGTAGATCTTCCCCCTTCAGCCTGGCCTGCCTTGGTCTGGGCAGCTTCAGGGCCCCTCCACTGGCACAGATTTTTCTGGCACCGCAGGCTCTGCCCCTGTGATCTTCTGCAGTTCAGTGCCACTGCATTTCTTGTAAACACAAAACTGGCCCATTTACAACTCAGGGACCAATCCCTGCCCACAACAGGCAAAGAGCCATCTCAGACAACTGGACTGAAAGCAAAAGCAGCTCAGCCACAACAGCAGGGCAAATGCAACACACATAGGAGACACTCCTGAAGCACTGGATTCTGGTGAACAGGGAACATTGTACTGCAGGGTACTATAGGACCCTTTCTTCATAAGGCCACTACTTTTAAGAGTAGGAGACATAGCTGACTTTCCTAACATATAGAAAAAGACACAGACAAAATGAGGAGAGAGAGGAATATGTCTCAAGTGAAAAATCAGGACATGAATCACAGCAAGAGATCTAAACAAAACAGAGATGAGGAATATGCCTGATAGAGACTTTAAAGTAATGGTCATAAAGATACTCACTGGACTTGAGAAAAGAGTGGAGGACCTCAGTGAGATCCTCAACAAAGAGATAGAAAACATAAAAATGAATCAATCTGAGATGAAGATCTCAATAAATGAAATTAAAAATACACTAAAGAGAATAAATAGACTAGAGGAAGCGGAAGAATGGATCAGCAAGCTGGAGGGCAGAGTAATGGAAAGCAATCAAGCTGAACATGAGAACATCATAAAGCATAATAACATTAGTATTATAGGGATCCCAGAAGGAAAAGAGAGAAAAGGGGGCGAAAATGTATTTGAACAAATGATAGCTGAAAATTTCCCAAATCTGGGGAAGGAAACAGAAATCCATATCCAGGACTCATAGAGAACCTTCAAAAAAATCAACCCAAAGAGGTCCACACCAAGATACATAGTAATTAAAATGGCAAAAAGTACTGACAATTTTAAAAGCAGCAAGAGAAAAGAAAACAGTTAACATACAAGGGAAATTCTATAAGGCTATCAGCTGATTTTTCAGGAGAAATTTTGCAGGCCACTAGGGAGTAGCATGATGTATTAAAGTGCTGAAAGAAAAAAATCTGCAGCCAAGAATACTCTATCCAGCAAGGCTGTCCTTCAGAATAGAAGAGATAAAGAGTTTCCCAGACAAAAGTTAAAGGAACTCATGACCACTAAATCAACCCTGTAAGAAATGTTAAAGGAGACTCTTTGGGAAGGGAAGGCCATAGGTAGGAGTAAGAAAAGTAGGAAACACAAAAGCAGTAAAATTAAGTATATCTATAAAAATGAGTCAAAGGATTCACAAAATAAAAAGGATGTAAAGAACAACAATGTATACCTAAAACATAGGTGGGAGAAGAGTAAAGAATGGGTTCAAATTTGGGGCACCTGGGTAGCTCATTGGTTAAGCCTCCAACTCTTGTTTTCAGCTCAGGTTGATCCAAGGATTGTGTGATCGAGCCCCATGTCAGGCTCTGCACTGAGCATGGAGCCTGCTGAAGATTCTTTCTCTACCTCCCTCTCTCTCTCTCTCTCTCCCTCTCTGTCTCAAAAAAAGAAAAAAAGGAAAGAAAAAGAAAGAATGGGTTCAAACTTAAGCAGCCACCAATTTAATATAACTGCTATACACATAAGATGTTATGCACAAATCTAATGCTAACCACAAATCAAAAACCAGTAATAGATATGCAAAAAAAAAAAAAGCAAAGAGAAAAGAATCTCAGTGTATCTCTAAAGAAAGCCAACAAATGGTGAGAAAAGAGAGCATGAGAAGAAAGGAACAGAGAAGAACTACAGAAACAACCATAAAACAAATAATGGCAATAAATATATATCACTATCAATAATCACTTTGAATATAGGTGGACTAAACTAATCAAGATAGGGTGACAGAATGGATAAAAAAGCAAGACCCATTTATACGCTGCCTACAAGAGACTCATTTTAGACCTTAATACACATGCAGATTGAAAGTAAAAGATGAGAAAAGCATTTATCATTGCAAATGGAGGTGAAAAGAAAGCCGGGGTAGCAATGCTTATATCAGACAAAATAGACTTTAAGACAAAGACTGTAACAAGAGACTAAAGTAGACACTATATAATGATAAGGGAACAATCCAACAAGAAGATACAACAATTGTAAATATTTATGTACCCAACATGAAAGCACCCAAATACGTAACGCAGTTAATAACAAACATAAAGGAAGTAATCAATAGCAATACAATAATAGTAGCAGACTTTAACACCCCACTTACATCAATGGACAGATTATCTAAATAGAAAATCAACAAGGAAGCAGTGGCTTTGAATGACACATTACACTAGATGGATTTAACAGACATGTTCAGAACATTCCATCCTGAAACAGCAGAATACACATTTTCAAATGCACATGAAACATTCGCCACAATAGATGATAGGCCAAAAGACAAGTTTTAACAGATTTAAAAAGACTGAAGTAATACTATGCATCTTTTCTGACTACTATGAAACTAGAAATAAACCACAAGAAAAAGTCTGGAAAGAGCATTAGTACAGGGAGGTTAAATAACACACCATTAAACAGTGAATGGGTCAACCGGGAAATCAAAGAAGAGATTAAAAAAAATACACGGTGACAAATGAAAATGAAAACACAATGGTTCAAAATCTTTGGGATACAACAATTCTGTTCTAAGAGGGACAGTTATAGACCTACCTCAAGAAGCAGGAAAAATCCCAAATAAACAACCTGTCCTTACACCTGAAGGAGCTAGAAAAAGAATAACAAACAAAACTCCAAACCAGTAGAAGGAAGGAAAGAAAAAAAGATTAAAGCAGAAGTAAATGAAATAAAAACTAAAAAAACAAAGCAGATCAGTGAAACCAGGAGCTGGTTCTTTGACAAGATCAACAAAATTTATAAACCTTGAGCCAGACTCATACAAAAAAAAAAAGAAAAAAAGAAAGAAAGAAAGAAAGAAAGAGTGAGAGGACTCAAAATCAAAAAATGAAAGACGAGAATAGAATAGAAACCCCAGAACTAGACCCACAAACGTATGGCCAACTAATCTTTGACAAAGCAGGAAAGAATATCCAATGGAAAAAAGACAGTCTCTTGAACAAATGATGCTGGGAGAACTGGACAGCAACATGCAGAAGGTTGAAACTAGACCACTTTCTCACACCATTCACAAAAATAAACTCAAAATGGATAAAGGACCTGAATGTGAGACAGGAAACCATCAAAACCCTAGAGGAGAAAGCAGGAAAAGACCTCTCTGACCTCAGCCATAGCAATCTCTTACTCGACACATCCCCAAAGGCAAGGGAATTAAAAGCAAAAATGAACTAGTGGGACCTCATGATGATAAAAAGCTTCTGCACAGCAAAGGAAACAACCAACAAAACTAAAAGGCAACCAACGGAATGGGAAAAGATATTTGCAAATGACATATCGGACAAAGGGCTAGTATCCAAAATCTATAAAGAGCTCACCAAACTCCACACCCGAAAAACAAATAACCCAGTGAAGAAATGGGCAGAAAACATGAATAGACACTTCTCTAAAGAAGACATCCGGATGGCCAACAGGCACATGAAAAGATGCTCAACGTCGCTCCTTACCAGGGAAATACAAATCAAAACCACACTCAGATATCACCTCACGCCAGTCAGAGTGGCCAAAATGAACAAATCAGGAGACTATAGATGCTGGTGAGGATGTGGAGAAACGGGAACACTCTTGCACTGTTGGTGGGAATGCAAATTGGTGCAGCCACTCTGGAAAACAGTGTGGAGGTTCCTCAGGAAATTAAAAATAGACCTACCCTATGACCCAGCAATAGCACTGCTAGGAATTTACCCAAGGAATACAGGAGTACTGATGCATAGGGGCACTTGTACCCCAATGTTTATAGCAGCACTCTCAACAATAGCCAAATGATGGAAAGAGCCTAAATGTCCATCAACTGATGAATGGATAAAGAAATTGTGGTTTATATACACAATGGAGTACTACATGGCAATGAGAAAAAATGAAATATGGCCTTTTGTAGCAACGTGGATGGAACTAGAGAGTGTGATGCTAAGTGAAATAAGCCATACAAAGAAAGACAGATACCATATGTTTTCACTCTTATGTGGATCCTGAGAAACTTAACAAACCCATGGGGGAGGGGAAGGAAAAAAAAAAAAAAGAGGTTAGAGTGGGAGAGAGCCAAAGCATGAGAGACTCTTAAAAACTGAGAACAAACTGAGGGTTAATGGGGGGTGGGAGGGTGGGGAGGGTGGGTGATGGGTATTGAGGAGAGCACCTGTTGGGATGAGCACTGGGTGTTGTATGGAAACCAATTTGACAATAAATTTCATATATTGAAAAAAAAAAGAAAGATGAGAAGTAACAACTGACACCACAGAAATACAAAGAATTATGAGAATATTATGAAAAACTATAGGCCAACAAATTGGACAATCTAGAAGAAATGGATAAGTGCATATAACCTCCCAAAACTGAATCAGGAAAAAATAGATAATTTGAACAGACTGATTATTAGCAATGAAATTCAATCAGTAATCAAAAAATTCTCAACAGCAAATGTCTACGACCAGACAGCTTCACAGGGGAATTCCACCAACCGTTTAAAGAAGAGTTAATACCTATTCTTCTCAAATGATTTAAAAAAATGAAGAGGTAGGAAAGCTTCCAAATTCATTCTCCAAGTCCAGCATTATGCTGATATCAAGCCAGATAAAGATATTACCAAAAAAGGGAACTACAGGGTAGTATCTCTGGTGAACACAGATGCAAAAATCCTCAACAAAATGCTAGCAAACCAAATCCAACAATACATAAAAAAATCCTTCACCACAATCCAATGGGATTTACTCTGGGGATTACTTCTGAATCAAGAGTGATTCAGTATTTGCCAATCAATCAACATTGATACATCACATCAATAAGAGAAAGGTTAAGAACTATATGATCATTTTAATGGATGCAGAAAAAGCATTTGACAAAGCACAACATCCAATCATGATGAAGCCCTCAACAAAGTAGATTTAGAAGGAACATACCTCAACATAATAAAGGCCATATATGAAAAACCCACTGTTGGGGCGCCTGGGTGGCTTAGGGTTAAGCGACCAACTCTTGGTTTCAGGTCAGGTCATGATCTCATAGTTCATGAATTCGAGCCCTGCCTTGGGCTCTCCACTCGGAGCAGGGATCCTGCTTGGGAATTTCTCTCTTCTTCTCTCTCTATCCCTCCCCCTTCTATCTCAAAATAAATAAACAAACTTAAAAAAAAAGAAAAAGAAAAAGAAAAACCCATAGCTTAACATCATACTCAATGGAGAAAAACTGAGAACCTTTCCCCTAAGGTCAGGAACAAGAAAGAATGTCCACTCTCACTGCTTTCATTCAACACCTACTGGAATTCTTAGCCACACCAATCAGACAACAAAAAGAAATAAAAGGCATCCAAATCAGTAAGGAAGAGAAGTAAAACTTTCATTATTTGCAGATTACATGATACTATACATAGAAAATCCTAAAGACTTTACCAAACACTATAAGAACTGGTAAATGAATTTAGTAAGGTTGCAGGATACAAAATCAACATATAGCAATCCGTTGCTTTTCTATACAATAGTGATGAAGTAGCAGAAATTAAAAAAACAATCCCACTTACAAAGCTTATTTTTATTTTTATTATTTGCACCCCAAATAATAAAATATCTAGGAATAAACATAACCAAGGTGAAAGAACTGTATTCTGAAAACTATAAAACATTGATGAAAGAAATTGAAGATGACGCAAACAAATGGAAAGATATTCCATGCTCATGGATTGGAAGAAGAAATATTGTTAAAATGTTCATAGTACCCAAAGCAATCTACATATTTAATGCAATCCCTATAAAAACACCAATAGCATTTTTCACAGATCTGGAACAAAGAATCCTAAAATTTATCTAGAACCACAAAAGACCCCAAATAGCCAAACCAGTCTTGTAAAAGAAGAACAAAACTGGAAGCATCACAATCCCAGATTTCAAGATATACTACAAAGCTATAGTAATCAAAACAGTGTGGTACTGGCACCAAAACAGACACATAGATCAATGGAACAGAATAGAGAGCTCAGAAATATATACACAATTAAAAAGTCAATTAATCTTCAACAAAGAAGGCAAGTATATGCTATAGGAAAAAGTCTGTTCAACAAATGGTGCTGGGAAAATTAGATAGCTATGTGCAAAAGAATGAAACTGGACTATTTTCTCAGACTATGCACAAAAATAAACTCAAAGTGGATTAAAGACCTAAATGTGAGACCAGAAACCATAAAAATCCTTGAAGAGGCAGTAATTTCTCTAACATCAGCCATAGCAACATTTTTCTAGATAGGTTTCCTGAGGCAAGGGAAGCCAAAGCAAAAACAAACTATTGGGACTACATCAAAATAAAAAGCTTCTGCACAGCAAAGGAAACAATCAATAAAACTAAAAGGCAATCTACAGAATAGAAGACATTTTCAAATGACATATCCAATAAAGGGTTAGTATCTAAAATATATAAAGAACTTATGGGGGCACCTGGGTGGCTCAGTTGGTTAAACATTTGATTCTTGGTTTCAGCTCATGTCATGATCTCACGGTTCATGAGGTCAAGCCCCACATCAGGCTCTACACTGACAGTGCAGAGCCTGCTTGGGATTCTCTCTCTCCCTCTCTGCCCCTCCCCTGCTCTCTCTCACTCTATCTCAAAATAAATAAATAAACATTAAACAAAAAGAACTTATAAAACTCAATGCCCAACAAGGAAATAGTCCAATTAAAAAATGGGCAGAAGATGAACAAACATTTCTCCAAGGAAGACATACAGATGGCCAACAGACACATGAAAAGATGCTCCACATCAGTCATCACTAGGGAAATGCAAATCAAAACTACAATGACATATCCCTTCACACCTGTCAGAATGGCTAAAATCAAAAACACCAACAACAGGTGTTGGTAAGGATGTGGAAGAAGAGGAACACTTTGTGTGCTGTTGGTGGGAATGCAAACTGGTGCAGCCACTGTGGAAAATAGTATGGAGGCTCCTCAAAGGGTTAAAAATAGAACTACCCTATGATCCAGTAATCACACTACTAGATATTTACCAAAAGAATACAAAAACATGAATTCAAAAGACTATATGCACCCTTATGTTTATGGCAGCATTATTTACAATAGCCAAAATGTGGATGCAGTCCAAGTGTCCATTGATAGATGAATGGATAAAAAAGATATTATATATATATATATATATATATATATATATATATATGTATATCTCACACATATATATATATCACATATCTTTTTTATCCATTTTTTACCTACTATACTCTCTAGCTCCAACCATGTTGATGTGTATGTATATATATATATATATATATATATACATATACATATATATACATATATACATACATATACATATATATCAACATGGTTGGAGCTAGAGAGTATAGTGCTAAGCAAAATAAGTCAGTCAAAGAAAGACCAATACTGTATGATTTCACTCATGTGGAATTTAAGAAACAAAGAAAAAAATAAGAGACAAACTAAGAAACAAACTCTTGGTTAGAGAACAAACTGATGGTTACAGGAGGGGAGGTGGGGTGGGAAGAATGGGTGAAGTAGGTGTTGGGATTAAAGAGTACATTTATGGGGCACCTGTGTGGCTCAGTCGGTTAAGCGTCCGACTTCGGCCCAGGTCACGATCTCGCGGTCCGTGAGTTCAAGCCCTGCGTCGGGCTCTGGGCAGATGGCTCAGAGCCTGGAGCCTGCTTCCGATTCTGTGTCTCCCTCTCTCTCTGCCCCTCCCCCGTTCATGCTCTGTCTCTCTCTGTCTCAAAAATAAATAAAACGTAAAAAAATATTTTAAAAAAAGTACATTTATGATGATTTGCTGTTGATACATGAATCTCAAAGTAATTATGCTAAGCAAGTTAAACCAGACAAAAAGGGTGCATATTGTAATGATTCCATTTATGTAAAATTCTGGAAAATACAGGCTAATTTATAGTGACAAAAAATAGAGCAATGCTTGCCTGGGGTTCAAGGGAGCAAGAAGAAACATGAGGTGGTACTACAAAGAGGTGTGAAAAACTTGGGGGATGATGGATAGGTTCATATCTTGATTGTGGTGATAATTTCACAGCTGTAAACATATGCCAAAACTTACCTAATTATATTCTTTAAATGTGAGCTTTTATTGTATGGTATGTCTTGGTAAACCTACTAAAAATAAACTTTACAAACTAGGAATGTTATTAACTAATGCTTTTTGAGTGAATGATATGTTGTACTCCCTGTGTACATGCACTATTTATTTATCCCACTCAATCCTCACAGTAACCCTGTGAGGTGAGTGAGGTGATTCTTATCTCCATTTTAGGTGAGAACACTGAGAATAAAGGCTCAATTACAATGTTCAGTCCTGTGCAGTAGAGCAGTCTTAAAATTTCAGGGGAAAATTACCCATATTCACCCAACCAGAACTGGAGGAGTCAGCATCCAAACCCTGGCCACTTTTTCAGAATCCATGATTTTTTTCATTACACCAAATATTTTTTTTTAAGTAGTAGTAAAACCCTTTAAAGAAAAATGCTTATTTATTTTTGACAGAGAGAGCAAGCAAGGGAGGGGCAGAGAGAGGGAGACAGAGGATCTGAAGAAGGCTCCTAGCTGAGAGTGCAGAGCCTGATGTGGGGCTCAAATTCACTAACTGTGAGATCATTACCTCAGCCAAAGTCAGACGCTTAACTGACTGAGCCACCCAGGCACCCCTAGTAGTAAAACCCTTTTTTAAAAGATAGCACTTTATATAGATCAATAAAATTGGAGCTGCTCTGGGACCTCTGCTGCTGCCTCCCTTGGCAGCTTTTGAAGCAATTCCTATGGAACTTTAGAGAAAAGTAGTAAATACTTTAGAGAAAGTAGTAAATACTAAATGAATACTTACCTACTAATTCTAAGCCAGTCACTGTCCTTCAATTAATCAAAGATTACTTAAAGGTGATAGTTGACCAGGATCCACAGGTTAGTATAATTTTCCTCCACTACAGAGTTGAAAACGTAAAGAGAGAAAATCAAATAAAACTACTCTGAAACTTAGTCTTACTGATGAGGGAACTTGATAGTAACTTTTTCTGAGGTCACTAAGTTAATTACCGGCAAAGCTAGAACAAGAAGTCAGATCTCCTGAAATTTGCTCATGATAGTTTAAAATTCATTTTGGGGTAGTAATAACTTCAGACAGTCTCCTAAATATTTTTAGGTAATTGTCACTTGGCTTATTGCTTAATGTGAAAAAGTCTTTCTTGTTCCCTTGTTCTGCAGTAGCTTAAGAGCCAAAACAATTCTTTAGTGTTATGAAAATCACACAACGTAGAAAAACAGTCCTCTGTGTGAATAATTTGGCATTAATTGATAGCCAGTCTTCTCTGTGTAAGTCGTATTGCCTTGGGCAAACCCTTTCTTTGTCAATTAATATTTAAGTTTTATTTTATAGAAAAAGGAAACATAAGTCAATGATTTATAAAATGCAAACCTGTCATACTAGAGATATGGGATTTTTTTTAATCAAGTTGACTTTTTAAAAAAATTTTTTTGGGGCGCCTGGGTGGCGCAGTCGGTTGAGCGTCCGACTTCAGCCAGGTCACGATCTCGCGGTCCGTGAGTTCGAGCCCCGCGTCGGGCTTTGGGCTGATGGCTCAGAGCCTGGAGCCTGTTTCCGATTCTGTGTCTCCCTCTCTCTCTGCCCCTCCCCCGTTCATGCTCTGTCTCTCTCTGTCCCAAAAATAAATAAACGTTGAAAAAAAAAATAAAAAATAAAAAATAAAAAAATTTTTTTAACGTTTATTTATTTTTGAGACAGAGAGGGACAGAGCATGAACGGGGGAGAATCAGAAAGAGAGGGAGACACAGAATCTGAAACAGGCTTCAGGCTCTGAGCTGTCAGCACAGAGCCCAACACGGGGCTTGAACTCATGGACCACGAGATCATGACCTGAGCCGAAGTCAGACACTTAACCAGCTGAGCCACCCAGGCGCCCCAACTTTTTTTTTTTAAGTAGGCTCCACACTCAGCATGGAGCCCAATGCAGGGCTTGAACTCATGACCCTGAGATCAAGACCTGAGCTGAGATCAAGAGTAGGATACCCAACTGAGCCACCCAAGCACCCCTCAAGTTCATTTTTTTTAATGAACTTGTAACATTAAAGTCAAATACTAGTTTTCTAATGTTTGTGAAAGTAATCCATTTTCATGTTGACTTTAGTCTATGTGAGAAATACAAGGGAGGAGTTTAATATTAGATTAAATATTTGCTCCGTGCACCTTAGAGGTGTTATAATTTGGGGAGAAACAGAAGATGCCTAGTTATATAATTTTTAAATTCTTTATGTTTATTTATATTTGAGAGAGAGAGAGAGATAGTGTGAGCAGGGGAGGAGCAGAGAGAGAGGGAGACATAGAATCTAAAGCAGGCTCCAGGCTCCAAGTTGTCAGCATAGAGCCTGATGCAGGGCTTGAACCCACAAGGGTGAGATCATGACCTGAGCCACCCAGGTACTCCATCTTTAAATGTTTTTATAATTCACTGTTGAGATTAAAAGAGAATAGCTAGTATAAGGTATTGTTAAAACATTTTTTTTTTTTTAATTTTAAAAAGGGGGCATTGGGGCACTTGGATGACTCAGTTGGTTAAGTGTCCGACTTCAGCTCAGGTCATGATCTTGCAGTTCGTGGATTCGAGCCCTGCATCTGGCCTGACAGGTCAGAGCCTAGAACCTGCTTTGGATTCTGTGTCTCCCTCTCTTTCTGCCCCTCCCCCATTTGTTCTCTGTCTCTCTCAAAAATAAACATTAAAAATAATAATAATAATAAAAGGAGGGTGCCTGGGTGGTTCAGTTGGTTAAGCATCTGACTTTGGTTCAGGTCATGATCTCATGGTTTGTGGGTTCAAGCCCCCCATTAGGCTCCGTGCTGACAGCTCAGAGCCTGGAGCCTACCTCAGATTCTATGTCTCCCTCTCTGTCTACCTCTCCCCTCCTCACACTCTGTGTGTGTCTCTCTCCCAAAAATAAGTAAACATTAAAATTTTTTTAATAAAATAAAATACTGTTAAAATATATTAGATTCAAATAAATGTATATAACACGAAAAGACTAATCTACAAATTGGACTCTCTTAGCAAAAAAGAAGGCAGTTTATAAAAAGTGAGTTGAGAAAAAGATGATGAGGTAAGGTAACTGGCCCACCCTCATATTGTTGCAGTTAGTTATAATACTCAGACATGTTCCACTTCTGAATACAAGATTTTTTATGTACCACATCAGGCTTCCTTTTGGTTGATTGATCACTTCAGACTTGAATCCCTATAAATGTTTTTTCCTCTGAAGCAAATCAACATTCAGGCCACTGGCTCCTAGCATCATCAGGTCTCTCTGGCTGCATTAGCAGAGAATCAGAGGTAGACCAACTAATCTCACCATACCTTTCATTTTTAATGCCTTTTGTTATTACCCTGACTACAGGTCTGCTGCTCTTCTATCCCAGATCAGATTATTTCCAAGAATAGTAATATCCGGTGGGCCAACAGTGTTTATTCTTCCAGTATTTATCACAAGGTACAGGAAGATAGAGTCGGCATTCTTCCACTTCTTTATTGTACTTCTAGATCATTTCTCCTATCCTCAGTAAAATCTTGCTTTTTATTTTAATTCCAGTTAGTTAACATATACTGTTATATTAGTTTCAGGTATATAAGATAGTAATTAAATACTTCCATACCTCACCCTATGCTCATCACAACAAACGTACTCCTTCTTAACTCCCACCACCAATTTAACCCATCACAACACCCACCTCCCCTCTTGTAACCATCAGTTTGCTCTCCATGGTTAAGAATCTGTTTCTTTTTTTTTTTTTTAAATTCTTTCAATATATGAAGTTTATTGTCAAATTGGTTTCCATACAACACCCAGTGCTCATCCCAAAAGGTGCCCTCCTCAATACCCATCACCCACCCTCCCCACCCTCCCACCCCCCATCAACCCTCAGTTTGTTCTCAGTTTTTAAGAGTCTCTCATGCTTTGGCTCTCTCCCACTCTAACCTCTTTTTTTTTTTTTTCCTTTTCCTCCCCCATGGGTTTCTGTTAAGTTTCTCAGGATCCACATAAGAGTAAAAACATATGGTATCTGTCTTTCTTTGTATGGCTTATTTCACTTAGCATCACACTCTCCAGTTCCATCCACGTTGCTACAAAGGGCCGTATTTTATTCTTTCTCACTGCCACGTAGTACTCCATTGTGTATATAAACCACAATTTCTTTTTTTTTTTAATAAAAATATTTTTAATGTTTTTTTTTAATTTTTTTATTTTTTTTTATTTTTTTTTATTTTTTTTTATATATATGAAATTTATTGACAAATTGGTTTCCATACAACACCCAGTGCTCATCCCAAAAGGTGCCCTCCTCAATACCCATCACCCACCCTCCCCTCCCTCCCACCCCCCATCAACCCTCAGTTTGTTCTCAGTTTTTAACATTCTCTTATGCTTTGGCTCTCTCCCACTCTAACCTCTTTTTTTTTTTTTCCTTCCCCTCCCCCATGGGTTTGTTAAGTTTCTCAGGATCCACATAAGAGTGAAAACATATGGTATCTGTCTTTCTCTGTATGGCTTATTTCACTTAGCATTACACTCTCCAGTTCCATCCACGTTGCTACAAAAGGCCATATTTCATTTTTTCTCATTGCCACATAGTATTCCATTGTGTATATATACCACAATTTCTTTTTTTTTTTTTTTTTATATATGAAATTTATTGACAAATTGGTTTCCATTCAACACCCAGTGCTCATCCCAAAAGGTGCCCTCCTCAATACCCATCACCCACCCTCCCCTCCCTCCCACCCCCCATCAACCCTCAGTTTGTTCTCAGTTTTTAACAGTCTCTTATGCTTTGGCTCTCTCCCACTCTAACGTCCTTTTTTTTTTTTTTTTTTTCCTTCCCCTCCCCCATGGGTTCCTGTTAAGTTTCTCAGGATCCACATAAGAGTGAAACCATATGGTATCTGTCTTTCTCTGTATGGCTTATTTCACTTAGCATCACACTCTCCAGTTCCATCCACGTTGCTACAAAAGGCCATATTTCATTTTTTCTCATTGCCACGTAGTATTCCATTGTGTATATAAACCACAATTTCTTTATCCATTCATCAGTTGATGGACATTTAGGCTCTTTCCATCATTTGGCTATTGTTGAGAGTGCTGCTATAAACATTGGGGTACAAGTGCCCCTATGCATCAGTACTCCTGTATCCCTTGGGTAAATTCCTAGCAGTGCTATTGCTGGGTCATAGGGTAGGTCTATTTTTAATTTCCTGAGGAACCTCCACACTGTTTTCCAGAGTGGCTGCAGCAATTTGCATTCCCACCAACAGTGCAAGAGGGTTCCTGTTTGTCCACATCCTCTCCAGCATCTATGGTCTCCTGATTTGTTCATTTTGGCCACCCTGAAAGAATCTGTTTCTTGAAAGACCTAAATGTAAGACAAGAAACCTTCAAAATCCTAGAGAAGAACACGAGCAGCAACCTCTTTGACTTTGCCCAGGGCCCCTTCTTACTAGACACATCACCAAAGGTAAGGGAAACAAAAGCAAACATGAACTATTGGGACTTCATCAAGATAAGAAACTTCTGCACAGCAAAGCAAGCAATCAACAAAACTAAAAGGCAGCTTACAGAATGGGAAAAGATATTTGCAAATGACATAGCTAATAAAGAGTTAGCATCCAAATCTATAAAGAACTTAATCAAACTCAAAACCCAAAACACAAATAATCCATTTAAGAACTGGGAAGAAGATATACACAGACATTTTTCCAACCAAGCCATCCAGATGACCAACAGACACATGAAAAGATGTTCAGCATCATTCATTATCAAGGAAATACAAATCGAAACCATGATGAGATACCACCTCACACCTGTCAGAATGGCTAAAACTAACAACACAGGAAACAACAGATCTTGGTGAGGATGTGGAGAAAGGAGAACCCTCTTGCAAGGAGGGTGGGAATGCAACTGGTGTAGCCACTCTGGAAAACAGTATGGGGGTTCCTGATGAAAGAACTACCCTATGACCCAGCAATTGCACTACTAGGTATTAACCCAAAGGATACAAAAATATAGATTCAAAGGGGCATATACACCCCATGTTCATAGGATCATTATCAACAATAGCCAAACTATGGAAAGAGCCCAAATGTCCATCAATGATGAATGCATAAAGAGGAGGTAGTATACATATACAATGGAATATTACTCAACCATCAAAAAGAATGAAGTCCTGCTGTTTGTAATGACGTGGATGGAACTAGAGTGTATCATGCTAAGTGAAATAAATCAGTCATAGAAAGACAAAATCCATATGATTTCATTCATAGGTGGAACTTAAGAAAAAAACCAAATGAACATAGGGGAAAGAAAAAAAGAGAGAGAGGGAAGCAAACCATAAGAGACTCTTAGCTATAGAGAACAAACTGAGGGTTGATGGAGGGAGGTGGGTGGGGGATAGACTCAGTGGGTGTCAGGTATTAAGGAGGGCATTTATTATGATGAGCACTAGTTGTATGTAAGTGATGAATCACCAAATTCTACAACTGAAACCAATTTTACCATATATGTTGAAAACTATAATTTGAATAAAAACTTGGAAAAAGAAAAGAATCTGTTTCCCAAAAACCTTTCTTTAATTTGGGACTCCTACCTTGCCTAGCATCATACTTTTCCCCTGTGCTGCTTGCTGATTAACATCTTTTGATATTTGTATTAGTTTTCTGTTGTTGCTGTAACAGATTACTGTAAACTTTAATGGCTTAATGGCTGTAACAAATCACCACAAACTTAATACCACAAACTTAGAACAATACAAATTTATTATCTTGCAGTTCTGTGGTTCAGAAATCACACAGGTCTCATTGGCTAATGTTAGGGACTATACCTTATTCATCACTAGATTTTTAACACTTTCCATGGGATCTTGCATGAAAATAATGATTAAAATGAATAAAATAGGTGGTCATATTTTCTTTAATATCTCCAATGACGGGGAACTTTTTATCTTTAAAGGTAATCCGATAAAAGACAACCAACTACTTCATTCATTTAGTCTAACATTTCAAATGGTCATACAGTGATCTGTGAGTGTCTGAGTGAAATATTATGAGGTCTTCTTACAATTTCAAGACTCCAAGTCATCTCCTTGTACCCCAGAGGTGATCATGGAAAGTTCCATAGGTTATGTAGAAGACAATTTGAAGTAAATAAAAAATCTGTGTAACAGTTGATCATAAGCCAAACACTGAATAGGCCAACTAGTCTTCTGCTGCCTTAGAACTGGAAATAATTCATTGTACTATGACATTAAGACTTGGGGTCAAGAGCTTCTGCTAGACCTAGAATTAAGATTTTTAAAAATCTTTAGAGAATCATTTAGAGAATGCTTGGGGTGCCTGGCTGGCCTAGTCGGTAGAGCATGCGATTCTTGATCTTGGAGTCATGAATTTGAACCCCACATTGGGTATAGAGCCTACTTAAAATTTTCTAAAAATTTTAAGTATAGAGCAGAAGAAATCTCTGACTTTTAAGGGCTTAGTATCTAAATTGGGTCTTAGAATAGAAAGATGAAAGATTCTAGGAAGAACGGAACGAAAATAAGCACCTATAAATCTTGATTGCTTTTATTTGTTAAATGTCTCCCCATAGTAGACTGTGCCCTCCTTAAAGGCTGGACTGGCCAAATGCCAAGCACAGCATAAGCATTTAGTGGATGTGTAGATGATTAAGCAAACCATCCTAAGATGATGAATTAAGCAAGCCACCCTGCAGTTCTTTATTGTTTTGTCTCACCAGACCTTAAGTGTTATGATAAAATTGCTGTGATGAGGAATACTTCACCTCAATTAATAGTAATAATAACAGTAGCAACAACAACAATAGCTAACATTTCTATAATGCTTACTATATGCCAGGCCCTTCTCTAAGTGTTTTTATATGCATTAAAACCAATTTAATACTTATTACAACTCTATGAGTTAGTTACTAGTTTTATCCTTGTTTTACAGGTGAAGAAACTGAGGCAACAAAAGCATAAATAATTTGCTTGGGGCCTCAGAGCTAGCAAGAGGCATGGCTGGAATATAATTCATGCTTCCTGATTCCAGAGTCTGTCTGTTAACCACCCTTAACTACTTACTACTCTACAGTTACCCCCAGTTGTGCTGTTTTGCCTGTCCAGTATACTTCCCCTTATCTCTTTTGGTAATGCTGTCCTTTGTTCTTGTGAGGAAATAATTTCATGTCGTTCAGATAGAGTTAACCACTTCTCTTCTTAACTCCACATGAAGGTACATGAGAGGCCTGGCTGATTGAATACACCACCTCTTCACTAGGATGATTGATTCAGGATTCAATCAAATGCTTGTGCTTTTTGGCTGGTGGTATTAGTCATAAGGGTTCCATGAGCCTAAAATAACCAATAGCAATAATTTAACATTTAACAAGTATTAACTGAATGCCAAGCATTCTAGGCACAGGAGATCTATTAAAGAATAAATCAAAGATCCCTGCCCTTGTGGTGGCTTACATTGTAGCAGAGGAAAGCAATGATAAACATAGTAAGCAAGTACATTACAATAGTGTGTCAGAAAGCAGTGCTGTAGAAAAACGGAATGGGAGGGGCGCCTGGGTGGCTCAGTCGGTTGAGCATCCGACTTCGGCTCGGGTCATGATCTCTCAGTCTGTGAGTTCGAGCCCTGTGTCGGGCTCTGTGCTGACAGCTCAGAGCCTGGAGCCTGCTTCGGATTCCGTGTCTCCCTCTCTCTCTGCCCCTCCCCCACTCATGCTCTGTCTCTCTCTCTCTCTCTCTCTCTCTCTCTCTCTCTCTCTCTCTCTCTAAAATAAATAAACATTTAAAAAAATCTAAAAAGAAAAAGGGAATGGGAGAATAGCGTTTGAAGGAATTCAGAGTACAGGAATGGTGGCAGGGAGATAGGACAGTTTTAAGTATTTAATGGGATGATCTGGGCAGACCTCACTGAGAAGGTAACATCTGAGGAGACTTACTGAAAGAAGGGAGGGGTGTACCAAGCAGATATTTGGAAGGAACAGCTAGACCAGAGGCTTTGTGGTATGGCTGTGCCTAGTATGTTTGAAGAGCAGCAAGGACTGTAAGGGGCAGAGTAATAAGAAAAAGAAGTCAGAGATGTAAGCCTATGTAGACCATTGTAAGACTCTCAGCTTTGAATGAAATGGGAAACCACTGGAAGTATCTGAGTAGAGGAGTGTCAGGATCTGATAGACTTTTTTTTTTTTTTAACGTTTATTTATTTTTGAGGCAGAGAGAGACAGAGCATGAACAGGGGAGGGGCAGAGAGAGAGGGAGACACAGAATCTGAAACAGGCTCCAGGCTCTGAGCTGTCAGCACAGAGCCTGACGCAGGGCTCGAACTCACGGACCGTGAGATCATGACCTGAGCCGAAGTCAGACGCTTAACCGACCGAGCCACCCAGGCGCCCCGGATCTGATAGACTTTTAAAAGATCATTCTGAATGCTATGTGGAGAATAAATTTGAAGAAGGAGTAGAAAGGTAGAGCAGGTACCTGCTCCTGTTAGGAGGCTAGTGAAATAATCCAGGCTTGGACCACAGTTGAAATAGTGGAAATGTTGAGAAATTGTTTTGGAACTATTTTATAAGTGGAACAAGTATAATTTCCTGATGGATTGGATATAGGATGTGGAATCAAGGATAACTCCAAGCTTTTGGGTCTGAGCAATTGGAGGAGTGAAGTTTGGCATCGAGATGGGGAAGGGTATAGGTGAATTAGGTTTTGGACTTGTTAAGTTTGAGATGCTTATCAAGACCTCCAAGGGTTTTATGGAGACCTCTAAGTAGGGAGTTGGATGTATGAATATGGATTTTGGAAGAGAGATCCTTATCTGAGATAAAAATTTGCGAGTCATTGGCATACAGATAGTATTTAAAGCAAAGGCACTAATTGAAATAACCAAGGGAGTAAGTATAATTAGAGAAAAAAGGTCAAGGACTGAGAGCCCTAGGGCATTCTGACTTTGAGAATTGGAGGGAGAAGGAGGAGGAACCAGCAAAGAAAACTAAAAATGGGGGAATCCAATAAGATAAAAGGAAAACCAAGACAGTGTGTTGTCCTGGAATCCAATGAAGAAAATACTCAAAGATGGGGGAGTTGTTAATTGTGTCAAAGGTAAACTAAGGACTGAGAAATACTGATTGAATTTAGCAATATGGAGGTCATTGGTGACTTGGATGAAGTCCTTTTTTTTTTGGAAAACTTTTTTTTTAATTTATGAATGAATGAATGAATTTAATTTTATTTTTATTTTTTTTTTTAAATTTTTTTTTCAACGTTTATTTATTTTTGGGACAGAGAGAGACAGAGCATGAACGGGGGAGGAGCAGAGAGAGAGGGAGACACAGAATCGGAAACAGGCTCCAGGCTCTGGGCCATCAGCCCAGAGCCCGACGCGGGGCTCGAACTCCCGGACCGCGAGATCGCGACCTGGCTGAAGTCGGACGCTTAACCGACTGCGCCACCCAGGCACCCCATGAATTTAATTTTAGAGAGAGAAAAAGCAGGGGAGAAGGGCGGTGGGAGAGAGAGAGAGAAAGAAAGAGAATCTTAAGCGGGCTCCACATTCAGTGCAGAGCCCAACTTGGGGTTTGAACCCACGATCCTGGGATCATGTATGACCTGAGCCGAAATCAAGAGTCGGGCTCTCAACTGACTGAGACTCCTGTGCACCCCTGAAATCATTTTCACTGGAAAGGTAGGTGCATCTGTTTGGAATGGGTTCAGAAAGACTGGAAGGAAAAGAATTAGAAACTATGAACAACTCTAGTCTTGCTCTAAAGGGAACAAAGAAATGAAATAGTGGGGCAGGAAAAGTGGAGCTTTTGTTTTTAAAGATGGGAAAAATTACATTGTTTTTATGTTGGTAGGAATGACTCATCTTTGCCTATCATGAAACCAAAGCCAAGACAGATTTTCCATGACATTACTTGAATCACTGCATCTAGCCATGCCTGAAGTTGGAGTCACCTACTTGAACTTCCAGGTTAAATGAGCCAAGACATTCCCTTTCTTGTTGAAGTAGTTTAAGTCAAATGCCACTTTCAGTGAAGAGTCCTACACTACCTTTTCTTCCTGTCTTCAAGATGGTCTTCATGCCATTTTTAGGGTTAACTTTCACTGGGTTTCTAATATAATTTATGAATATATTATTTATTATACATTTATATACATGCACTTATCTTCTTATTAATAATATTTTGCAGTTTTACAAATTGAAAATGAAATTATAATAGGGAAACCTGGAAAATTAGCTGCCGTCTTCTTTTCAGTTAGAACATGCTATTTTATCATGGTTTTATTTTGTATAACTCAATGTTTTATTACAACACAAACCACTCATTTAACCATTTCCAGAGCAGGAAATAGAATATTGCCAGTACCCTTTAACACTTATTCATGATGCATCCCAATCACTGTGTCCACCCTCCTTACAAATATAACCACTGCCCTGATTTAATGGTAATCAATTCCTTGCTTTTCTTTATTGTTCCACTTAAGCATGTATCTCTAAATACTGCAGTTTAAAGTTGCATGTTTTTTAACTTTATTTAAACGTAATCATGCAATAAGTACACTTTTTATATGGCTTATTTTACTCAGCATTACATTTATGACATTCATCTAGATTGTTAAATGCTGTAATACTGTAATATTGTAGTGTAATCCACAGTTACATGATATAGAACATTTTCATGTCTCCAAAATTTTATCTCAGGTGGCTTCTTGTGGGAATCCCCCCACTTGCTAATAAGTAACCACTCTTAATATTTTCCACCTTAGATTAATTTTCCTGTTCTAGAACATCATATAAATGAGATTATATAGTATATATAAATGTTTGTGTTGGGCATTATGGTTATAAGATTCAGTGTATTATTATGTGTATCAGTAGTTCATTTCTTTTTAATGCTTAAGTAGTGTTTGATTGTATAAATATACCACAATTTGCCCACTCTTCTTTGAATAGTATTTGAGTTTTTCCTTTTTTTTTTTGCTATTGCAACTGCAACTGCTATAAATATTCTTTTTATAAAATTTTAAAGTGTCTATTTGTTTTTGAGAGAGACAGACAGAGTGTGAGTGGGGGAAGGGCAGAGAGAGGGAGACACAGAACCCGAAGCAGGCTCCAGGCTCTGAGCTGTCCACACAGAGCCTGATGTGGGGCTCCAGTGCACAAACCACGAGATCATGACCTTAGCTGAAGTCAGACACTTAACCTACTGAGCCACTCAGGTACCCCACTATAAATACTCTTATATAAGACTTTGTGTGGGCATTTTTTTTTCATGTCTCTCAGCTAAATACCTATGGGTAGAATTGTGTCGAAGTGCACATGTATATAAATGATTATGTAATTTTGGAATTCATTAGTTTATTTATGGCAGTTCTCACTAGCAGTATATGAGAGTTGATTGCTCCACTTCCTGGCCAACATTTGGTGGTGTCATTCTTTTCAGTTTAGCCATTTTAGTGCATATGTCGTGTTATCTCACTACAGTTTTAATTTACATTTCTGCAATGACTAAAGATGTTGAACACTTTTTCAGTGTTCATTAATCACTTGTATATCTTCCTTTGTGAAGTATGTTCAATTTTTTTGCCCATTTGAAAAAAAATGGGTTGAGTTTTTTATTGTGTTATAGAAGTTCTTTATATATCCTGAATACAAATCCTTTAAGCAGATATATTTGTCAGATATTTTCTCCTTGTTTTTCACTTGTCTACTCATTTTCTGAGTGTCTTTTGAAGAACAGAAAATTTGATGCAGTCTAATTTATCAGCTTTTTAATGGTTATTGCTTTCTCAATAATGTTTTTATAGTTTTTCTGGCAGGCTCATATATATCTTTAGTTACATTATTTCTAAGTATTTAAAATTTTATGCTATTGTAAATGGTACCATTTTTAAATTATATTTTCTAACTGGGGGCCTATTAAAATACAGCTTTTTTTTGTACATTGTTATTCAGTAGGCTTGCTAAATTCACTGATGTTAATAATTTACCTATAGATTCTTTAGAATTTTCTAACTCCATAATCAAATCCTCTACAAATAATTTGCATTATGGTGGGGTTTTTTTTCCTTTCTAATCCTTATTTTCTTTTCCTTGTCTTTTTGTACTCATTTGGACCTCCAGTAGGAAGTCAAATAAAAAGGTGACAATAACATCCCTTTCTTGTTCGGTTATCTTTAAAAATAACAAACAAAAACAACAACAAAGTTTCAACATTTAGTTTGATGTTTGCTTAAGTTTTTATAGATAACCTTTATAGGTTTAAAGAGGTCTCCTTGTTTTTCTATTTGCTGGTAGTTTTTATTATGATTACAGATCAAATTTTACCATGTTATTCTAAAAAAAAAGATTTCATCTGGACATTTAATTTTCTGTATTGTAGAATTTACCTAACTAGTTTTAAGTTGTCTTCATAAAATCTTTATTTAAACTGTTCCTCTAGGTATTAATATAAGTAGATACCTAGAATGGACTGAAGCCTGTGATTCTTGCATTTGAGATTTTGGTGTCTGGAGTTCTGCTTCTTCTAGGATGTTATTCTATTGCAGCTTATTTTTAACCAGATGTACTTCATGTTACACTTTCACTCTATTTAAACTTCATTGTAACCCAGTAAATAGACTAGAAGTAAACAGATTAATAATTAAAGATAAGGATGGTGGGATGGAAAGACTATCTTTCTGATTAGGACTTGCCTAAGATAACCCAACTAGTGAGTGGCAGGACGCAGACTTACAAATTTTGATTTAAAGTGGACTGTACTCTTCATTATACTGACAGCTACTTCTAAGTAGCTGCCTGAGTGGCTAGCTTATAGACCATTGGAGATAGTAATCTAGATAAACAGAAATGAGAGTCTGAACTAAAGAATAGTGGTGAGAATGAAAAAGGACATAGCATGCAAATGGTATTTTTGCCATTCTCTTTGCTATTTTTCTGTAATTTTTACTCGATTCTATCATAGGAGGGTTTTGGGTTTTTTTGTGTTTTTTTTGGTTTTTTTTTTTTTTGGTTGTTTTTTTTGCCCACCATGTATCATAACTATTTGTCTTCATGCCTCTCTCTCTCTTTAGATTATAAAACAGGCAAAGACTGTGCCTCATTTATATATCTTCACTGCTTGATATTAGCACATTGTTCAAAAAATGTTACTTGATTGTTTGCTTGCTTAGCTAAGTGAATGAATAGATGGATTATAGAACCATTTTTGGAAAGCTTATAAATTTTGTATATGGGAGGCAAAGAATATAAGACCAGCGTTCAACATCGAATGGCCAGGATATTTTCCTTTTTTTTTCCTGTTGTTTCAAATTTTTAATTAAATTCTAGTTAGTTAACATATAGTTTAATATTGGTGTCAAGTGTAGAATTTAGTGATTCATCACTTGCATAGAATACCCAGTGTTCATCACAAGTGCCTCCATAATACCCATGACCCATTTAGCCTATCCCCCACCCACCTCCCTCCATCAACCCTCAGTTTGTTTTCTGTTAGGAGTCTCTTATGGTTTGCTTCCCTCTCTTTTTCCCATTTCCCCTATGTTCATCTGTTTTGTTTCTTAAATCCCACCTATGAGTGAAATCATATGGTATCTGTCTTTCTCTGACTGACTGACTTAGCATGATACACTCTAGTTCCATCCACGTCATTACAAACAGCAAGACTTCATTCTTTTTGATGGTTGAGTAATATTCCATTGTATATGTATACCACCTCCTCTTTATGCATTCATCATTGATGGACATTTGGGCTCTTCCCATAGTTTGGCTATTGTTGATACTGATGCTATAAATACAGGGGTGTTTGTGCCCCCCCAAATCTGTATTTTTGTATCCTTTAGGTAAATACCGAGTAGTGCAATTGCTGGATCATAGGGTAGTTCTATATTTTGCTTTTTGAGGAACCTCCATACTGTTTTCCAGAGTGGCTACACCAGTTTGCATTCCTACCAATAATGCAAGAGGGCTCCTCTTTCTCCACATCCTCGCCAACATCTGTTGTTTCCTGTGTTGTTAGTTTTAGCCATTCTGACAGGTGTGAGGTGGTATCTCATCATGGTTTTGGTTTGTATTTCCCTGATGATGAATGATGTTGAGCATCTTTTCACATGCCTGTTAGCCATCTGGATGTCTTCCTTAGAATAGTGTCCGTATATGTCTTCTGCCCGTTTCTTAACTGGATTATTTGAGTTTGATAAGTTGTTTATAGATTTTGGATGCTAACCCTTTATTAGCTATGTCATTTGCAAGTATCTTCTGCCATCCATAGGCTGCCTTTTAGTTTTGTTGATTGTTTGCTTCACTGTGCAGAAGCTTTTTATCTTGTTGAAGTCCCAATAGTTCATGTTTGCTTTTGTTTCCCTTGCCTCTGGCAATGTGTCTAGTAAGTTGCACTGGCTGAAGTCAAAGAGGTTGCTGCCTGTGTTCTTCTCTAGGATTTTGAAGGTTTCTTGTCTCACCTTTAGATCTTTCATCCATTTTTTTTTATTTAAAAAATTTTAATACAGTTCAAATCGATGTGCCACGTTCATTTCAGCTCCTTCCCTGCCAAACCTGGGGGTAGGGACTGTTTCAGTTTCTCTGCCTTCTCTTTGTAATGACCAAGTTACAACAGTGTCTGCTTCATTGAACTTTAAACTTCACATTATCCTTATTTTTCTTGATCTTGATGGATTTGCATCCTTTTGCCTGGACATGAATAGAAAGTCCTTGATTTCTTCAATTTTGCGAGACATGGCGAGGAGGGGCACAGGGAAGTGCATAGCTGGCACAACGAGCAGCAAGAAGAGAGAGAACAGGAAAAAAAACTTTTGGGGTGCCTGGGTGACTCAGTCGGTTGAGCATCCAACTCTTGATCTCAGCTCAGGCCATGATCTCACAGTTCGTGAGTTTGAGCCCCATGTTGGTCTCTGTGCTGGTGGAGTGGAGCCTGCTTGGGATTTTGTCTCTCCTTCTTTCTGCCCTTACCCTGCTTGTGCATGCGCTCTCTCTCTCAAAATAAATAAACTTAAAACTTTCATCAGTTTTGAATTTATTTTTGTGTATAGCATAAGAAAGTGGTCCAGTTTCATTCTTCTGCATGTTGCTGGCCCGTTTTCCCAACACCATTTGTTGAAGAGACTTTTTCCACTGGATATTCTTTCTACTGTGTCGAAGATTAGTTGATCATATAGTTGTGGGTCCATTTCTAGGTTTTCTGTGCTGTTCCATTAATCTATGTGTTTATTTTTATGCTAGTACCACACTGTCTTGATGACTACAGCTTTGTAGTATAGTTTGAAGTCCGAAATTGTGATGCCTCCCACTTTGCTTTTCTTTTTCAGAATTGCTTTGGCTATTTAGGGTATTTTGTGATTTCATACAAATTTTAGGATTGTTTGTTCTAGCTCTGTGAAAAATGCTGGTGGTATTTTGATAGGGATTGCATTAAATGTATACATTGCTTAGGGTTGTATAGACATTTTAACAGTGTTTGTTCTTCCAATCCATGAGCATGGAATGTCTTTTCATTTCTTTGTATCCTCTTCAATTTTTTCCATAAGTGCTCTAGAGTTTTCAGAATACAGATCTTTTACCTCTTTGGTTAGGTTTATTCCTAGGTAACTTACCGGTTTTGGTGCAATTGTAAATGAGATTGATTCCTTGATTTCTTTTTCTGTTGCTTTATTATTGGCATATAGAAATACAACAGATTTCTGTACATTGATTTTATATTCTGTGACTTTGCTGAATTCATGTATTAGTTCTAGCAATTTTTTGGTGGAGTCTTTCAGGTTTTCTATAGAGAATTTCATTTGTCTGCAAACAGTGAAAGTTTGACTTCTTCCTTGCCAATTTGGATGCCTTTTATTTCTCTTTGTTATCTGATTGCTGAGGCTAAGACTTCCATACTATGTTAACTAACAATGCTGAGAGTTGATATTCCTGTCTTGTTCCTGACCATAGAGGAAAAACTCTTCAATTTTTCCCTGTTGAGGATGATATTAGCTGTGGGTCTTTCATATATAGCCTTTATAATGTTGAAGTATATTCCATATATACCCACTTTGTTGAGGGTTTTTATCAAGAATGGATGCTGTGTTTTGTCAAATGCTCTTTCTGCATCGAGAGGATTATATGGTTCTTATCCTTTCTTTTACTAATGTCATATAACATGTTGATTGATTTGCAAATATTGAACCAGCCCTGCAGCCCAGGAATAAATCCCACTGATCATGGTGAGTAATTCTTCTAATGTACTGTTGGATTCAATTTGCTAGTATCTTGTTGAGAGTTTTTGCATCCCTGTTCATCAGGGATATTGGCCTGTAATTCTCCTTTCTAGCAGGGTCTTTGTCTGGTTTTGGAATCAAGGTAATGCTGGCCTCATAGAATGAGTTTGGAAGTTTCCTTCCATTTGCATTTTTATGAACAGTTTGAGAAGACTAGGTATTAACTCTTCTTAAATGTCTGGTAGAATCAGGGCGCTTGCGTCAGGCTCTATGCTGACAGCTCAGAGCCTGGAGCCTACTTCGGATTCTGTGTCTCCCTCTGTCTCTGCCCCTACCCCATTCATGCTCTCTGTTTCTCTCTCAAAAATAGACAAATATTTTTTAAAAAAATTTAAATAAATAAATGTTTGGTAGAATTCCCCTGGGAATCATCCGGCCCTGGACTTTTGTTTGTTGCGAGATTTTTGATTACCGATTCAATTTCTTTGCTGTTTATGGATCTGTTCAAATTTTGTATTTCTTCCTGTTTCAGTTTTGGTAGTTTGTATGTTTCTAGGAATTTATCGATTTCTTCCAGACTTCCCCATTTGTTGGCATATAATTTTTCATAATATTCTCTTGTATTTGTTTGTATTTCTGTGGCATTGGTTTGTGATCTCTCCTCTTTAATTAATGATTTTATTTATTTGGGTCCTCTCTCTTTTCTTTTTGGTAAGTCTGGCTAGGGCGTTATCAATTTTATTAATTCTTTTAAAGAACAAGCTCTTAGTTTTGTTGATTTGCTCTACTTTTTTGTTGTTGTTTCTATATCATTTATTTTTTTTTCTAATCTGTATTATTTCCCTTCTGCTGCCTTCAGGCTTTATTTGCTGCTCCTTTTCTAGCTCCTTTAGATGTAAGATTAAGTTGTGTATTTGAGACTTTTCGTGCTTCTTGAAGTAGGCCTATGTTGCAATATACTTCCCTTTTAGGGCCGCCTTTGCTGCATCCCAAAGATTTTGGACTGTCATGTTTTCATTTTTATTTGCTTCCATGTATTTTAATTTCTTCTTTATTTTCTGGTTAACATATTCATTCTTTAGTAGGATGTTCTTTAACCTCTGTGTATTTGTGGTCTTTCCAAATTTTTTCTTGTGATTGACTTCAAGTTTCATAGCATTGTGGTCTGAAAATATGCATGGGGGGAGGAGGGGCCAACATGGTGGAGAAGTAGGGGGAATCCATACTTCCTGTGTCTCTCAAACAAAGAAGTATAGAAGCCAAAGGACTTTGAACACCAGGCCTGGGAGGAAAAGAGACTGAATCTACTAGGAAGAAAATGGGAAAACTGGAAAAAAAAAATAGGGCTACTCCAAGGAACAAATCAAAGCACACCTGGTGGAGGGTCCAAAATATTACTACGAGTAGGGTAATAAAATAACCAAAGTCACAACAACAGAGAGCAAGTAACAATCTCCAAAAAAACATCTCCTGAAGGGCCAGGCCCTGGACAGCATATGACTCTCCTTTAATATAGCAGTGCTCACGGGTGCAGAGCACACAACAAGCTTTTAAAATGCATAAGGGACAGAAAACTAGCCAAAATGATGAAACGGAAGAATTCTCCTCAAAAGAAATTCCAGGAAGTAGTGACAGCTAACGAATTGATTAAAACCGATTTAAGCAATATAACAGAACAAGAATTTAGAGGAATAGTCATAAAATTAATCGCTGGGCTTGAAAAAAGCATAGAGGACAGCAGGTAATCTATTGCTACAGAGATCAAGGGACTAAGAAAAAAGTCATGATGAATTAAAAAATGCTATAAATGGGGTGCAAAATGAAATGGAGGTGGCCACAGCATGGATTGAAGAGGCAAAGGAGAGAATAGGTAAATTAGAAGATACAATTATGGAAAAAGAGGAAGCTGAGAAAAAGGGAAATAAAAAAATCCAGGAGTACAAGAGGAGAATTAGAGAACTAAGTGATGCAATCAAATGGAACAATATCTGTATCATAGGAATTCCAGAAGAAGAAGAAGAGAGAGAAAGGGGCTGAAGGTGTACTTAAACAAATTATAGCTGAGAACTTCCCATATTTGGGAAAGGAAATAGGCATTTAAATCCAAGAGGCACAGAGAGCTCCCTTCTGATGTAACTTGAATCAATCTTCTACACGACATATCATAGTAAAACTGGCAAAATACAAGGATAAAGAGAGAATTCTGAAAGCAGCTAGGGAAAAACGGGCCTTAACATACAAAGGTACACACATAAGGGGAGTAGCAGACCTATCTACTGAAACTTGGCAGACCAGAAAGGAATGGCAGGAAATCTTCAATGTGATGAACAGAAAAAATATGCAGCCAAGAATCTTTTACCCAGCAAGTCTGTCATTCAGAACAGAAGGAGAGATAAAGGTTTTCCCAAACAAACAAAAACTGAGAATTCATCACCACTAAACGAGCTGTACAAGAGATCCTAAGGGGGATCCTGGAGACAAAGTACCAGAGACACTACTACAAGTATGAAACCTACAGATACCACAATGCCTCTAAACCCATATCTTTCAGTAATAACACTGGATGTAAATGGACTAAATGCTCCAACCAAAGGACATAGGGTATCAGAATGGATAAAAAAACAAGACCCATTTATTTGCTGTCTACAAGAGACTCATTTTAGACCTGAGGACACTTTCAAATTGAAAGTGAGGGGATGGAGAACTATTTACCATGCTACTGGAAGTCAAAAGAAAGCTGGAGTAGCCATACTTATATCAGACAAACTAGACTTTAAATTAAAGGCTGTAACAAAAGATGAAGAAGGGAATTATATAATAATTACAGGGTCTATCCATCAGGAAGAGCTAACAAATATAAATGTCTATGCACCGAATTCAGGAGCCCCCAAATATATAAAACAATTACTCACAAACATAAGCAACCTTATTGATAAGAATGTGGTAATTGCAGGAGACTTTAATACTCCACTTAGAGTAATGGATAGAACATCTAGACAGAGATAAATAAAGAACCAAGGGCCCTGAATGATATATTGGATCACATGGACTTAACAGATATATTTAGAACTCTACCTCCCAAAGCAACAAAATATACTTTCTTCTCGAGTGCACATGGAACATTCTCCAAAATAGATCACATACTGGGTCACAAAACAGCCCTTAATAAGTATAAAAGAATTGAGGTCAGAGGCGCCTGGGTGGCTCAGTTGGTTGAGTGTCCGGCTTCAGCTCAGGTCATGATCTCACAGTTTGTGAGTTCGAGCCCCATGTCGGGCTCTGTGCTGACAGCTCAGAGCCTGGAGCCTGTTTAGGATTCTGTGTCCCCCTCTCTCTCTGCTCCTCCCCCACTCGTGCTCTGTCTCTCTCACAAAAATAAATAAACGTTAAACAAATTTTTTTAATAAAAAAATAAAAGAATTGAGATCATACCATACACACTTTCAGACCACAATGCTATGAAACTTGAAATCAACCACAGGAAAAAGTCTGGAAAACCTCCAAAAGCATGGAGGAGGTGAAAGAACATCTTACTAAAGAATGAATGGGTCAACCGGGCAACTAGAGTAGAAATTTAAAAAAATGTGGAAACAAATGAAAATGAAAACACAACAATCAAAATGCTTTGGGATGCAGCAAAGGCAGTCCTGAGAGGAAAATACATTGCAATCCAGGCCTATTTCAAGAAACAAGAAAAATCCCAAATACAAAATCTCACAGCACACCTAAAGGAAATAAAAGCAGAACAGCAAAGACACCCCAAACCCAGCAGAAGAAGAGAAATAATAAAGATCACAGCAGAAATAAACAATATAGAATCTAAAAAAAACAGTAGAGCAGATCAATGAAACCAGGAGATGGTTTTTTGAAAAATAAACAAAATTGATAAACCTCTAGCCAGGCTTCTCAAAAAGAAAAGGGAGATGACCAAATAAATATTCATGAATGAAAATGGAATTATTACGACCAATCCCTCAGAAATACAAGCAACTATCAGGGAATACTATGAAAAATTATATGCCAATGAAGTGGACAACCTGGAAGAAATGGACAAATTCCTAAACACCCACACACTTCCCAAACTCAAACAGGAAGAAATAGAAAACTTGAACAGACCCATAACCAGCAAAAAAATCAGTTATCAAAAATCAGTTTTTTTGAATCAGTTATCAAAAATCTCCCAACAAATAAGAGTCCAGGACCAGATGGCTTCCCAGGGGAATTCTACCAGACATTTAAAGCAGAGATAATACCTATCCTTCTCAAGCTGTTCCAAAAAATAGAAAGGGAAGGAAAACTTCCAGACTCATTCTATGAAGCCAGTATTACTTTGATTCCCAAACCAGACCCAGCAAGACCCAGTAAAAAAAGAGAACTACAGGCCAATATCCCTGATGAATATGGATGCAAAAATTCTCAATAAGATACTTGCAAATCGAATTCAACAGCATATAAAAAGAATTATACACCGTGATCAAGTGGGACTTATTCTTGGGCTGCAGGGCTGGTTCAACATTTGCAAATCAATCAATGTGATACATCACATTAATAATAATAAAAAAAGATAAGAACCATATGATCCTGTCAATTGATGCAGAAAAAGCATTTGACAAAATTCAGAATCCTTTCTTAATAAAAACTCTCGAGAAAGTTGGGATAGAAGAAACATACTTAAACATCATAAAAGGCATTTATAAAAAGCCCATAGCTAATATAATCTTCAATGGGGAAAAACTGAGAGCTTTCTCCCTGAGATCAGTAACACGACAGGGATGGCCACTCTCACCACTGTTGTTTAACATAGTGTTGGAAGTGCTAACATCAGCAATCAGACAACAAAATGAAATCAAAGGCATCAAAATTGGCAACGATGCAGTCAAGCTTTCACTTTTTGCAGATGAAATGATATTATACATGGAAAATCTGGTAGACTCCACCAAAAGTCTTCTAGAACTGATACATGAGTTCAGCAAAGTCACAGGATACAAAATCAATGTACAGAAATCAGTTGCATTCTTATACACTAATAATGAAGCAACAGAAAGACAAATAAAGAAACTGATCCCATTCACAATTGCACCAAGAAGCATAAAATACCATGAAGGAAATTGAAGAAGATACAAAGAAATGGAAAAACATTCTATGCTCATGGATTGGAAGAATAAATATTGTTAAAATGTCAATACTACCCAAAGCAATCTACACATTTAATGCAGTCCCAATCAAATTGCACCAGCATTCTTCTCGAAGCCAGAACAAGCAATCCTAAAATTTATATAGAACTACAAAAGACCCTGAATAGCCACAGTAATATTGAAGAAGAAAACCAAAGTGGGAGGCATCACAATCCCAGACTTTAGCCTCTACTACAAAGCTGTAATCATCAAGACAGAATGGTATTGGCACAAAAACAGACACGTAGACCAGTGGAATAAAATAGAGACTCCAGAATTATACCCACAAAAGTATGGCCAACTCATCTTTGACAAAGCAGGAAAGAATATCCAATGGAAAAAAGACAGTCTCTTTAACAAATGGTACAGAGAACTGGATGGCAA